>NW_009259424.1:2826632-2855748 GCF_000687185.1 Egretta garzetta | reverse complement strand
CCCCCCCCCCCCCCCAAAAAAAAAAAAAAAAGTGCAGTTTTCCACAAGAAATAAAAAATTCCCAATCCATTCTAATTAGCAATGCATTTTCAGGCTACACTCCTAAAGAAATAGGGCTTAGCTGTCAGCACTGTGTGTCCACTTATGCGTCTGATGGTCAGTTCTGCATCCCTTCCCTCCCTGTCTCCTCGACACCTTTATAAGCAGGGAAGGGGCTGTGAGGGCTGGCTGGGAAGAGTAGATATAAAAATCCTCACTTCTGTTTTGATACTTTGCAACCACAGTACAGGTCTACACGGCAGATCAGCAAGTCTCTGATGTTTGAGAGGAACCACTGCCAAAAGATGGTATTTCTTTGCCTTTAAAAAAAAAAAAATAAGTTGAAACAGTTTATTACTAGGTGTTGTATTGCATCTGAAACTTTCAGTTTCGGTACTTACTTACGTGACGTATATACCAAGTGGAGAAGGATCTTACTAAAACCTTCCAGGATGAAAACTTTCACATTAGCCAGTCTAGACATCTTCTAGCAAATACAAAAGTGGGATTAGGTGGTGCTGCTATTCTGACTCAAATGAACAGAAAAACTAATTAAAAGAAAAAGAGCCTCTTGAACAAAACCAGGTAAACATTGGCTAAAAACAAGCTTAGTTTGAGATGGTGAAATGCTACAATATAGCTTCTTGAGGTAAATCCATTAAAATTCCACACACTTTTAATAGCATATTTAAAGCGTTTGTCTTTGTTTGTCTTATGATTATGTAGAAACTTTAAATAAGAACCTAATTTATCTTTCTAAATTAGAGTAGAAACCTGTCTCATTTGCTTCTGCTTGGTACTTAGCTTTATGCATATCTAGCTGCTAAGTCAAGAGCTTACTGAATTTGTAGCGTCTACTTAATCCCTTAGCTCACCTTAGACTCCTCTTCTAAAAATTTTCACTTAAGTGGGATGAAAATCACTGATTTCTGACACTTCACTGCGTAGCTAGGAAAAAGGACCATGGAACATGTGGTACAGCCTCAGGAAGATACTACAGTTAAATTATACACATCTGTCTGCCCAAGAAAAGGTTTTCTATTTCTTTTGGAATGGGCTTTCAAAAGAATATTTCTTTTTTTCCCCAATTCCTGGTAATTCTCCTAGCTTAGTTTCTACATACATATTCCACAGAAGAGGTAAAGGTTAGCAGTATATTAATATTACTTCTGTACGATGCTGTATGTTTTCAATTAGGCTCACTCCCACAACGATTTCCATATCTAGCCACTTGCTCTTCTTATTTCTTGATAAGTGATGGCCCCTATCAGGAAGTCGGGGGCGAGTCTGTTACTGCTTTGAGTAAACAGCCTAAAGGTCATTTTAGATGTTGGCTTTGACACTCTTGGTTCAATAGCCACCCACCATAGCTGTCACCAGTAAGCTGAAGTTAACCTCATGGAAAAATAGCCTTTAAGTGGGTCCTGTTGTCTCAGCAACAGAACAACCCACCAGTGGGCAGTTAATGGTGGAATGAGGAAAATCCTAGCAAATTCCCCTCACTGACACCCGGCAGAGGCATTTGGTCTGAGGTCAGGATTCGAGTGCTGTAGGTTTTCCCTGAGGTCTGCTAAGGTTATGGGAAAGTCCTTGAGTTAATGGGGTCTCTAAGCCCCAGTGTGCCCACATGGGTGCCACAGTTCTGGCCAGGGCTCAAGGACCTTTTTAATGAGATTTCCCATAGCAGAAATGAAAGCAGCAGAAGGTGTCCCAGCTACATGCACACAGCTGACTACCGCAGGCATGCCTATGTACACCAGAACATGAAGGGGTAAAACCCATGGCTAACGTTGGACCCCCACTTTGGGAGTCCACCAGCACAGCTGTTACACACACAACACCCCCAGCCTAGGCTGCTGCAGGTACTGTTTCTTTCCTTCTGCTCCCACAGGATTAATCCATAGGAGGGCACAGCTTTGCCAAAATAGATGCATCCGCTGCTGGAGTGTTGCCAGTACATGCTACCAGTGAGCCTCCATCAGTAAAAGGTCATTACACTACTGACAGGCCTGGCCACCTTCTCCCACACACCTCTTCAGTGTGAAAGCAGGAATAACCCAGCAGACAGGTCTAGAGATACTATCAACCTGCAAAAGGAGAGGAGTTGCATGACTAGTTCTAAGCTCCAGAGCAAAGGCCAAAGTACCCACGGGGCTGACACAGCAAATATGCCTCCCATTGACCCCTCTATGGATTGCAGTGATGCATGTCCTCCCCCTCTACTCTGCCCTAGTGAGACCCCACCTGGAGCACTGTGTCCAGTTCTGGGCTCTCCAGTTCACGAAGGATGAGGAACTCCTGGAGAGAGTCCAGAGGCAGCCAACAAAGATGATGAGGGGACTGGAGCATCTCCCCTATGAGGAAAGGCTGAGAGAGCTGGGCTTGTTTAGCCTGAAGAAGAGAAGACTGAAATACTTACAAATATCTTAAGGGTGGGTGTCATGAGGATGGAGTCAGACTCTTCTCAGTGGTGCTCAGCAACAGGACAAGGGGCAATGGGCACAAACTGAAACATAGGAGAGTCCAGTTGAATATGAGGAAGAGCTTCTTTACTTTGAGGGTGACAGAGCACTGGAACAGGCTGCCCAGGGGGGTTGTGGAGTCTCCTTCTCTGGACATATTCAAAGCCCGCCTAGATGATGTCCTGTGCAACCTGCTTTAGCAGGGGGGTTGGACTAGACGATCTCCCGAGGTGCCTTCCAACCCTTGCCATCCTGTGATATCCCATGAGGGACACCACCACCCAAGGTAGAATCCAAACTTCATTACAAAATGACCTTTCAGGAAACTTCCCATAAACAAAGGCCATTTTCTCTTCAAAATTAGGTACTTCAGGTTCCTAGGCTCTCATTTTAGGCATCTGAAGAGAAGTATTTCAAAGGTGATGGAACAGACGACTCTCACTAAAGTGTCACGTAAAAAGTTCCTGTGGATTCAGGTCCCTAGGATGCTATTTGGATACTGCCTGGTGCTTCTCTCTCCCCTCGCACCAGGGAGCAGACAGCTTAGTGGCATCTTGGCATCTTGGACACTCCTCATCCTCCTCAGCCTGAACCCAGTACCTCGAGTAACTGAGGCACTGCGGGGTCTTGCAGTGTCAAACCGTATGCCCGGCTGGAAGGCATGGTCTGTGTCCGCTTCACAGAAGTGGAAAAGGCACAGCAGAGCCCAACCCTCCCTGTCCAGCTACAGAGAGAGGCCTGAGTCTCTCCTGTTACAACACTGTTGACGGTTAGTAAAAAAGGGATTTACCCAAGTGAGGGGACAGGCTGTGCTGATAAACTCCACTTTTCTGTTAAGAGAGATCACGCTAGTACATGTGCTCTTAAATTTGTACATGAAGTGCACTTGTATCATCTTTGTCTCACCTCTGTGTAGTTAAAAAAAAACCCCAGAACTCTGAAGAACAGCTAGGGAAGACAGCAAAAATACGTATGTTCTTCAAAGATGCTGCCCTCTTTTCAGAGCTGGACACCCAGGCTACTGTGTCCACCAGCCCCTTTGCTGGAAGACACAGACATGACAGCAGCCACCAGAACATCACCTTCTTCTTTTCCAACCACACTTTGGGATCCTACTGTAGCTGTTGTCACCCCTGGCGCTTCCCTCATGTCCAGCATGGGCTGTTCTGCCGCCCCTAGAGATGAAATCTCTGGTTTTTAGAAGTCATTCCTAGCACAATTCGCTCAGAGTAGCATTACCATGCAGGTGCTAATGGAGAAAAACTCCCGAGGACACAGCCCATTGCTCTTTTTCCATCCCTCCACTCCACGGGAAGCAGAGCTCAAGGCTTCAGAGACCTCGGCAAAGGCAGTCAAGCCCAACTTCCACAGAGCCCTGCTATCGTACAGGCACCGTCATCGCTGTTTTCTCCAGACATGGGGCTCCATTTCTCCAGTACATAATTTTCACTTCGCGCTAAACAGACAACAGAGTGCGAAAACTCCCTTTTTTGGGTTTGACATTATCATACGTACAAGAAAACCATCTGCAGTTTTCATCTTCGGCTTTTGCTCCAAGTTGGGATCCTTCAGTTACTTTTCCCCGATACATTTTCCAGCCCAGGCACTAATTCAGTCTACTCCTTCAGTCTACTCCCTGCTCCAGCCGCTCTCCCCCTCTGTAAGCAGCGTCTGCCTTCTAGCGTGGTGCAGGATTTGCTAAACCTGAGCAGCGTGCTTGTAACCCTGGGATGCTGTACCGCAGAGCGGGCTCCTGGAGCCCAGTGCTTACCCCAACGGCGGCACAGCCCCAGCACCGCGGGCTCGGGAAGGGTAGAGTAGCACAGGTGGGACTTTGCTGCAGTCCGATACTGCAACCTGTTGTATCCTTCTAGTTCGAGGAATCTGGGTAGAGAAAACACAAGCTGTATTTAAGCAATAATACCTTCTGGGGATGTCTAGCAACAAGAAGCGTTCCGAGGAAGGAGCTGTGCCTCTGGCCTTTACCCTCACCCGTCAACAACTCCCAAGCTGACAGAGTTAAAATAGCTGACTTAGAAGTCGTAATTGCTATTCTCAGCAGTAAAATACAAAAACGTGTTGGTTGGTTTTTGGTTTTTTCTAATGTACCTTTTAACATGCTGCAAAGTTAAACACAGCCTGCATGTTACCATGGATATAATTTCATGTTTATAAGGCTGGTCTTTTCTGGCAGGTAAATGCCTGCCTGGGAACAAATAGCAGAGCAGGCTGTTGTTTGGCATTTTGCTCCCTCTATGATGACAGCTAACTACTTTTTCTATTAACAAGCTTTTGATTTTACGGGAATTTCTCTAGGAACGGGGTTCATCTCACTGGCATGAAACACGTTCCAGCTGATCCTCCAGTTTGTGAGAGCAGAGCCCTGCGCTCAGTGGCCCTACTCAGGAGAACCAGGGCCACAGCATCAAGTCCCAGCATCTTTACGTATCTGCCATGGCTGGTATCAGACAGTACACAGCACAGGAAAACACGCTTCACCTCTGCCTGATGAAGAGTCCCCTCCAAACCCAGAGCGCAGGGCTTGAGCTAGAACTAACTTTTACTCAGCATAAAACCATGATAAATTCTGAATAAACTCAGGCAACGAAGCTGGGTTTTCATTTGAGGCGAGGGGCAGTTTTATTCCCCACAGTCCCAGGAAAAAATCTCCAAAATGGAATTACTAAGTTGATTCATATCAAGTTGAAATCAGCTGCATTCAAGAAGAAAGGCTAATGGAATAAGAATAAAATCCAGACTGGCAGGAAGGTAACACTGAGTCCAAATGCCTCCTTCACATTCACACTTCATTACTTGTGCCCACAGCTATTTCAAAAACTGTGCGGGTATTCCTAGCCCTACTGAACAACTCCTGTGGCAAAAGTCACCCAGTCTTCGGTGGGACAACGTTTCACCCCTCAGTGCATAAGCCCAGGACTAGCGTTTGGCTGCTGGCTGGTAACGTGTAGTATTGTAACCACTCAGCTGCTCCTGCTAGAAGATCTGAAATAAGATGTAATTGCACCAGCAAGTCTGGGGATTACACACCACACCATGTCCCTCCAAATCATGCAGCCGGAGTGTTTACCTGTGGCTGTCTGTGGCTGTCATGAAAAGTTCAGCACCTATTTCGGTATCAGAGATGCCTATCAGTCAAACTTGACTTCAGCTTTTGAAGTGGGTGGAGAGCAACACCGCCCCTTTCCTGTACCGAAGTCTGCAACAAAACTGCATTTTACTCACAAACATATTGGTAGTTCTGTTGTGTTCTGACTTTAAAAAAAAAATAATAATCTCATTGGACAGACACTACCAGCAAGTTTCTCCACTCTGTGGAGTGTCTTCACAGCCCTCCCACATAGTGAAAATGACTCAGACAAAACTACTAAATTTAGGGCATTGGTATTCTATGTGTTACGCTGGTGTTCATACAAGTAATGCCTTAAACAGTAAATTTCTGAATTAAGCATTCAGGCATCTTTTCTGTGCTGCATCTGCCACTGAAACAGAACGGCGATGAAGGTGGGCTGAGGAGGAGGTTATTTGGATCGTGATTCGGGTTGTGTTTTGGCTAGAGCTAAATGTGAATTTGAATGAGGTTTGCGTGTACTTTTTAGAAATATCTATTGACCCGATATCATGATGTTTGATCTCAAGTGATGAGATCATGCAAGATTAGCTGCCCTTGGGAGATTCCCTTCATCTCAGGCAAGAGACTGCAGGTTTTGACTCACAAATGGGGATGATTTCTCTTGGGATGACTAGACCGATTCCCATTTCTCAGCATCCAACTCACCCATCTCTCTGAGGTTTCCCTCCTGCAAGGATGGCTCATGAAGCAGCTGCTGAACTGATGGTTGCAAATCCACGCAGTCAATTAAATCCATACTTCTGTAATTCAATATAAAAGTACATAGAATTATTGCAATTTTATACTTTGCAAATCACTCCCTGCTTTGCAAGTAACAGCCATCCCTGCAGCAAGGGCAAGGTACTCTGGAAGAAAGCAGTGGTGACCAATTAAAGGCAAGAAGTTTTCTGGCTATTGTTCACAAGCCCGGGCTTTGCAGAGAGATTGGCCATGTGGCCACCACCCAGAAAAAGGGACAGCAAGTCCTTGGCCAAAAGGGGAGCAGAAAAAGCAACGAGAGGGATGGGATGAGAAGGGGAAAGGGAGAAAGAGGAGTGCTCTTTCTCCAAGCATCTGCTTGGCTAAGGCAGTCTTTCCTCTCTGCTTGCCTAAAATCACCAACAAATCAGCATGAGATGGAAGCCAGGCCAGCACCAGGCCAGGAGACCATGCTGCCCTTCAGGCTGACCACACCACCCACGGAAGCCAGCAAGAGTTTTGCATGGGTTTCTCAGGGAAGGACACAGAAGCAATGACTCATCTATCGGTGAACTTTGGCTCTTTATCTGTTTGCCAGATGTCCCCAGAAGGGTGTGGTTTTCTTAAATATTTTTGTTTTTTGAAACTGTTGAATAATCTTTACAAATATAGTTCACAATCTGTTACCCAATTAACACCGTGCGATTGCTAGGAGCGATCTGTTTACATCGCACATTTCCACCGCATGCCCTTTCTTTGTTCCTCATCACTGGAGCATAACTCGTTAATAAAATTAGGTTCATGAAAAAACATTTTCAGATAATCTGCTGTAGCTTCCAGAAATGCTTATGCTGGCCTGATGTGCAGCATTTCAACCTGGGAAGTTGGGCATCCTTGCCTAAAGTTCTGTAGAGCAGACAGAGAGTAAATCTTTTCAGTACAACCCCAGAGCTGTACTTGTATGTACACATGCCCCCGAGGATAATTTCTGTAGTACAATGTTTATCCTTGTCCTGACTCCACCTGAGAGGCAGGGATCTTACAAGTCCCCAAAGTGCCCACTTAACAGAAGCTTAAAAATCCATGCCTAGAGGCAATCTAGAGGGATTATTTAAGTTCTTCCCTTGCTCTAAGGCAGAATAAATAACATAGAACATCTCTGAAAAATATTTGCCAGCCTTGTTCTTGCAAAAATTCAGTCAAGAAGATTCTACTTTCCCCCTAAGTAATCTGTGCCGTGATTTTACTACTTGTGCAATTAGAACATTTTTCCCAATGCTTGAGCCTTGTCTCTTTACCTTATCACTTCATTAGTGATATTTGTGCAACCAGGCAACTTTGACTGGGTCCAGTTACCCACTCTTATCACCCAGATTTTGACTGGTAACCTAGTCACCAGAGAGTATAATGAAGGATGATGTTGAAAGCCAAGATCAAGAGATATATCAAGATCAAAAGAATATCTGTATGATATCTACTGCATACTCTTTTTTCCTTAGCTAGTTGCCTATAAACTGGGAAATTACATTAGTTTATCATTAATCACTCTCGGCAGTTAGATGTTTTAATCATTTCACAATCCAGATCTGTACAGACTGTCTGATAGTCTGTTCCACTATCTGTCCGGGAATCCAAACCTCTTTCTTAAGTGGATTCAGCTTCATTCACATTTCCTTCTTTAGAATACTTAAAGGGGGCTTATGAGAAAGACGGGGACAGACTTTTTAGCAGGGCCTGTAGCAATAGGACAAGGGGCAATGGTCTTAAACTAGAAGAGGGCAGATTCAGACTAGATGTAAGGAAGACATTTTTTATGATGAGGGTGGTGAAACACTGGCACAGGTTGCACGGAGAGGTGGTAGAGGCCCCATCCCTGCAAACATTCAAGGCCAGGTTGGACGGGGCTGTGAGCAACCTGATCTGGTTGAAGATGTCCCTGCTCACTGCAGGTGGGGTTGGAGTAGATGGCCTCTAAAGGTCCCTTCTGTCCCAAACTATTCTGTGTTTCTATGATTCTATGCACAGGCAAGACCTCCTTAGTAAGACTCAGCTAAAATAACTTCGTAATAACTTCTACCTTGTGAAACAGAGTTGCCCAAGATGGTGATACATTGAGGTTTTTTACCTTACTGCCTTTCCAAGCAATATCCAGATAAAGTGTCCATTGCCGCTGAGGCTTGGCTACTAAGTGCTTCCAAGAATCACTCAGAAACTTCTTTCTACTTCTCCCAGGGAAGTGGCTTAATCTACACCCACCTTTCAAAGAGGCTCTGTTCTTTCTCTTTTCTAGCTTCACCCAGACAAGTCTATCCCTCATTTAGTCCACAACTTCAGAACAAGCATGGATAATGCTTCTTCGTTTCTCCAAGCCTGTCCTTCCAGAATGAGCTGTACGAATACTCCAGTCCTGTGACTTATCCCAGCAAATTTCTAACATGACTATTGAGTATTTGATTCTATGCTACAACATCTGGTCCTTTCCATTTTTCCCATGTTTGTACTGACATTACCCTCTTAGCCTTCCAAAGGGGCTACTGTAATATTCGGTCTTTTAAACTTTACAAGGTTTTTCTTCTACGTGTGTCTTAATTTTTACTGACCAAGGTAACTTTTGCACTGGCCTTTTCCAAACTGAGCATAAAGCCCTCTTCTCGCTAGGCTGGTGTATGGTGCAATGTGATGGACTCATATTTCTTCATCACCTAAGCGCCACCTCACCCCAGCAGGCCGGTGCAAGAACATCCGCTCTTACGCAGAAGGAGGGATCTCCTGTCAACAACACCTGAGAAATTCATACCCTTTCCTTCAAAATCTGACATTAGCAAGTGCTAAATATTTTATTTCCACACTTCTGATGAAAAAAAAAAATGAAGTGGTTTGGTGTTCCTGAATTGAAACATTTCATTTCAATGAGTTGAACCAAAGCAAAATATTTTGGTTGACCCTGTTTGACATCAGTTTGCCTCATCCATCCAGAGCGAGGCTCTCTGGCCAAGCTTTTTCCTGTGATCCAGCACTACAGCCACTAAGAAGGGAGACTGCAATGCACCCTTGGTTAGGTAATGCAGAGGTGGGGGTGGCTGTAAGAAATAACCAGGATACAATGCTACCTGTCCCCAAAATACCACGGCAGCTCGGGCAGATGGCTCAGACTTAATATTAAGTAACACTCAGCAATCCAGCTCAACAAACTGTTTTGAAATAGATCAAACTGACTCAAAGCAAAATATTTCAGTTATACCTTCCTCATGAGTCCTTCTTAAATCACAACTTCTCAGAAACTTTGCATAAAAGTCACTTCAACACCAAGTATTTTTTAACATAATATAATTAGCAACTGTAGAAATAGATCAGTCATCATGACTTGCTGCACAGGAAGATCAGAATACTGATTCATACATGTTTCATATACATTGAATTGCTCCAGAGGCTCAGTGCTTTTACATCTTCTCCACACCATGACAATTCAAAAGGAGGTCTTTGCTCTCCAATAACTTGCACATGATGGGAAGTGATGCTAATCATGAGAACAACCAGAAAAGTCTTTTGAGCCAGTTAGATGGCACCAGTCACAATGCCATTAGTCATCCCCTCCTCAATCTGAGGAGAAGGAACCAAAATTATCATTCATCTACTCCTGAAGCTGCAAAAGACACAAGGGAAGTGTACTATTTCCCATTCTTATTGCAATCATCATCACACAAAGTGACACAAGATGCTATTTTCTGCTCCTGTTGTAGGAGAGCAGTGGTTACTTTCTGTGTAGGTTTCAAAAGAGAGACTTTGATCTTATTTAACTGCTTCACTCTCCTTCTCCTGCGCCTGATCAGCACATGACCAGGAAAGGAAACGGGACCAGAAAATGCTGCAGAGTAAGAATCCATACAGCCTGATGCCATCAGCCTCTGCAGCTTCTAAGGGCAAGATGACTGAGATGCGACTGCTGGTTAACAGAGACGGTGGCAGAGGAGGGAGTTGTCAAATATGGTGCCATGACTCTGCACAACAGTGAGAATAACAAAAAAAGCATGAGGATCGATAACTGATGTGTGGAAAAGTGGACACAGAAGGAAAACCTCCCAAAAAGTTGATAGAGAAGCATCAGGAGAGGTTAACTGCAGAGCGTTCAAAGTGGATAACTTGAAGAACAGATCCAGGAATAACACTGGAATGGAGAGACAGACTGCCCTGGAGCAGCCAATCTAAGAAGCCACACATCAAAATCTTTATACTGCTGAGATCGATGAGATATGTACCACTTACCTCAGTGAGCAGAGACATGGAGGAAATCCAGGAGGAACCGACAGGCAGGAGAGGCTGACCAAACCCTGTGTCTCCACAGCAAGATGGTTTGGGCATCTCAGAGATGCTGGTGTAGTGATCTAGCTCGCTTCCACCCACAGCCATGAGACCAAACTACCTAGCAGCCCTGGTGGGTACAGAGACCTTTGTATACGACATTGTCCCAATATGACAGGTGCCCTTGAACTGCTTGACAGCTACATACATCTCCAAGGCATGGGTTGACCAGCTCTGGATATGTCAGCTCTTGAAGTCCCTCCAACATTTTGTTATTGGAAGACAGAGGTAGTGAAAAAGAGGAAGAAAAATCAGAAACATCAACCCTTCTGACAGATGGGAGACCAGGTTAATGGTGAAGTGATGTTCTAGAGAAGCCAAGGAAAGATCTGTGGCTTGGGAAGCCCAGACTCCTCCAACACATCTGGGGAGACTCTGCCAAGGTTTTTATGGCCATTGCTCCTCTGGGCTGACATTTTGGTTCACTGCCCAATTAGAGTTTGCCCTTGAAAGACTTTATGAGATAGATCCTCAGCTAGAGTAAAGAGTGCCACTGCTTTCTAGAAGCATGGTGGGTTTGAGCAGGAGACAATTATGCCCCAGATCTCAGACTGGCAGGGGGGTTTCCTCAAGGGAGCTACACCTGACAGCTTCACAATGAAGGGCAGTGTTATCCATTGTGTGAAACTCCAATTCAACAAAAAAATGTGAAACTGAGTTTAGAAGAAGACACGGTAACAGACGGTACCGAATCCAAGTGGCAAAGATCACAATTGCTTCTTTACATTTCTCATTTTGTCTTTTTTTTTTGGTGTGTGTGTATGTGTGCTTCAGCCCCAGAGAAACAGATTATGACTCAAGATGTGGAGCTTATTAAACTATAATATACTAAAAGAAGATTTGTCTGTGTTGATAAATCTGGAGTGTGATAAAGCAAGATACTCCTCTGTAAACACTGAGATACCTCCCCAGGATTTCTCATAATTATGAAATAATTCAGATTATCTCCAGAATTAGTCTTAGATTTGAATGCCAGCACTAGAGAGAATGAACTAAAGCATGCCTGAGCAAGATAAATCAGATAATCTAAGACTATATATGTATAAAAAGATAACGAAGAGGGACAACCGGAATAGTGCGTGTGTACTGCAGTTGTTGCTAGACGTTAACTTTCTACAGACAGCTACACTGAATCCAGTTTCATTCTCTTCAAAAGATGGTATCTAAAACGTCCTGATTTGTCTTTCACACTGTGCACTAGAAATAACTTGACCACGGTAGAATAAGGCTCACAGCAGCCCTCTTTTGCCCAGAGAAAGAGAGATAAACTATAAAGATACATTTTTAATTATGTTCCAGTGCTCATTTATAACAAATGCCTGTGTGCACCATGCTAGCAACATAAAAGGCCTCTAACTCTGAGGTGGCCCCCGCTTTGCCTGGTATGAATAGAGCAGCAGTAATCCAAGAAGTTCTGATGTGTCCCACAGGAAGGGGAAGAAACTGTGTGTACAGAGCATCTTCAGACCAGTACGCTTTTATCTTCCCAATAGGAAAAGCACTTTAGTGAAGAAAACTACAGCCTCAAACTGACCTAGATATGCTGCTGGCATGAGGAACCCAGGAGCGAGGTTTCTGACAGATGAACTCAGTCCACCTTCTACCAGACTTTAAGGTATTTCCACCCTAGCTGTCTATGTACGTCCTGCCAAAGTCACAGCTGCCCTTGAAGAGTCAGCAAAAGGGAACCTCCGTCTCCTCTCATCACGCCAGGGATGGTCACTGAAGATGTGGCAAAGAGCAGCTCTGGGCATACCCAGTATGCTCAAGCATCTGCAGCACATCGGTCTGTCTGTGGGCAACAGCTGCCTTTGCAGACATGCAGCACTCCAGGCTCTCTTTATGTTCATTTGCATATAAGTACTGCTACTTGGAAATTAAACTCACACTTCCCTGGCTCTGAGCAAGAAAAGCATTGGCCCTTTAGCCTAAAGCTAGTGCCTAGTCTAGGCTAATCATGCTGGCTCTCTCCATGACCAGCAGAAGCAGCCAGTATTGCTAGATGATTCACTGTCTTACCTATCTGATGAATCACTCTGGCTGTCTTCAGTGATGACGAAGAAATGGAGAGCACCCATACACTTTGCTTAGACTAGACCCCTAGCCTTCAGACAGCTCAAGTAGGATAAGATACATCCCACCTGGATGGTCTTTTTCATTTGAGTGTGTCCAATAGTCAAGACATGAAAAAGGAACTGAGACTGTGGCTTCTTGACACAATAACCATATAAAACTATCATGAAAGCAGTAGTCAAACACCACTTATATTAATGACAATAAGACAAAAGGTAATTCTCATAGAAGTCAACAGCTGTTGTACACAAAACTCAAGCGTGCCACAGCCTACCTGTGTGTAGACGTGTATCGCCCATATGCCCAATATGAAGGCCACTGCCAAATCGCCTGCTGTGTATGTTTTCAAACAGAGAAGAAGAAAAGGAGCCATTGGGCCAAGGGCTTGGAAACCTGGTCATGGGGGTCCTTCTGCATGATCTTTGTATCCTGCATGGAACTTTCTGTCCAGAAAAACACCTGTAACCCTGCCCTTTCAACATAGCTTTGATTTATTTCCTTGACTTGGCTTCTGCAGTATATTTAACCCTTCCATAGTGAGTCTGCTTGGGCCCAAGCTCCATAGCTGAGGACACAGCAGTGAAGAACAAGGCTCTGCTGGTGCAGAAGCAGCTGGGCTCTCTCCTGCTGGCTTCAAAGCTCTTGCAGGGGCTCAGCAGGCAGGGTGGGCTGCCGGGCTTCTCCCTGCAGTAGCAGCATTGCCAGGAAGCAGAAATGACCCAAGGGGACCCAAGGGACCGCAACATCACACAGAGGTCCAAGATTTGCACGCAGTGATCTTGGAGCAGCTGCCCATTTTGCAGCGGGGGTTTCTGCTGTGCCCATGAGAGGGCAGGTCAAGCCCCAGTGGAATAAGCCCAGGGACGGGATCAAGTTCGACCGGCTGTGAAACACCTAGCTGCATGGTGTGACATGGCCCTTCATCTCCTGGGGGGGAGTGGGATTTTGTGCATTTTCATTCTAAACACATAAAGCAGGTAGCTAGATGAAATACGACACAGTCAGGCTCCGAAAAGGCTTCTTGTAGGTGTGAAGTCTGCAAGAGACGTACATCATTCTTCATTTAACACTTGGTTGGTCATTGACTTGTGGATTGTGCTCCTTCTGAAAAATTCTAACTATTCTTTTTAAATGGAAATTTTGACCAGAGTAATTGAGATGTCTTTAAACACAGATTTGGCACAGAGACTGCAATGGCAGTGAGATACGGATCTGGCTGGGCTGGTACCTACCCTGTGGCTGAGGCAGAACAGCAAACGCCTATGTCAGCTACAGTTGGAAAGAAAAAGGGTTTCTGTTTGAGTCAGCCCACAGCATCAGGCAGCCAGGCACCGACTGCTCCACTGGGCTCCCCAGGCTTAGGAGAGCATCCCTCACCAACCAGCTTCTTCAAAGATCAGTCCCATGCAAGTGTATGCCACCAGCCGCAATGTGCTTATTATGCAATATAAAGTGAACACATCGAGAGCACTACTTACAGCAGCGTGTCCTGTACAATGCCTTACAGGATCCTATTTCCAAGGCTTATAAATCAGCCAGGCTGTCTAGACCAAGTTCTGTATGGGCTGTGGATAGATGGACCACAAACCAAGAGCAGCAGCAGGCCACAGTCTCTTCCCTGCAAATATTTTCATAAATAATGGAAATCAGTGCATGAAAGACAGGAGGAGAATATCAAGTGTACACAACATTCATGAGTTACGCCTAGCAAGAACGCATGCACACACACCAATTTACTTTCTTTTCACTTGGTCCACATCTGACCTTGCAATGTTCATTGAAGTAACAGAACTGCTTCAACTACAAAAGTCATCTTTCAAATAACATTTTTCAACTGTTAATACGCTCCCACACTTAAGCTAACCAAACTTTTAACTACCCTTTAGCCTAGTATTTTCATATAGGTATACTACCAGAATGGTAGGGAATAGAATATATTAATATATTTAATATAAACATCTATTTTAATAATTGACAGCACATGTCAAAGTCAACAAACCACAGAGCTCAGGCATGCAATGTTATTGGTTTCTTAACTTAGCAAACAGGGGATTTTTGACTGCATTTAAAGAGGAAATCAGCAAATCAATACTGTAGAAGGGAGAAGCATAAAATTACTCAAGTTACCACAGAAACAAATTTAAGCAAACTGGTGCCACAAATCAAGTAATTAGGCAAAAAGAAGAATTAAATCTCTTCAAAAATTAATGATTTATGATACTATGTCAAGTTTGGGACATAAATATTTCTTATCTTGCAGCCTCTATTCCTTCAACACTTAGATTCATTTTATTCATGTCTTTCTAATACAGGGGAACTCGGCCAAGGCCAAGTAGTGAACAGTCAGGCAATGTTCTGTTACCCCTGTCTCTCCCTTGAGAAGCAGAGAGCGCATTTTATGCCAAATTATTCCATGCACAGGGAACACTGCAATAGTGGGTACATACAACCTCACCACGGATTACAGGATTAGACTCCTGTGTATACCCCGGAGCAGTCTAATAAATTTAAATTAAACTACCATCAAGTAGACAGAAGCAGTGTTTTTACTCTTGCCCTAGAGTACAGCAAGAAACGTTTCCTTATCTTGTGGCGATGGTCAGTTACGGTTTAGTTCTTTTTTAAGCAGCCAACAAATCCTATCTTTTGTGCAGATGTCAACTATCCGTATGTAACTCAAAAAACAGTACTACTGCTACCAACTTTCCATATCTGCTAATTAGACCGAGCCTTTTGAATTACCTGAACGACTGGCATATAAAGAATAAGGCAGATGCTTAACTGACCCCACAAAGAAACAACGTCTGTCACCCAAGAGTCAAATTCATTAAGCATGTGACGTGTATTAGCACCAGGATAGTGGTGCTCACACGTGTTAGTTACGTACATTATTCTCTACAGAAATTACTTTAATCCAGTGAATAGAAATATGTCATTCAAACAAACAGTGAATAATAATCAGTGTAAATCCATAGGTTATTGTGAGTATTGGATTATTAAAGAGGGTCAAATTCTGTTGTTGTAAATGTATTTGCAACACTTGCTAAACTCCAAAAAATATATAAAAAAAAAATCATAAATCTCAACACAGAAATAGCATGGCACTAGTTCAGCATGGCACTTGTAGAGAAATCATTGCTTTGGTTCACTGGTGAAGAGGGTTTTCACTGGACATACACACAAACGGAAGATAAACCATACCCGCATGGACTGAACTCACCCAATGAAGAAGGCAGGGCCAATACAGAGAGATTTCCAGCTGCCTTGCTGCCACATGCGGGCCTGCATTTCCCCACAGGGCACCGGTATCACAACCTGCCAAAAGGGTTTCAGCACCAGGGGCTACTTCTGTAATCAAATCTGGTAGCCATTCGCGCTCTTGCAAACATTAAAAAATGATGAGCAGAAGAGGAGGGAATGGAAGTTTCCCACAGGCTTCTTTCATCTCACCCTTACTATGTACAGGTTTTGCTCAGAGCTTTGGAGAGGCAAAGCTGGGAATATTTGCCCTGCTGCTACCCTTCAGAGGAGAGGTACTTTATTTCTGCGCTAGATTAATGTACTGTGCTATGTATTTGCCTTGTTACCGAGTTCTTCCTGCCAAGAAGCAAGTTTTCCTAAATACCAGCAGCAGACAGAGAACTTTGAAGGTTTAAATCCTTATGCTCTTTTAGCTGGACATCAGCAATGACCATTTCTTCAATAGCGCATAGTGCAAAGGGGTGGTGTTTTTACTGCAGGACTACAATCTGATAAGGAGCCAAGACTCGAGCCAAATCTCAGCAAAAAGAGAAAGAAGAAATAGTACGTCTTCCTCTTTTTTTTTTTTGTTGTTTTTTTTTTTCCTTCCCCTACACAGAACATTACCAAACTGGCCTTTAATGTAAGCACAGCTCACAGAAATAATTCTTGAACGCCCATTGGTGGAGAGTCCGTTTCCTTCTCCTTTCAGGTTGAAAAGGAAACTTTCTGTGAGTTTACTGTAATGGAGTGTTTTTCTGTATCAGAAACAGCCTCCCCCCCCCAGCCACAAGATGAAATACCAGCAGCCCACTCTGTCACTAGTTCACTATTAGGAAATTACATGGGAGGAAAGACACAGCACAAAATTCACAGGGAAAAAAAAAAAAGAAAGAAAGAAAAAAAAAAAAAAGACATCAGCAGTGGTGGGAGTGAATGAACAAGCTTAATAATGAAGCCAGTAAAAAGGAAAATACCCTCTGGCTAATTGATAATAAAAGGTTACTTGAGGCAAAGGGTCAGATCCTGAGCAGTGTAAAGTGGCCCAGCTCCTTCAACCTCGGCAAAGCTACAGCAACCTACAGCAGCTGCAAAAAGCCCCAGGAGACAGAAAAACCCAGCTATAAAAATGGAATTGGAGGTCCACATTTTGAGAAGCTTCCACTCACTTTTAGCACCAGACTGAGGTACAGAGGTGACTCTGAGGGTTTGTTTCTGCGGGGGAGTTCCTGTGAAGTAAGCTGAAGTGTGAATTTACACTGCTGGGTCTTTAAGTAGGCTGTAAATTCATACCCTAGCCTATTTTGTAGGGATTTCCCCAAGTAGATGAGCCCTAAATTGGCCTCCTAATCACGGAGGCAGACAAAATAAATAGATGTTTTCAAAACTGCAGACCCAGACAGGAATCTCTCTATTGCTTGCAGGGGCAAGTGGGTACCAGATAGCATATATCGCAGTCCTGCAAGTGTAAGGTGCCCTTCTTTCCACTCCCAAAGCCCCCTCCCATGATGGCTCTCGGCATCCCTCCACTTCAAGACAGACCTTCAAAACCCCTGGCCCTGTCTCAGCCTCATGCCAGATTTCCATGCCTTGGCTCTTCCCTTCCCCATTCCAATTCCACATCTGGGCGTCCATGTTCTCCTTGCGTACTTTCCCCTGACCCTTGGGGGAAGCAGTAAAACTGTCCTGGTGCAAAGGTGTCTCATCCGACCAGTTCCTTGCCTCTGAACCAACCTAACCATGTCCTGTTCAGTCATGCCTCACCCATTCTCCAAGGCACTGGAATCTTGGATTAATGGATGCCCTTCAAAACCTCCTTTGGAAACACCAGGTTAACTCTGTGCAGACAAATCATAGAATCATAGAATCATCTAGGTTGGAAAAGACCATGAAGCTGGGCCAGATTACTCACGCTACCTTGGCTGGAAGATGCTTTCACATGCAGCTGAATGGGAGGCAGGAGACAGAGGAAGCTGTCAGTACGGTCACAGCTTCATCAGGGTCCTCGGGCTGGGCGCTTTGGTCTTCAGCAGGCTGGGGCGAGTGGCTTGCACCGCACGAGGCCTGGGCCGTTTCACTGGGAGCCGCAGTGAGGCTGTAATAGGGCACAACACAAATTAGCCTTGCCTAATCTGCGGCCCCACACTGGTGCAGCAGCTGCCCGTGCTGCTCTGCTGTGCTGGCTCAGGCACTCGCTGCACCAGTTTCAACTGGGTCCCACCTGCGGCCGTACCACTAACACACAGTGGCAGCAATGTATCCTGAAGGATCCTTTTCAAGAAATCGGTTTAGTAATATCCTCTTGTCTCCTGATGAGACACCATCAGGTGTCTCAAAAGCAGCTTGGAACGCTCCCCTTCAATGAAATCCCTGGTTTTGCAATGCATGAAAAAGAAAGTCAGTCAATGCTTAGAAGTTTGAGCCTTAAGATCAATGAGGGAAGCAAAAAGGCATATAACATCTTCTGATATCAGCAGAAGGAACCAGCCACAGTGAACAGTCATCACATACCCTACAGTATTCCATGCTGTCCTTATCTGCTGGAGCAGGTAACAGCAGTCTGAAGAACAGGAACCACTTGCTAACAGGTACAAGACTGAAAAAGCTATCTGAGAGATGCAGTGACCCTCCCAGCACTTAGAGAATCATAGAATCGGTTAGGTTGGAAAAGACCTTTAAGATCATCAAGTCCAACCGTTAACCTGACCCTGCCATTAAGTATCAAGTAACTGGACTAAGTAGAAGTTTCATCTTTGATGCATATGAAGGTTTTGCACAATAAGCACCTCTGAGCACGGAAAGAGCTCAGCACCTTGTAAGAGCTGATGGCTGTACTGCAGACCATCTCCTCCATTCTGTTACCTCAAGCTTTCTTTGTGTCCCTTTTCTTTGTACCATCTGCAAACATCTCTGCAACTGAGTTGTACCAGCAAATGCACTTAAAGAAAGCCAGCACCTGAGCTTCACAGGACAGCCTTCAGGGAAACTGAAGTTTGTATCAGCTCAGGAGCATTTATTTTGGAAGCGTCCGTGCAAACAGACAAACGGACATCCAAACAGAAAGCACAAACAATACAATAAGAGCACCCAAACCTCACCAAGCCAACACCGTGATTAATGATGGCTCACAAAACAGTTTCACATCAACCCATGGAGTTAAAAAAAGTAATATAAATTTGAAAGCTACATAAATATCAGAGAACAGCAATTGCATCATCAACATGATACAAGTAGAAGAGAAGGTTGGGTACTCTGAAAAAATTCTGTGTGAATTATTCACTTAGCTGAAATAGAAGAGAAGGTTGGGTACTCTGAAAAAATTCTTCTGTGTGAATTATTCACTTAGCTGAAGTAATTTCTATTTCCTTTTTGTCTTGCCATGTTCAGGAAGAAAACCATATAGTTGAATATGGGATACCATACAGTATCCTCCACATACAGTACTTGCTTCCCACTCCAGGACAAGACATTCAAATTGGGCCAGTCACATTAGAAAATGGAGTGCAAAAAGGTGGTTGTGTTTTACATCCCGAAATGGGAAAATCTGAGGTTTCAGAGATCGGTTACGGATGTTACGTTGATCTTACATCACTGACTTCAGCAACGCAATCTATCATCAATGATCCCACAGCACAGCAGCAAGGATGCTTACCTGCTCCCCTAGGGGCTCCCCGTGCAATATGTGCGCGGTGACCAGACTCAGTCTCATGCACGGCCGCGGTGACACGGTATTAGTGCCACGTGGAGGTGGGCAGAGAGCTGCTCCTCAAGTCACACTGCTCGTAGCAACGGCTGCACCAGCTCCCTCCTGACTGCTCTACTCAAAGGCGGTGCTAGAAAGTGAAAACCCACCCCACTTTGCAGTTTCTGAACACTTGGTGACCTGAATATTTGTTAATCGACCTCAATATTATCAGCATACCTGTACATCTATGTCCTGCATTTTGGGGACCCTGCACCATTTTAAAAGTACGGGTATTGGAGAAGAAGGATGGCCCCATGCAGGCAGCTTACCTCAGCCCACAGCCTCAGGCAACCCATGCAGAATCTGAGATAGACAACAAAATACTGGCCTGCAGGGAAAAAATTATGGAGATCAAGGAGAGTAGCATAAAAAAAGAAAGCAATGAGGGTGGCTGCATGAAGGGGACTCTGAAATAAACCTGTAGGTACCAATATTTCTCTGTGCTGAAGAAGGCGGCAGCACAGGGTGTGAAGGGAGTAAAGCTGTGTTTTCACACAGGTAAACTGCAATAGGCTTCCATCTTAGGTCTCAAAGCTATTACGGCAATGTTTTGTTTGCTCATAAGATGCATCATTTGGGATAATGTATCTATATAAAAGTATTAACTTTTGAAAGATCATTTTATGTTTTTAATTTTCAGGGTGTAATTTCTTTCGTTTGCAGCTTTCCCAGGCTATAGATTACCTGCCTAGCATCCCTCTCTTGGTGTTTAAAACTCCAGAGCCAAGCTACTCTAAGTCCTTACTGAGCCTACACAGTAACAGGGATAACCGCCAGCATATTCCCTAAAACGGGCACCCTGGAGAATTCAGTCATCAAAAAACATCCAGCGAGGCAAAGGAACAAGGCCCTTCCCATGAATTTAACAACCTACTATCCCCTGAAATCACTGCCAGTACTAACCTATTTATCTAGCAACTTAACAAATGTATATGAGTTTCCTATGCGATAACACACCTGTTAAACCTCAGAACGTTTCAGGCAGGGCATATTTCTCAACTAAAAATCAGACCTTGTTAAACCTCAAAGGAAATTCCACATAAACACACAGCATCAAAAAGCCAGAAGCATGGAAGAATTCAGTCTTAGTTTTAGTCAGAATTCAGGGATTCCTTTCCAATTGCTTCGGTTGCAATGTTTTTGGAAGCACAGAGAACCACCCTTTGAGGGCTAACCAGTGAAAAGAGCACGGCTCCCCTCCTTACACTGTCATGTGGCAGGGAGGCCTTTATGCTCTGCTAAATGTAAAATATTTTAGAAAACCAAAACCAGGAAACAAACTGAGATTTGGTCAAGAGTTCAAGCTGGCTGAATCATTGTGGTGTGGAAACCACCAGCTCTAAAGATGTAAAGTCCGGAGCCATGCATTCCCTCAAAAAAAGAAGACAAAAAGAAAAAAAAAAGGCATTAAAGACCCATTTGGCTTGCTGGTAAGCTCCCCAACATCTGGAACACAGGAAAGGCTGCCATGGATAGGTGCCTTGACCTTTTTCCTCTTCATCTCTCTCTGAGCACAGCCAGCAATTTGATCTGCATCACAGTTTTTCATACTGGGTGCAGGCAGAATTGTTTAAATGTCACTCCCTGACTCAACAGGCAGAAATGCCGTAGGGTCATGGTACTGCTTCTTCCCTCCACATCCTGCACCTATTGCCCTCTCCTGCTTTTCCCCAGGAGAAAAAGAATCCTACAGACTTTACAGCTTGAACATGGCCAGTTTCTAAGCAGAGATATGTTCAGACTTCTCTGGATGGCCTTTTGTTATCTGAGAGCTTCCAGGGAAATATTGCTCAGAAGCAATTAAGGCCAACTGTTCTTGGACAAAGACATTCAACAATCAGCACGTTCAGCGAGGCAACATAGTCATTTTGAAAGAGGCCTGGAAAACCCTAACATTGTTAAAATTTATCTTCAAAACTGCTGACAAGATCTAGTAACGATATCTGTGTTCTCTGCTCATGCATTTCGTCATCTTTCATAAGCCGAAATCTTATGAGCAAATAATTTTAGCAAAGTTCAAAAGCCAAACTGTTGCATACGCTCATTGCTCGTAGCAAGGATGACAGTTCTTGATGATAACCTGTTGTCCAAGCATTTTTTGCTTTCCTTGTTTTCAAAGTACTGGCGTACATAAACATGCTACACTTAGGTACTAAACTCTCAGCTAATCATTGCGTTATTTGACAAAATCCTGCCACTAAAGCTAAGAACAGCTTTCTGATAACATTCAGACTCTCCCGATGACCATATCTCCGGCAGCCTTTTTGGCTGCACAGGATGGGATGACCAAGATGCTGCGGAAGAGGAGAGCTGGTCCGGCAGCTAAACGCCTTCAGCTGAGGAAACCCAAGATCAGTTCTGCAACATATTTCCTTACACAGACTCATCTACATCATTTATTCTCTCTGTGCCTCCGCTCTGTAAAATGGTACTTTTATATAACAGGCTCTGTGAGAATAAATACAGTATGAAGTGGCACGCTGACAGGCAACATGGAAATACCTCTGAATCTGTGATAACTCCCCATTACCAACCAGTCATTTTTAACACTCAAAAATGAATGATTCCAGAGAATGTTACAGTGGAAGTGACTCACAAAAGGCTGAAGAACCAACACGGTTTCCTGAACTGAATTCAGTTTTGTGAGTTTAAGTTTAAAAGGGTTCATTTACCATCGTGATTCCATTTGGAAAGCAGTCTTTGAAAATTGTTGAGCAGTTTTCTACAGAGTACACTGCCAGCCAGCAGCAATGTTGTTTCCTAGCGCTGGTTACAATGACCAAGGAAGCCTTTCAACACAGCAAAGCGTCTCCCAGGATGTCTTGAGAAAAAGATCTATAAAAACCACGCATCGAAAACCTGGGAGCCCTGTGCATTAGTTTTGCATACTTCTTAATGGAGCTGGTGTTACAAAGTGCTTCTAGCCCTATCAGCATTTCACGGGCAACACGTCAGGAGGGAATCCATCCTGAAATATTAAACTACAGTAACCTTAAGATGGGCACCAACTTTCCTAAAAAGTTTGTTATCCTGAGAAGGCAGACACTGCAAAGCTTTAGCTAACGTCACTGTCACCTTGTCCCTTCTGGGATGAACCTACTCATTGGATAATGATGTTCTATTGGAAAAAACCATCCCACAATCCTCCTTCTAAGATGTATGTTAAGGGGACTGCATGTTTTTCATGTTTTTAAACACACTTACACAGCCTTGCGTCAATCATTCTCCCTTCCTCTTTCCTGGAGGGCTTACCCTGCACTACAGCTCCTGGTGACCTCTTCAGGTGCTCTGCTCCTTTGGGCTTTCACTGCTCTCAGCTCCACATAGAATCAGAGAATCCTAGATTGGAAGGGACCTCAAGGATCATCTGGTCCAACCTTTCTAGGCAAGACCACAGTCTAGACAAGATGGCCCAACACTCTGACCAGCTGAGTCTTCGAAGTGTCCAATGTGGCAGAGTCAAGTCCCCCACTTCCCTGGGGAGATTATTCCAATGGTTGACTGTTCTCACTGTGAAAAATTTCCCTCTCATGTCCAGTCAGAATCTCCCCAAGAGCAACTTGTGTCCATTCCCCTTTGTCCTCTCCAAGCACTTGCTGGCTGCCAGCACCTGCAATGTGAACCAGAGGATTCTGAGTACTCCCTCCCCCAGCAACTTGTGTCCATTCCCCCTTGCCCTCTCCAAGGACTTGCTGGCTGCCAGCACCTGCAACGTGAACCAGAGGATTCTGAGTACTCCCTCCCCGCTTGGCCCATGTCACCACTCCCACCCTCAAGTCTGGCAGGGTGCCTCTACCTTAGCACTCAAGTTTGGAGCAGCAGTGCGCTTCTGAAGCCAGCCCCTCAAATGCCCCACTTACCGTGCTTTGCTTTGCATCGTAGAGATGTCCCCGAGCGCACGGACCAGGTTCCTTTCTGACAAAACTAAGCTGGAAGAGGCACCCCAGCAGCAGGGGCAAAGCACAGCAGCTGCACGCGGTCCAGGGACCTCACTAGGGCTGCAGCTCTCCAGGTCCTCTCCCAGTTTGCTGCTATCGTTGCTTCTGGAGAAATTGCCTTGGAGTATCAAACATTTGTTCTCCTTCAGGGAAACTTAAAAAACCCTTCCTACTCCATACAACCATTCCAAACTCACACTACGACCATTCCAAACTCACACCGCTCTCCTCCACCCTCCCAAAAAAGCAGCTCGATGCCTGTCTTTTCAGATATTTGCCCAACCAGCACCTCCCGCGGACTTTAACATTTGAACTGTTACCAGTTGGGCTAGTCCTTGTTAAAACTGCCTGCCATCATTCAGATCCTTGCTCACCAGTATTCTGTCACTCACCCCTTCCCTTTCACCTACGTCTACTCTTCCTTTCCATCTTTTGGACTCTTTTGTTCTATGATTTTAGTTAGGAATAAAGCTCGAACTCATCGCTAACGCCAAATTCATCTGAAATTACTCCTCTGTCTTCTGTGATTTCTTCGATTCTGTGTGACTGAATTTCTATGCAGGCTCCACCAGCACAATCTGGAACTTCACGCTATCTATAGAGAAATCACCTCCCCTTATTTCTCAGTTAGCTCGGCACAGCCTCTGTCGTCTTCTTTGCAGGCCAAGCCAGGACCCGTGGAGCTGAATGGAAGGACCTCAGCTGACTGCAACAGGCAGGCTCCTAAACGCACTTAATGAAGTCATTCAAACAACTGATACTATTTATGTTAAATTTCATGACTATGTGACATTCAGAGATAACCATGTATGTTCTGTGTCTTTTGCGAATACATTTTTCCTATTATACAATCTGAAAAAATACTGGGTTTGTTCTAATGTAATTGTAAGAATCAAATTTATACACAAGACCTTTAGAAAACAGAGACCCACCTCTAAATGCAAAGAACAAACATTTGCATTACCTATTTATATTAAAATATGCAGAAATTTCCAAAGTATTCAGTCAACTTATAAATTTTTATAACTTCTTCAAATTGTTAACATTTTTTTCACACACAGCATTATTTCAGCTTTGTGGAAGGCTCAATAACAATCTTTCTGGTCTGGAAAAAAAAGGAAAGAACATTATAATAAAGAATGCAGAATAAATAAAAACAAAACAGTACAAGCTGTACATCCACGCATACAAAGACAACTTTCATGGTGAGCTATAAGCAATTATAATAACACAATGTGCTGCATGTTGATTTCACCAGTGAAAAGAATTTCTCCAGTTATTGAAGACTTTCCTGGCAGAATTTCAGGGAAAAAAAAAAAAAAAAAAAAAAAAAAGTCTGACATTCTCCCAATCTGACTTCTGTGCAATGCAAGTCATGCACATTTTAAACACCGATGAATAATACTGCCTTTCTTCTGCGAACTGTTAACAGCTGTAGAAACTATTATAGCCTGCTTAAAATCCCGTCTCTGTAGTCAATACTCTCCAGACACTTAGCAATACTAAAGCTATTCCTAGGGCTAAACTAGAATTGCTATGTGAGTACAAAGTTTGATTTATGTTGAAATGAAACAACAAACATCTGATCTTTCCTTTTTTAAATAGCCATTCATACAAACACGAGTATCAGCTGCATGATTAGAAAGTGATGTACCGAATTTACAGAAATTAGACAAAGGAAGACCACCCACAGTTACCTTTGAGAAGAAAAGATTTGTCAGAGGGTGAAAAATTGCTGGTGAAGATACTTTGTAGAGCCGTGGCTGCCCTAATGTGCTCACGGCGAGGATGTGGTTTATGAGAGTGATGTTTCATGAATCTAATTTATCAAGTCTCCTGAAAGACGCAAAATTGATCAGCAGCTGGGTACCATAGCTCAGCGATGCTCATCGTCAGCCGCTCTCAGACCGATCACAGGCTCAGCGGACTGCCTAATAAAATCGTCCAGATGCACCCGAGAGGAAGCCAAGGTCTCTGTGTGCCGATGTTATTCTTTCGCATCCCAAAGCACAGGTGGGAACAGGGGGAATGCTCAGTTGTGGTTCCTCTGGCATTTCTGAAGCGATGACTGGGAAGAGAGAGGAAAAGACGCCACTGGAACAAGAGAAAACCTTAACATTTCAGATACGTTCTACGGATTCACGTACGTTACTAAGATGTGCTGAAAATCCAGTTTTGATTTCTCACTCCAATAAATTGCCATCAAAGTTCCTTTATTTTTTTAACATGTCTTCACCTTCCAAGAACTGAAAACATGTATGTAAATACAATTAGATTTGTGGAGGGTTTGTGATCTCTGACAAAGACAGCAATTAATTTGACTAATCACAATAATAAAGTGAGCGTTAAGCTAACTTGAAGTAAGACACTCTTCCTCCAGAAGAACACCATAAATTGATCAGGAAAACTTTAGCAACCTCAAATTAATGCTCCAACTTCCTTTAGATTCATTTTAAATCTTTAGCTGTTAAAGCATCTAGAAAGGTGAAAGATGCGTTAATTGTTCAGCTCATTGAGCCCTCAGCACAAGAAGGACATGGAAGTGTTGGAGCGGGTCCAGAAGAGGGCTACTAAAATGATCCGAGGGCTGGAGCACCTCTCCTATGAGGACAGGCTGAGAGAGTTGGGCTTGTTCAGTCTAGAGAAAAGAAGGCTGCGGGGAGACCTGATTGCGGCCTTTCAGTACCTAAAGGGGGCCTATAGGAAAGAGGGGGAAAACCTTTTTAGTAGGGCCAGCTGCGTTAGGACAAGGGGTAATGGTTTTAAACTAAATCGGGGTAGGTTTAGGCTAGATATAAGGAAAAAATTCTTTACAATGAGGGTGGTAAACCACTGGAACAGGTTGCCCAGAGAGGTAGTGGAGGCCCCATCCCTGGAAACATTCAAGGCCAGGTTGGATGGGGCTCTGAGCAACCTGATCTAGTTGGCGGTGTCCCTGCTGACTGCAGGGGGGTTGGACTCGATGACCTCTAGTGGTCCCCTCCAACCCAAAACATTCTATGATTCTATGATTCTATGATTCTATGATTGCTGGGTTTTCTTTGTCAGTAAATTACCTTTTGCAAAGCATCACATTTGCATCTTCTAATCAGAGCTCCTTAGGGAAGTTTCAGCGCGCACTTCCCCGCGTCGCACAGGTATGCCGCCACCTTCTCCAGCAGACCTGCGGCCACTGGGGCAGCCTGCCCACCCTTCGGCTGCCCCAGACTTTATCAGACAGAGCTCTCTGCATGCAACCCCAGTGCTTGGCTGGGGAAAATGCTACCGGCTCAGGCCTGTGACAAACTCAGTGTTGCCTTCCAAAAAGCCATCATTGCTAGTTCCACCAGAGAACCTTCACTCTGGGGACAGCCTTTACTAAGAATGCACGCGACTGGTGCAGCTGCCCAAGGAGAGGAACGAACTCACACTAAAACCTGCATCACCCACCACTGCTGTAATGGGACTGTGCAAGACTGAGGACTCCAGAGGCAAAACAAAGCTTGAAATTCCAAATGCAGGTATAACACACAGCAGAACTGCTGTAATTCTCTTTACTTTCAGGTCAAACTCAAGTTCTTCTGCTGGGCTTGAGACCACTGTTATTTTTGGGAAAGCTCCCTTTGACTTTGCTCAAGACCCGGGCTCGCATTTACACTGTCCTGTCCCCAGGCTGCTCCCAACCCCTCTGCTTTTCCTCCTCCCCACTTACTCTCTCGCTCCCTCTACTTTTCTTGTTCCTTTTGTTCTTGCGCCTCTCCTTTTCTTCTCGCACTTTGAGCCTTATCCCATGCTGCCCTCTGGGCTAAGATCTCTCTCCCTGGGAGGGCTTTGGATGTCGTATCTCCATAAATCTGGGATAACACTCAGATTCCATGGGAGTAAGCTGACCCATATCATCGGACCTCTCTTGCCAAGTATCCTTTTGTCCTTCCTCCTGCCTCTTTGAACAATCTCATCCCGTCTTTATTTAGCATCTGTAACTTCGCTCCCTTCTCCTCCTTAGCTGTTGCCCTACATTTTGTATTTGCTAATTTTGCCACACTTAGGCCGAGAGCTCCTACAGGCAGAGTACAAAGCTGTTGGATTTGTCCTTCCTTTGCCTGTAAAATGGTGTGCTATTTAAATGTCTTCCCATACCAATGGAAAGAGATGATCAGTTTACAACACTAAAGCATATGGAAGGAGAAGGTGCGCACATAAGGGGGAAGAGGACCCACTATTTTCTCAAATTTTAACAGGTACCTAAGAAATAACTTTTCTTTTTTTTCCCCAAAAACGCTGACCATATACAACGCAAAAAGATATTGCTTAGAAAAAAAGCATAAAAAAAGGCACTGAGGTCATGAGTAGCCATTGTATCCTTTGGTCTGGGAATTTCAGCTGGGCTCCAATTCTTAATGCAGCACAGTCGCAAGGCAACACTGCAATTACAATCCTCCAGGGACCACAGATGAAAAAAAAAATGTTACGTTCAAATCAACAGATTTGCAAGGTCACGCGTTTGAGATCAGGACAGCAGGGAACCAAACAGCCTCACAAAACCAACAAAATAAGTACAAATCATGCAACTAGGGAATTCTCACAGGTACTCTCTTAACACCAACTTGATTTGCTAAGCTCAGTGGTCAGTAGTTCCATGGAACAGAGTGAGAAAAATCAGGCTGTGGGTTACAAGGGCGGATAATTTACACTGGGAGGCTGACAGTGGACCACATGGAAAATTAAGCCGCTTGGACTGCAGACAAGCTTAGAGAGAGGGTGAAGCAATGGCTATTTTGAGAATCCCTACTGGGCACAAACCAGCGTTCTGCTACGGAGTGCTAATAACATACATGAAACACACGAACGGGTGCAACACAGGCAGAAAAAGCCAAATAACCTTCCAATGTAAAAAAAACCAAAACAAAACAGTTTTAAAGCAGGCAGAAAAAGCCAAATAACCTTCCAATGTAAACAAAACAAAACAAAACAAAACAGTTTTAAAGTGATTCCATCCATTGCAAAAGACAAATTAAACTGGAAAATCTCCAGCATGTAGGCACACTGTAAATCTGAGAACAGAGCTTCCCAGCAATGGGGTCGGGGAGATCTGATCCTTGGCACTAATTCTGGAATGAGACATCTTTTAGACAGGTTACGTCCTCACCTGCCGATGTGCAGAGAAGTCACTGCTAGCTGAAAAACTCTTCAGCAATCTTCTGTGCTGCTTTTCTACGACAGTAATTACACATCGGCTGCTCAGGACTGAATGGCATCTGATACCAAACACATGAAACTATCCATCCAGACACATACACTGTGCCTCTCATAGAGGGGAGGGACTACAAGTATGAACACTCAGGGCAAACGACACCACCAGCGCTTCCCATTTTGGCTGGTAGCGCTGCCTCGGCGCAGTCCCCAGGCAGGTGCTGTCATTTCTGACAAGCCTGTTGGGTAACAGCAGCAG
>NW_009259424.1:2812269-2826603 GCF_000687185.1 Egretta garzetta | reverse complement strand
ATGCTGACCTCCTCCAAAGAAGTTTAATTTTAAAATTCTACTGAACATGTTACAAATACCAGCTGGCAATGTGCAACGTATGACAGAGAAAGGGAAAGGCGAAACAGTCAAGACCAAACAACAGGGAAATACTGTCCGAGGGGAGCAGCAGGCTTGCTGGAGCACGTGTGGTGCTTGGTCAGAGAAACAGGTTGGACCCTCGTGGTGGAGGGACACCTGGCCCGTCGAACAAGGTAATGGGCAACAGTGCTCCTATGCTTCCCCTGCAGTTAATTCCCTGACCCATCGGCCACCAGAAGATTGGTCCTGTCATGAAGATGACTTAAAGCAGCCTCAGGCTTTGCCAAGAACAAACCACAAGTGCCTTTACCCTCACAAGATTGTATTCACACCATGCTCAACTCCTTTTCCCCCAGGCCAAAGCCCTGTGCCGATGCATAAGAACATGCATGTCACAGATCTTCGACATTGCCTCGATACGACCACACAGCCTGCTGTCTGTTCTTCCCTGGGACAAGCAAATTCCGAGCGACCTGCTTACTACTACTGTACTCTTTACACCACTTGAGGTACAAAGCTGATGGAGGTGAACAACCAGCTGCACTTCCTAGGCAGGCAATAAAACACCAGAGGCTCTCAACTAGCAGAAGAGCCTTTGCACCCCTAGCCATGACAGCTTAGAGCACTTCTGCTCCCATGCAAGAGGTTATCGGAGCCACGGCAGAGCTTTAAACTTTAAACTAAGTTATGGCCTACCCACCAGAGTAGTGGTGAGACAAAGACGTACACTCCCTCCCTCCACCCAGGTGCGAGCAAGCTCTCCACTGCCGGGGAGGGTGTTGATCAGATCGGTGGCAATACCCTTAGCCACGCAAAGAGATTTGGGAGAGCTCTTCTGCAGCACTGGGAGCTTGGGTTCAGTACATTATGCAACAAGATAATTCCAGTATTTTCTCTTTAACAAAAAATAAAAGGTCTCTGAAATGATGATTTTTGCTTTTGGAAATTATATTAAGACCAGTGCAGAAACTGGTAGCAAAGAAGTGATTCATGAACACCAACAAAGTGATTCACCAGCCCCTCGCTAGGAAGTGATATCATTGCACCACATCTCCATGAGAATGGCAGAAGAGAAGCATTGTTTCGCAGGGCAGGGAAGTGCTGCGTTCTCCAGAAGACAAGCATTAAATCTGCAGGTGTGCATGACAAGCAAGAGCGGGCAAATGGTCAGTGCTCTGGGCACCGAGTTGGGCACCCAGCACGGTGACTATCGGATGCTTGTAAGCACTACCGAAGAATACCAGAACATTTCCCATCTGGTCTGGGATAAATTGCAAGCTCTGGGTATATTTTACAATTACCCCACAGCCCAACCACGTTGTTCTCGCCCAATCCACCACTCCTTGTCCATCCCTCCAGCCACAAACAGTAAAATCCTTTCTTGCTCCCTGCTTAGCAGCCATATAGTGAGTGTGCTCTTGCATTCCCTTACCTCGGTCCCACGCTCTCTCTGGCCCACAAAATTGCCTCTGCTCTTGGTCTTGCCTTAAAAGTATGCCTGCTCCATCCCTTCGCCCTGCCCAACACAACTACCCCGCTGCTCCAGCGCTTCTCAGGTCAAAAGGCACAGGACTGCTGCACCCCAAAGCTCCTCCGATCCCTGTGCTACACCAATTCTCACCTTGCGGCTCACGCTAAGGAGAAGCTGAATGCATGTATGCAGCTGCTGGGGAGGCAGAAAGTGAGGGACATTCAGGTTTCAGCGCTACGCCACATGTTGTCTTCAAGGGTGACATGCTGGGTAAGAGGTTTTTTTCAGTTCTTAAAACTGTACCTCATGCTGGACACAACCATGCTCTCTGCAGTTATTCTGGGAGGTATCAACTTGTCAGCACCTCAAAGCCCTAAGCACGCTGCACCATGCCGTGCCTTGCCATTAATGACCTGCCCCTTGCAAAGCAGGCAGCAGTAGGCTTGCAGCTACATAACTACTAAAGTGACGATGACAAGCTGGCATTGCCTAGATTAAGAGGGTTTTCTCTCTGTTAGGCTTATTCCTTCTCCTCAGCCTGTCCTGTGTACCACGAGGTCAAAGCACTACCCCTCCAGCTCATCCGACAGCGATGCTTCTCCCTCACCTACAAAACTCGCATCCAAAAGCCTACACTTAGAGCACCTACCATCAGCAGCCCTAAGTGTTTGAAAGCTAATAAAGCCAGTGCTGCGCTCCTCCCCAGAATGCTGCCCAGCTTTGCCAGAGATGAAGGACACCTCAAATCCAGGGAACTGCCAGAGAAGAGAGTGGCGAATTTTTGAATCACTCCATTTCTCCAAAGCTCCTTTAAGTCCCTGCAGGAAAACCAGTGGGCCTGCTGCTACGCAGATCTGCTGGCCCACAGCATGCCAGAGGCTGCCGTCAAACCCAGGCTTTCGGAGCAGGCTTCAGGAGCCATCACAGAGCAGCAGGCACATCCGAGCAGCACTGGAGAAGTCACCTGCAAGGGAGAACAAATCCTGTGCCATGCAAAATGAAAACAAGTTGTAAGTATTTATCCAGCTATCTCTCCTAAACCCCCAGGAACTGGCCTTTTAATGGAGGCTGGTGCTGTAGATTCACAGACAGGGCTTAGAGCTGAGCAGCTCTGGGATTTCTGATGTATCCAGCCACGCTTGGCACCAGCCAGAGCAACACAAGGCTCCTCATGCAATCCATCTGCTTCATGGGGTTCACCTCAAAAAGCACGGCAGCCACCCGCCAGCCTTCTAACCCAGCCCTCAGTCACCCCCAGCAGCAGCGGGCAAGCAAAGCTGCTCTCCCAGCTCCAGCAGCGCCCGCAGGCTGGGGCGCAGCGACAGAGAGCTCCTGTCCCAGAGAGCTACATCCGAAAGGACAGTCACAGGGAGGAGGCACGCACGAACGGGGAACAACAAGGCACAAGAGAGACAATGTTCTTGATATGGTTTTGGTGTTTCTGTGTATTAGACAAGACCATAGGGGAATGCAATCAGCAACAGAAAATGGAAATGCCCTTTCCTTTGGCCAAACACACAAAAAAAATCACCGGGCCTGATTTTCCACTGGTCACCAACCAATTTTCACAGTTACTCTTCATATACTTAAATAAGAAGAAAATCTAATTTTCCATTTGGCTTAGAAAAAAAGATACTGCTCTTGGAGTAAACGAGAAGTAACCTGTTAGGAAGCATTTTAGAGAACGTTTCACTTTGGTGAACATATTCCCTCAAGTTATTTCTATGATCTAGACGAGCAGCAACTGTTGTCCTCACCTCTAAAAATTATCAGGTATCGTCACTTACTGAGTCCTGCACTATGGTGTTTCCACCCAAAGAGCCTCCTTGCTGCGCATACGCACCGCTTGGTTAAAGTCATGGAGGCATACCCCAGACAGAGCAGACTGGAAGAGATCACAGATACCCGTTTTATCTCAATTACCCAGAAAAGTGAATGGTTCGGTTCTTCTGTGTAGTATAAAACCTCATGTACCACAGGAACAGAAGCTTAAAGGCCACATAGTACTTTCACTTTGTGTGTGCATCTTCCAGTGATGTCAACTGGATGCGAGCTGCTGATTCTCAGCCGGCACAGTTTTTGCCAGGAAGTATTTTCAGATGTACCCCATCGGCTCTGGGCTCACACTTCTATCCCAACAAAATCCGATGTCTCTCCACACCATCCACACTTGTACTGTCACCTTTACATAATAGAAGGGGGGAAAAGAAAAAAGAGCTTGCATACGTAAAATTTACTTTGTCAAATTCTGGAGGCTCTTTGAAAAGTAAAAGCATTTTTAAATCTTGGCCTCAGGAAAAACATTCTCTGCTTTCAGGAGTTTGAATGGAATGACCACAGTTCCAGGCCTCAGGACGGCTGATAACTTGTGGCGAGATTATCACGGTTTAAGGACTTAACAACAGGAAGATGGCTTAAGCCAACAGGTACCATTCCACCACTGGGCGCCAGAGCAGAGCTCCTGAAGTTCAGCTGGGTCCTGAAGCACAGCTGAGGAGCGACAGTGTGTTAAGCTACAGCAGTGTGATTGCTCGTAATCATCTCTTTTATATTCTAAGAACCAAATTATCCCCATTCTGAGGCATGGGTCAAAATATTGCAAGAAATGCAGGGCACAGAGCAGAAGAAAGGTTATTTTCAACTTGCTAGGCTTCCCACAAAGTTTTCAGATTCTGCACATAGGCTTAACCAATTTTATCATTTTGGTTACATCAGAACATCTTTACATCAAAACCACCAACTTCTTGTTATCAACCCCCCCTTTTTTTTTCAATTCTAGTTACATGCCACCCCCTTGAAGTCAAATAGCTCAGATTCACACATAAAGATGGAGATGAGATAATGGAAATAAAAGATAATGAATCAACTGGGTTTGTACACAGCATAAGCATCTGGAATTACAAAGCAGCCAATGTGCTGCCCCTGCCTTGAGTTCCATTACAGACTGGCCCCTTGGATCCCAGGACTTCAAATCACCTTTGCTCTCTCTGTCACAGGTCAAGTACAGCTCAGCCAAACCAGGAGATCTGTGCCAAACAGTTTGTATTTCCAACAATTAAATATTGAATTCGCCTTTTATAAGTCACTTAGGAATCACGCTTGCACAATTATTTGCATACACAGCCACTTTATTTCAGCCCCAAATACAAAAAGCTATTAACAGTTGGCCAGATTCTGCTCTCATTTGCCTCGGTGCAAAACCACGTCATTTCCACTAAGATCAGTGGAGCTTGAGTTTCGTACCGCACGCGGGAGAGCAGAACTCCTTTTTCACTGAGGCAACTCACATGGCCAACGGAGGTTTCCGTCTGCTGCACTGTCCTTCTAATTCCTCTGCAGTCCCACCGTCTCCCTCGCGGGCCTTTATTTCAAATGGACCTTGTTTCCCAGACAGAGCAGAGCAGGTTACTTATTCCCCTTAATGCTTTGCAAGAAGCACGCCAGCTGAGTAATGCTGAACAGAAGACAAAATTGTTTCTACAGTGTATTTACACACAACAAAATGAACCAACCAAGCAAACAAACTGTACACAACGTGCCCTGTTATTAACTGAAACCAGAAGAAACTCTCTTCAGTACTCCCAGTGCTTATAAATGCATGCTTATGTCCTAAGTAACCTACAGCTTCCAGCAATTACTTAGTCCTCAAAGCTCTGAGCCAAGCTTTCTCCGCAGTTTGTACTCCCTGGGGCTCACAGGAGGTAACAGATCTCCAGCCCTGGTTTTTCAGAGCCCTCTGTGCTGAGGGCAGAATTCCCTCATTCTCCCTGACCGACAGATCACCTGGTTTAACTTCTCCTGGACTCCCTTCATCTGGACTCCCTTCATCTGCTGTACATGCCGCAGCCACAGCCCCGCTCCCAGGCACGGTGCCATTCCCTGGGCAGCACCTGGCCGGAGAGGGACAGGCGGCGAGGTGCCAGGGGACACCGGGAACCGCGGCGCTGGGAAGCAAGCGCTCTGCTGCCAGTCAGGAGGCAGCAACGAGGGCAAGGGCATGCACGGCCACAGTCTGAGTGAACAAAAATCTTAATCCCGCTGTCCCTGCACGCCCACAACAGCTGGGTTCGGAGTTATTGTTCTGCTCTTCTACAGATACAGCGTTTAGAAGTTCGTAACCATTGCTTCATGCTTTTATTTCTTTCTGGTAATGTAATAAAGCAATTCCCAGTTATAAAAAAATGTGACTGCTAGCGACCGTGATGAGGTATGTCCAGAGGTACAGCCCTCGGTACCTAACAGGCAGAGAACCCTCGTTCCTGCCAGCAGGCAGCCTGACCTCGGGCGGGATTCCCAGGCCACCCCATCCAGCAGCATCCCACAGGATTCCCTGCCCTTCCGCAGACACGCTTTTCTGCCACCTTGCGTGACCACATCAGCAGCTGCGTAGCCCGAGAGGCAAACTCCCCCAAACCTTCCCCTTGCATAAAGGGAGAAGTAATTTATTACACAAATAGGAGCACAGCCAGTCGCCCCAGCTTGACTACTGACCCACGACAAAACCACAGAGCTAGCTTTAAGGGCCCTCGTCTGCCACCCTTCCACTGAATACTTTAATGGAGGAGAAAAACTTGACATGCCACAGCGCAGTATTTCTCATGCTAATTCACATGTCTTTTTTTTTTTTCCCCTACTAGAATTCTCAGAAGCAGAAGATTGTCACATTTTTCAAGTGGGAGATGCTAAGAACTGGGTTTCGACTCTCTGGTAAACCTGGAAAACAAGGCAAGGGGCCAGCTCCTTTGCGCGAAGCCCCAGTGACTCAACTGAAGCGTGCGTAGATGAGGTGAGAACCAAGAAGAGAATCGGATAATTCCGCTCCAACGCTGTACAGACAGATTTGTAAACAGAGAAGCTGGCCACTATTTCTGAAGTAGAGTATTACCTTCTCAGTAAAGCAGCAGTATGACTCTATGCATTGAACGCTTTCATTCCCAGACAAAGCTAGGGTAAAAGCACATCCAATTTACAAAATGGCTCTGAACTGCTTGGAAAGGACAGCCGTAAGGCTGCTTGGGCAACCTTGCTTGAACCTCCTTGGATAAGGAATCAACAGCTGGACACTCCAACATACTTTTTCCCTATAATGTAGTACGCTATCAGCTTCAGATCATTCCGTTCTGCCTCAAATACCCATATGCTGACACGGCATGTATATGGTTTACATGTATGTTTTATTCAGCACAAAACGATGAAGAACGCTGCATTTAGTTTTAACACTGTCTATACACACACAAACCTAGATGCCGACAACCTTGAGAATCCAGATGCACGCATGAAAGAAGGTGGGTTTTTTTTAATACTCTCCCAAATATTTCTCACTGTCACTGGAATCCCTTCCGAAGTCCCCCTGGTAGCATCAGTACAAGTCCACAAGGTCACACGAATGAGGCCCCTCACGCCCTCTGCACACCAGGAAGAACTCGCCCCAACGCTCTATAAAAAGGATAAAGCTTTTAGCTGCAACTCAGAAGTCACAAGGACAACAGCCTACCACAGGAAGACAGCAGAAGAGATCAAGGGCATCCCCAGAGACTTTGTTAGGTGAAAAAAAGTAAAGTGCGCAAAGTTACTCAACTGTTTTGCGGATTTACGGTCCTGCTGGCATTCTCTTACAGTGTCACAAATTTAAGTGTACATATAAAAATACAAACACAGTTACAACCCTGCCATGAGTTCCATGCAAACAGCTCTCCGTAAGCAACATCAACTCCTTCTATGTGCAAGGCCTTACCTATACAGGGCTCTCTGCAGGATTAGGACTGTAAACGAGGTACATAAATGCCGGTAAAGTGTGTTTACATAATATGTAAATAGATAAAGAAAAGTACATTCACACCAACCACTGAGGAAAGAAAACAAATCATTTTTCTACTGCTGAAAGTACTGAATCACTTACCATCTGGTTTGGGAGAAAAAAAAGACTCAGTCCAATTCAGCTATGAAGAAAATCCTGTCTAAAAAAAGTAATCACATGCTAGATCCCCCTAAGTTCAATTTCCAATCATTTTAACATGGAGAGTTTTGTTTTTCTGGAGGAAAAAAAAAAAAAATAGTAAGAAGGATGTGTGGCTTGTTAGGCCCTGATCCTGCAAGCTCTAAATACTTAGCTACAGGGAATAGCGGAAGCTATTTTTCAGGAAAAAGCTGAGTCTCTGCATCAGTTTCTGCTGGAATGCATCTTAATTTTCCAAGAAAAATCTGCCACGCTTTTGCTACCATGCTGTGAAATGCAAAAGTAAAATCTAAATACTAAATATCTGAACTAATTTTCCTTTATACCTTGCGAACATTTGGGTTTTTTTCCTCAATCATCTGAAAGTTTACCTATGCCCACTGCAGCCCAGTGCAGAAGCGCTATGGTACTGACAAGTACATTATTCTAACTGAAAAAGAGCATGTGGTTGTGTAAATACTCCGAGTACTAGAGCACAGCCAGCAAAGGTCATGTTTATAGCTCTGTCATTTCCAAACTTGTGACTTTTCACTTTGTCCTCCAACACACCATTAAAATTACTTTCTTCATTTTTAAAGAAACTAAAATTTTTGCATCATCACTTCAATCCACACTTCAAAACCCAGCCTACGCATAGCACTGATTTTCCAAATGCCTTTGTATGTTCCCTTTAACAGTTTTTCATCCCGCAATTGTGTACATCATGGAACCGAACTGCCCCGTTCCCTCCTTGCCTCATTCCCTGCAGGTTCAAATACCAACTCGCCTCTGCGTGCTGCTTCTTTGGAACGTCCCCCTGACCTCATCCACTGACATTTCATCCACACTGGCATCTCTTTCTTCCTTCGCTTCTTCCTCACCATTTTCCCCTACTAACTAATTACCAGCATTTTCTAACTGATGTTTTTCTGCCTTGCAAGTAGTCAAATCCTAGTTGATAACCGCAACTCAAAGAGAGATCAACACCGTTGTGTGGGCAGCCATAGCAGTCCTGTGGGTCCTGGCCTTTTTCTTCTCCTTCCCTCAGTCCACCTCCCTTGTTCAAACACTTGCATAAAACTTCCTTCCTCCTCCGGGAGGCCTCGAGTTACCTACGGGACAAAGAAGGATTTTACTGGATTTGCTGATTAACCTACACACTACAAACACCTGAAAACATTGGAAGAAATTTCCCTGTCCCACTGAACCCCTTACCCACTAAATTTTACCATTTGCCTCTTTTTCTGCTGAACACTAAGTCTTTCCGTGAAAAAACTGTATCTATTATTTATTTAAAATAGAAAAATGTTCCTTGGCTATTCCTTAAAAATTACTTACTCTTCCCTTCTTAAATTTAGCTCTATAGATTAACCCTGTATAGATCTCCACTGCAATTAATTTGATCCCAAATCGTTAAGAAATGAAAAAGCTCTCTCGCTGAAGAGAGATTCTTAAAATAATGTGCTATGTGTATAACCAAAGACAACCAAGTTACTATGGCTTCATGCATTACTGCTTATCACCCATGTGACGACCATAACCCATCCTCACTCATGACTGTGAAAAAGAAAGGCTTAGCTTAAAGATAGTCCACGCTAAAGCATTTGTGGCAGCGAGGGAAGGCTATGAGTGAGCACCAAGCGGGTTACTGTGACTCAGCTGCACAGCAGTAACTCTTTAGGCCACAGAAATCAGATTACTTTAGACCTGACTAGCAAGGTTGCCAAAAAGTTGGTGGTCACTACGTAGCGTAGCACAAGCAGTGGTAGACCCGTACCTCGCTCCCCGCTGAGTAAACTTCCTACTTCCAACTCTCAGACTCCAGCAGAGCAGGATCACACCCTACCCTAGCACAAAAGTGCTTATGTACCGCACCTATCTCAAAGCGGGCAAAGGTAAATACGGCACTGAATCGGTGATAACGGGAGAACAGACTTGCACTGAGAGAGAAACCTAAGGCTCCCCCTGCAAGGGAGCAGCCTTTCTCATCGCTGCCTGACAACGAGGGCTCTGCAGAGCCTTCGGACGCTACGCGGGCCTTTCCCCTGGGTCGTATCAACAAAACCTCCTCTTGCCGTTTGAAAGCCAGCTGCTATGGGGAGGGCTGAAGCCCGAGGGAGCTGCTCCCAAACCAAGGTGACCTTGCAAGCTTTCTCCCACCCTCCGCTCTCCCGCTGAGCGACCAAATGGGGCCCTCGGGATGCTCTGAAAAAGTAACAGGGAGCGCAAAAAAAAAGTCCAAGCGGAGTTCGGCACTGATGTAACCAGAGGCCGGAGGGGCCTTGTGGGTCTGGCAGCCAGTGACGGCGACGGAATTCGAAGGACCTATGGGGAAGTGGTTTTAACAGATTTCAACTTGCCTAACAGCTACTGTCAGCATGTAAATTAGCAGTAACTTCTATCGATAAAATGATAAATGACTTCTATGCATTTTTCTGCTTTTGAACGCACTTATGTAAAATACGTATCAAATAATTTTAATACAATCAGAGATAAAAATATGCAGGGAAGAAATCACAAGTAAAGATGCCACATCTTTGACTGGGTCTTTTCTGCAGTCAGGGAAAAGACTGAAAGTGATGGTCCAAATTATGGTCTTCTGTACATCATGAGATTAACCAGTTTAATCAATGATTCCCATTTGTTTCTAATTACATTCTTTGTAACGTAGTATCCATATGCATTCCCACTGATACTTGATTTTGAAAGTCAGGCCAGTAATAAGAAAGAGTGATAATACAGCTTTTTGTACACTTGCAAATTCAGCTGTGGGTTTCTTTCATCTCAGTAATTATCAAAAAAAACTTTTTCTACCTTCCTGCCTCTATCTGAGCTCCCAGGATTATTGACACTTCACAATATTCTTGAATACATTTTTAAATTTTAGACACAAAGGTCATATTTTTCCCAGATTATATCAGATTACCTTTAGAAAGATACATGAAAAACTTAGAAATGTCAAGTGATAACTCCTTCCACAACCATTGGGGGATTTTCTCCCTCTCTCTCTCTCGTCATGGCTGCATGCAGCCGGCAAAAGCACCGCGCAGCGCCGCAGCTGCGGTAGCCACGAGCGACACCACGCAAGCGGCTCTGGCCAGAGATGCCTTCCTGCAAACTACATGCTGAGAAGGGAGCGCACGAAGGGAGGGCAGTTTCTAACCATGCTGGTAAGACGTCTCACCCCCAGGAATGGTCCTAGACAGTCAGAGAGTTCAGAAGGAATAGGCCACAACTAACTCAGTACCCACCACCAGTCTAACCCGGGCGGCATCAGAGATATCGGCACGGATCTGATTTGCACCCGTGGAAACCAGTGGAGCTAAACTCCGAATGAGGCTCATTACCTCTGCAGATTCATGCACGGGGAGATGCACGCTGCACAGCCCTTCCTGCTCTGAGTCACTCCAGCTCCTGCTCTGGGCTGTTCAGCAGCAAACTGTCAATAAAACTCATTAATGACGTGCTTTATATAGAAATAGTGCATTTAACAGAGAGGCTACAACAAATGAAGAGTGCAGCAAAGGGTGAATTACGTGGTTAATGGAATACAGGATGTGTGTCAGTAAAGAAGTGGTAAGGGTGGGTGGCAGTCTTAATATTACATAGATCTGGTTGAAGTTTGGCATATATATGAACCTAATTCCCCTTTTGATTTCAGTACAGTTATATCTAGCACTCTCCCGTGTTTCTACGGATATATAAATTCTCTGATGAATAATTGATAGCCAACTTTCTTTTACGTAAGCCATTACTGGAGAGCCAGCAAACATTATAGACATGTTGTTTGTCTTCTCTCTTTTTAGTCTTGTTCTCATCTGAATCATGTTTGGCTAGCATTCACATCTATCTTCTTCATTGGTGGTAGCTATAAAAAAACAGTAATAATGTATACCCTGGCAGAACCGGTGGCAAGAAGAGGGCAAAAAAGGATGTTCTTTGACACAGATTTTTATTTTTTGTCTTATGTAAATACACATCTGCAGCCGTTGGCAACATGATAACGGAGGATGGTTTCTGTACTGCCTGTCCAAGTTCTACACCTTGCAAAATATCCTAGCATCGTAACGCAACACTTAATGGCAGCTAACAACTGACCTTCTAAGCAGGCAGCTGGCATTTTCATCCATTCAAGACTGTTGTTTTACCTGATGGTTACAGGCAATCCTAACTTCTCAAACCAAATTAAGAGAATCTGGGAAGCAACCCCTAGAAGAAAGTGAAAATAAGCAAGGGATATTTCACAAACTCGTGGGCAATTGTAATACACAACAAAGAAGCAGCGAGAAGCTGAAAAACTGCCAATCCCACAGGAGAGTTCAGGTAGAAAGGAGAGGAGCCTAGAAGCAGGGGAGAGTTGGGTAGGAGAGAATAGCTGTAATACTTCTCAACACATTCTCTTTCTGTGTGGGGGGTAAAAACCAAACACAGCAGGAGACCAAAACCGTAACCTGAACCTGACCTCCCTCGCACTGGTTGTATCATCAAACCACTGGGCTGAACTTTGGTCATTGCATCACCGACACAAACTAGTCTCAAAGCCCAGCCAAGCAACTACACTGAGATTTTTTTTTTTCTTCACGTGCACTCAAGATGGCAGAGGCCAGCTAAAAATATGGCCTTTCAGCAGAAAAAAAAAACATGTCAATTTAATTGTCAGTTGGCTGGACAGCTTGCTTTTCTTTTGAGGTTGTTTTTTTGGTTTTTTTTTAATATTACTGCACTGAAAAATGTGGGTGTGACATAGCATTTAACTGGAACGTTAAGTGCCAAGGACATATTTTTGTCTGTAACTGTTAGAAATGGAAATCAATACAGTAGTTAAAAACATTGAGACTCCTAAGGCGATCAGTTATGCAAAGTATAAACCTTATTGCCGATGTAACGTGGCACCGGGAATGTTCGCACAAAGATATTCCCAAAATCTTAATAAACATCCTTGTACACGGGACGTGTGACTCATGGTTTACAGAGTGGCAAGCATAAAAGGGTCAAGTAACTCACCTAATATCACCCAGCCAGTCAAGATCAGGCTGAGATCAGGACTCAGGGTCACGGTTTTCCACGCTGATCCTTCTTACAACTGCACGTTACTCCAAGCGCACAATGGCCTACCAATACCGAGCATTTCTGTTTCCACAAAACGGTTTATTTTTGCGCTGCACAGAAAAAGAACCAGCGTGTTCAAAAGTGAATATTCTAACAATCGCTTGCAAGCATAAAATGTAATTGCTGAGGCGGGACACAAATGGATAGCTTAAGCCAGGAGAGAGATGATTTATCGTTATCACTGGTAACAATAACTGCCAAAAAATCCAGTCCATACCTCTGTAATTAAATTGACTGTCCCCACAGAAGGGGACCGAACAGAAGAGCACACTGAACACGGAGCCTTCCAAATCCCCCGCCTTCTGACAAAACGCCAGGTTCCAATCAACGCAGCAGCAGTGAGACTGCCGGTGTCCTCGGCAGTTCACTCCGATACAGAAAGGCTTGCAGGCCATTCTCCACCTTTCAACTCAAGACGTCTGCCCCCTCATCCTAAGCATCCTACCAGGCAGACCTGTTCCTGCCAGATAGAGAAACGCTCACCTGATCTTCACCCTGTGCTCCCAACACTGGCACTGGAGAGAGAAATGACTTAAAACATTGGGGGGTGAACATGAAACGGCTGAAGACTGCAGGGCTTTGTAGCTTCAGGTGGAACTCGAAAGCAGCAGCTCAAATGAACATCCTCCTCTACGAAGAGGAAGCGATAATGCCATGACCTAAATTTGTATTCTGTGCACCAAACTTACTGATAGAGGGAAGGAAATAGGTTTGGGAAGAGAGACTCAAGCCACCAATCTTTGTTTACCATATTGGTATTGCATCCTCTACTGGGCCGTCACATGCCCTCCACACCTGTATTTCTGATTCATGTACAGAGTTTCTGATTCATGTGTAATACCTAAGAATACTATAAGGCCACATATACCTGACTGAAGTTTAATGCATACCTTAGGACTTGAGTTTGCCTTTAATCAAGAAAACACACTGGTTTACCTTGTTTTTTGATTGAAATTTTTTACCTTGGTGGGCTGCAGCCACTGGAGCCCTATTTGAGTGAATACTACCATTCGGCTGTTTTTCAGAATCCTAGCCAGCTGGGCCTAGACCTGCCACCGCCCTTAGGAGCTGAACATCCGCTCAAGTAATTGAACTCAAGGTGTGTATTTCTGTGGATGTTCTGTATGCACAATGAGCCTGTATATTTCTGTGATCAGAGCCTAACTTTGTTTAACTAACCCCATCACTAACAGGCTAATTTCCGACTTCAAACCCACAATATTTTCTAGGCATGATCCGCTATGCGCAGTCACGTACATTGGAAAGCAGTAATAGGATCGTTGCCACAGATAGAGAAACGAAATAAGATGTTGTGTGTAATGCCCTGGCAGAATAAATGCTGTAGGCTTTTTGTACAATCAGCCTGAAACAACCACCAGGCTGGAACCGCGCCAAAGAGATTATCCATCTTTTCCGTCACACGTGGATTCTCCGAGGATCGGCGTCTGGAACTCCATGTGCTCGTTCGATGTTCATCTGTGGTTAAAGATAATGAATTCAGATGCAATCGCACTGGAAAGTGAGGATAAGGAGACACATCAAGGACAGCGCATGCACGACCTCGGGCCAACACTCCAACGGGAGCGGGCGGTGGCAGAAAGTAGGTTGAAATCTGATACGGTTGCCCAAGTGGCTTAGCTGTAACAAGCAATTAGTGGTCAAAAATAAACCGTTTGCGTAGCCCGTTACACGTCCATGACTGTCCTTGCGCTACCGGGCTCGGTTTCGCACGGCCGAGCTACAGCCGGGCAAAAAGTTC
>NW_009259424.1:2808951-2810536 GCF_000687185.1 Egretta garzetta | reverse complement strand
CCCGCCACCACAGCCAGCGGAGTGCACCCATCCAGCCTGGGCTGGGGGCTGGCCGGGCTGCAGCCCTCGGGCGCTCCGTCTCCAGAGTGAGTCTCCATGAGAGCTGTACCCTGCTAGCAAAAAACAAACCCAGAACAACGCCTGAGCCGGGACAGGCTCCTCCGGTAAATGCCAGTGATCCCCAGGGCTGGAGTTCAGGGAATTCCTGCTCCAAAGGGACGCTGTCAGGTTCAGAATTACTTTTTTTTAACAGTTCTTTAAAGCGTTGCGTATGAGATCTTGCTACTGCAACTGAGAATTACAGAGTACGTCTATGCATACTTCCTTCGGCTAGGAGAAGGAGACTTAGTCAGCTGCTAATTAACCTCGCTTGGAACCTCTCGTGCAGCAGTGGCGGAGGGCAGCGGAAGCTGTGGGCATCTTAAGAGGAAAAACCAACTATCCGCTGTTGTGTCATGGAAGCTGTTCTAGAAACACGACGTATTTGCAAACCCCACATACACAGCGGCACGCATACCCCAGCTACAAATAAGATTTGACCTGATGTCTCTAAAGTGTGGTCTGTGTTTTTATATGGACAAGTGAACGCTTTGGGCTTTCGAAGCCTTGCGGTTTCCCTCTTTATACTATTTATAAAGACTCCTTTTTCATAAGGCTTTTAAATAAACGTAGTGTAGAAGAGACGCCGTGAATTTTGCCTTGCTACGACGGAAGCCGTCTGGAGATGCAGTTTGTCCGCGGCCGGAGATGCGACCTAACAAGGGAGCAACCTTTGCTATCGATGAAGCGCTCCGTCTGTACTGCGGGGGCTGGTCGCGTGCCCGCTCATCCGAACGCACGCTTCGTACCACAGACCCGGGCCGGGGCAGCCGCCTTCGCCCCCTTGGTCCCCATGTGGGAACTCGAATAAGAAAACGTGACTTACCGACCTCCTAAGTGATGAACCAACCCGCTCCAGAAATCGTTCCACAACTGGCTTTAACTTTTCTTTGTGTATTTATAAAAGCAGACGTGCTTTTCCTGTACAGTGGCTTGTATGTGTGAATTTTTAAATGATTTTGATACGGCATTGCTTTTTTTTTTTTTTTTTTTTGGCCTGTAAAAGAATGAGTGTCAGCATTATGCATGCACAGATTAATTCTTTTGCAAGGAAAAATTAGTGGAAATTATTTCAGGCGATTTCCATTTATTCTTACAGCACTTTAAAGTGTCTGATACTTCTGCAGCTGGCTTACCTGTTTTTCCTGGAATTCCCCTGCAGCTTAGCGTTAGTTAATGTGCAACAATTCTCTATCGAATGTAGTCATTAACTATAACGCAATGCCTCCCTGCGTTACAGCCCCTTCCTGACTCTCTCCAATGCTAATGAAGCCCGCCGTCCTTTTTCAGAAGTCCACAAAGAAGATCGCGTGGTGCGTGCAAACAGCTGTACTGGAAAAACAAACTGCAACAGAGAGCGTTTCTTTTTCTTTTTTTTTTTATCTCGTCTGCTCTATCCTCCCCTTAGGTCCTTCTGCTTGGTTTTTAATTTGTTTTTCTCCACATGTGAAACCTAGGCGAGATGTTTAATGGGGTAGGACTTTAA
>NW_009259424.1:2807568-2808922 GCF_000687185.1 Egretta garzetta | reverse complement strand
CCCGGGGGGCCCTGTTAAAAATCGGGGAAAAAACTTTTTTTTTTTTTTTTTTTTTTTTAATAAAGGTGTTAGCATCACAGTATTAAAGCCAGGAAAAACAGCAAAGAAAACCTGAGACGCATTAAAGAAAAGCCTCTTTGTGTCACTTCTTGCTTACTCAGTAATTGAAACTTACTTCGTATGTCCTGGGTATCTGTAAGGAGAAGGTTTAAGTCTGTAATGCCGTTCCTTCTCTCTGCAGTCTGCTTATTGTGTTTTCACAACAGCAAAATTACTGTTACTTGCTGAATTGTAGAATAAATACAGGATATCGCACCACTGACCAGTCATTACTTTCCTTCACCACGACAGTCTCCAACCAAGTATGGGACGGAGCGCAAGTTCCTTTTGCCTAACAGTCGGAAGGGTGCCACTGGCCTTTTGTTGAAAGGCGGTGCGCAACGCTGGGTTCCCAGCCCAAGTCTTCCACCCGTGCCCTGCAGGCAAATCCAGGCACACGCCGCATCACCGCTTTTGAAGCTGGCTGTTGCCATCAGGCAAAGGCATGGGTTGAAGATCGCCGATACTATGGCACAACGTAAGGTGCTCTTGCAGTTGCATGCTAGTCAGCGGCAGTTTCCTTAATTCAGCTCGTTTACAATTTCTGTGTTGTTTATCTCGCTTTGCTTTTGACTGGGGTTTTAATCTTGTAGCGCGGCTGCAGGCAGTAATTGGGAGAGTGCGAGTGGAGCCTCGGATTGTGCGCCCGGGTAGCTGAGATCCCCAAGTGCTCCGGCTTGCGACCGAGCTGTGCTTATCCAAGGCCGTGGCAGGACCGCCGGGAGCCCAGCAGGCTGAGCGCGCTGGATCCCTCTCCACCTCCCCGTACCACCGCCCATCGATGCCGACCGAGGCGGCCCCGGCTCCCGTGGGGTCATGCTGCCATCGGACGTCCCTCCAGCAGCAGGCCGTGGTCTCCTTCGGGGGCCAGGAGCATGCAGGATCAGGCAGAGAAGCTGCAACCCGCCAAGAGACACAGGAGGGGAGGCGAAGGCTTGCTTGTGCTGCCAAGGTGGACGGCCGGGTGGTGAGCGTGGCGACTCTGGAGCTGGCACCCTTCTGTGGCGTCTCCGTCCCACACAGACTGGTCCCAGCCCAGCCGCAGAAGCCTGCTTCACGTCTGATTCAAAACCAGGCACATCGCTTCGGATGCCTTTCCCAAGCAGAGAGCAGCTGCCCCCAAAGCCCACGCCAGTTCTAGGAGACGGGGAGCAGGGTGTTTTGGGTAGAAAAGGCAGGTGCCTCTGGGGTCTGTGCAGCGGGACCCGGCCCTGGGGCAAGCAGAGGGTGGGAGCGGCTGGGCAAGGGCTTTGCC
>NW_009259424.1:2806554-2807141 GCF_000687185.1 Egretta garzetta | reverse complement strand
GGCGGGGTCCGGCGGGAGGCACCCCGCCCCCCGAGCCGGGCCAGGGAACCTACTGAAATAAAGGTGTCAATTTAGCATAATTAAGAGATTTATTTGTCGTCTTTTATAAACGTTGTAAGCACCGACCCTATTGTCGAAAAGTTTATTTACAGAGTGGCCAGGAAGAAACCCTCTCTCCCTCCAGCTCCCGTTAGTGGTTGTGCATTATCCGTGTTAGCTGCTGCGCGCCGGGTCCCGGCGGACAACCGGCGTCGGTTCCAGCCAAGAGCATTTACGTCCCGTCCCAAGTCCTACTACAAACGTAACACTTTTAAAGTCACCAAAAAGGAAAAAAAAAAAAAACAAAAAACAAAAAAACCAAACCAAAACAAAAAAACCAAAACCCCAAACCAGTGCGTACAAAAATATAGTCTCTAAAAAAAAAAAAAAATCCCAATATTAATAGGCAGAAATGTACAGCCATACTAAAACCAGGGAGGGAAAACTTTCCGGTCTCGGTGTCGCCGCTGTCGTCGGAGCGGATCGGTAAGGCACCCCCCACATGCAGACAGGGGACCGGGCTCTACACCACACAAGGAGGACACCTC
>NW_009259424.1:2796953-2803667 GCF_000687185.1 Egretta garzetta | reverse complement strand
TCCCCCCCTCTGCTCGGAGCAGCCTCTTGCTTCCACTTGCCCTGTCCCACTTCCCCAGCTTCCCAAGACCCCCTCCTCAATACCACTTCCATTCCCGTTTTCCCTTTTCTTTCCCTGTGATCTCCTCCGTAATGAGGGTATCAATCCCCCCCTCTGCTGGCAGCAGCCTCTTGCTTCCACTTGCCCTGTCCCACTTCCCCAGCTTCCCAAGACCCCCTCCTCAATACCACTTCCATTCCCGTTTTCCCTTTTCTTTCCCTGTGATCTCCTCCGTAATGAGGGTATCAAACCAAAGAGTGCTTAAATTCCAGCCTTTTTTTTTTTTTTTTTGCTTTTTTTTCTCTTTTTTTTCAAAGTACTAAAAATAACCTCCCTTGTGCCTCCCTTCCCTGGAGAAGCCAATCTCTCATATGCTGTTCCCGAGCTGAGAGCTTGCAGCCCCTACATCTTCTTGCTGATGAGGGTGTCGGATGTAATTATTTTTGAAAGCTGTATCCCATGCTCTGTTCGTGTCACTAATCTCATTGCTTAGGAATATTTCATCTCACGGCTGTTTGTTTATTCCTGCGTTTAGGAAAGCAGCTCTCACATATGGTCTATAGCGTGCAAGGCCCCTTTTCAGTGGTCTGTGGGAAATAAAAACCCACGCCATTGACAACCCGAGCAGCAGCAAGACACGGCAACATACGAGAGATGCTACAAAAGCGCGCTCCTGTTCCAAAGCGACAAGCCAGAGACTACACAGGAAGGCTAAAAACTCTTCACTCTCATTTCTAACTGCAGGTACCAGTATTTACAGGTTTTAGCACATTACAGCATGCGCCACAGAAGCGTGGCATGCTCGGGTTGTCCCTACGGCGCGTGCACTTACCTCTGCCTCGGGTCCCAAATGCCGTCACAGGGCGTCTGTCTCCCAGGCCCTTCTTTATCCATGCAACACCTCACACCCCAGCTGAGAAAGGCGCTTTTTTCAGTTGCTCCATTTTTGTTGCGCTGCCTCTGGTGACCCTCTGGGTTCACTACCCGTCCGGTCACCGCAGAGCCCAGGCTAGACAGGAGCGTGCCTGAAAAAGTAAAAGTTGTAGGTGCATTTGTCATATTTGCTAAGTAGGCATAAACCTAGATATTTTCCTTTATCGGTGATAGGTAATTAGTAAATACATAATACTTAGTCTTTTTTAACGTAGATTTTGTTACCAGCCCTTTCTAGCACTTAACGTACAGCCACTACGGTTTGGCATATGAGATTTAGTTGAAAGAAAGCTCGTGTTCAATTTCAGTAGGATTCTAGATATTTTCGTTTAAAAAACCCATCTCAATTTAAAAGTTAAATTGTGACAGAGAGACAGAGAGAGAGACAGGTTCTGGGAAATTTGACTGAGAAGTAGGAGCAATTGTATTGTACCTTTCCATTACAGCCGAGCTATAATTGGTCTAATCGCTACTATGAAAGAACAAAATATTGGAATCTGGTGTGCGGTGGGGCAAGTTACTTCACATGAATTTGAGAAACAGGTAACTCTAAGCACAATATCCTCCTTGCTGCAAAAAGTCATCAGATACAGATTTTAGGGATACTCCATACCACCTTCCTGTATTATTTGAAAATACCATGTGCCCACCGATGACGCTAAATCATAATGCACACAGGAGAAAGAACCACCGAGGTTTCGCATCCCACCTTAACCTCCCCGCCTCTCAATTCCACCTTTGAACTAGCTTGACGAATTTAATGTTCTTCCACTATGGAGAAGGATTCAATGAATTTAACGTACCTTCTGGCTAACTTCACCTAATGAGTACTACTATTAGTTGACTTGGTTGGTTAATTTTAAAAGCCTTCTCAAGAGTGGGGTAACTTGTGTCTGATTTCCAGCCTTCACACAGGCGATCAAGTCACTCGACTTCTCTCAATGGGAGCTTTGTCTGAATGGCGGCAAGATCTGGTGCAGGTCAAGATGGAAACGTAGTTGAGGCTTGGTCTTCAGGAAGATGTTGACAGATGAAACTCAAATGTTTCTGGTCCCCTTTCAGATACTCTTGCTGTAGTGCGCTGCATGTGCTTTGTGTCTTTGATCCCCGTTTGACTGATTATACCAGACTCCGAGGGTTAGAGCGTCCAACTCGCGCTGACGTCAATGAGCCTTACATGCAAAAAATCCTACTGATTCCTGTGGTTCCTATAAACCACGTGGTTTCATATGATGGACAGATTGCTGGTGTAAATTGCCAAAGCCCCACTCGCACCAAGAGAGGAGCCGTGCCTCGTACACGCGTGACATATCTGACTGGATATAGCACTGACTGAGGAGGGTTCAGAGCTGAAGGGCGGAACTTCTCTTTTATTCCCAATTTCTTTGAAACCAGCCCCCTTTGGATTTATTGTATTTGTTCTTTTAACAAGGTGCTAGCTGACATTGCACAGGGTATATTTTCCTGCAGTCATTCTCTACTACAAGGACCTGAGACAGGGGCTGTAGAAATAGAATTGTCCTCGCCTCCATACCTGAGCTTGAGAGCAGCTGAGGAAGAAAAGGCAGCTCATCATCTGTGGAGCTGGCAGCACCATTTAACCAGCTTAACATCACACATTTGAGTCATCCCTCCGGGGCGTTACTATGCTTTTGTAGCAAAACTCCACCGACCTCGAGTGCCAACAGCAGCAATGCTAGTAGGCCTGCTTGGGAAACGCGCCCTGGCCCTTCCACTGTGCACGCTGCTGCTTTCAGGAATGTTAAGGGGGACTCAGCTGGGAGCAGGGACTTGTTCCTGGATAGGAGGTGAGTGACCCTGTCCTCTGACGACAGCAAGGGACGTCTGTCCTAACTCTGGGCTAGATTCAGGTTGGGGCTGTTATGTTTCACATAAAAGAGCAGCTCTTCTCTCCAAAGCCAGATTTCAGAGTTTCCTAAATTTTCCTCTTTTCACTGCGGGCAAAAGAGAAATCTGGCATGTCCTCACAGGAAGAAGCACTGGTTTACTTACACCTTTTGTTTTGCCAGGGGTGTCTGCTGGACTCCCAAGCTGTAGGCAAAAGCCACTTCCCTTAAATCTACCCTGCCTGCCCCTCACAGGCCTGGTACAGGCTCTCAGCCTGTACTGGCCAGTCACTGAAACCCGGTAGCCAGCCAGGGAAGCTGGCTGCAAACATAAACCTACAGAAAACAGCTGCCTGACTGCTGGCATGCTAGGGGAAGGGGATGGTTAAAGAGCAGAGGAGAAGGCATCCCAGTCTGCCCTTAATTACAGTACCTTGAAACCACACTCTGCGGTTTTGAGCCAAGGCTGCTTGTTGTCTTAGGATGAATGCCTGTAAATTTGAAATAAGTAAATGACTTTATTGTGAGGATTTGGCTCGGGAGAGCCTTAGCAGCATCCTGAAGGGTTATTTAAATGTCAATAACATTTTCTAATTCGGGCTATAGGAATTAAACAAACCCGTGTGGAATCAGCAGGTTACTGGTTTAAGTTTGTGCGGCTGTAAACAAGTACGTGTGACAGAGAAAACTTCCAGTCAAATAAAAGCAACAACAAACTCGTTTGCCCCAAACCTATTCTCGTTATTAAATGTGCAGAACATTTCCTGGATATTCCCGTACGCGGTTTCTAGCATATGTGTTCAAGTCCATAGCCCTGGCTCTGTTCAGCCCTTTCGTTCCTCAGGTACCACCCGGGGGCAAGGACGTTCCCCGCAGCGGTGGGAGGGGAGCGGGGAGCGTGTGCGGGCTCCACTGCCCTCTCCTGGGGGAAGACGCTCCCGGGCGCCGGCGAGGACACGGCAGCTGAGCAAACAGCGGTGCGCTGGGCTGAGCGCTGCTGCTGTTTCACCGCAAAACAGCACCCTAAAGCTTTACCCCGCAGACGTGCTACCTACAGAGAGACCAAAGTACAGCCCCGTTGGCTTAGAGATCCCGGCCAGGGCGGCCCGGCTGCCTGATGGCTGTCCCACAGGCTGTGACCCCTGCAGCCCCAAAGGTGTCAGGATGAAGACCGCATACCCCAGAGAGGTGCTGGGAGCAAGCCACAGAGGGGGCATCCCTGACGAAAGGCTAAAATATCAGCTCTGCATGAATGCTTGCCGGGGGAGCAAAAAAAAAAAAAAAAAAAAAGTTGCTTCTCATAACAGGGAAAATAACTCAGATACACATATCATCCATGTGACAAGACTCTTAAAATAATGACTTTGTTTCTGAATAGCAACAGTCTGACTGCTAAGCTTTACTTCCCAGTCCTTTCTTCCAAAACTAGTTTCACTTACCCTTGTATTTCTTCCTCTAACGCGTCTCCTGTGCTTCATGTAAATACCGCCTTGTCCCATGGCTGCCCTGGGCCTTTAGTCCAGAGAGAGACTAATCAAGCACATCCCTTAACGATGCAAGTGGCCTTCTTCCTTGAAGGACTGAAATAAAAGTAGTATAGCAAGTGTCACGTTTTCAGATCTGTTGTTCCCATTACCTAGTGTCTGAGTATTCAGAAAGCTTGTCAGAAGGCTTTCCGGACGTACTCGGTTTATAGGAAACATTGCCTTCAGAACTGGGTACAGCTTTTTATCCTCAGCTGAGGAGTAAGGTCACATACGGCATCTCTTCTCAGCAGACCAGGAGGGAAAGGAAAACGCCAGCACCGTTTTCCATGCAGTCTTCTGAGGAGAGAAGCAGAAGAGCTCTGTGGGGTGTTTCTCAGAAACTTCCCACCCCTCCAGGGAAGCTGGAGCCATTCACAGGATTTCTGGATTTCCAAGGACTCATTTCATTTGCCCTGTCTATGTGCCACATCTCAGAACCTGCTTCCATTTATGTCTCATTTCTCTGTGCTTTGGTCTTAAACCAGTCTGCCTTGAGCTTTGAAAACCCTCAGCTCTTTGCTCTGGGTAAGTCAGTCTGAGTGGTTCTGGCTCTTCCTTAGTTTTTATCATCATTTATTTTCTGCTCCCGAGGGCACGTCTACATGCTCCAGTCTCACCAGAGGACCATCCCGACTGTGAACTCCTAAGGAAAAGGGTGTTCAGGTTCATTTTCAGCAAAGTTACCCAATGGATGGCTTTCTGTCAGAAACTGCCAACAAAGTTTATTGGCGCAGAGAATTTTTTTTTTTAAATCCCACAAGAGATTAAAATAAGCAATGTGTTTTGCTTTAAAATTTCTAGGGCCAGATCTTCAAGCAGTGTAAATTAGCATAAGTTTTCTGATGCTCTAACCCCTGCAATCTGAGTGAAAGTCAAAATTGGACATGATTTTATTTAAGGTTTGGTTACTTTTCAAGGCTAAAACTCAAACCGCTCCTGAGGGTGGGCAGGGTCCTTTTCCTTCTGTGTTTGGGCTGCTTCCACCTGTTCTGCAGGAATTTGTTTCTATCTTTGATTTATTTTCTCTGCTGCAGTGTATTGTCCTTATTCTTTCACCTCCCCTCTCATTCACGTCTCTCTCCTTACTCTCTATTGTCCAACCTTTTCAGCTCCCTTTTCTCTCTTCCCCCTCCTGCCTTTCCTTTTCCTTGGTAGTTCCTTTTCCTTCCCCCTTATCTCAGCAATTGCTGCCAACAGCTATATTTGGAATAGAGTGGGAACAAGCTATTCTTGTGACTTTACTTTGAAATAACCGAGAAGGAGCAGATGATTTTCTTTGAACAAACAGAGGATACATTGACGAGAAGGCAGGCTAGTAAAGTCAAAATGATACTGTTAGGGAATACCTGCCCAGCAAGTACCACCTTTCCCAACTCTCAGGATAACTTAACCAGCTATTAGTTCTTGTATGCTCTGTGTTAGCTTTAATTCCTCCTTTTATGCAAAATCCCTCTCTCCAGGTCAGGAACCTGAGGTCCTAACAAGGCCTAGCTCATCACCACAACGTCTGGGCGCTCACACATCAAGGGGAATGACCGCCACCTAAAATCTCAGATGCCAGAATTAGCTGAAACAGGATATATACTTGTTTAACACTTGAACTCAACACCGTTCTATCTTCTGGTGTAGTCACAGGATACTGTTACAGAGTCCCACTTGTATGGGCTAGCACAGAAATATGCTGGGAGGAACAATTTCCTATCGAGCAACATGATTTCTCCATGTCCTCTCACATTAACTCCTTCTCATCACCACCTGTTCCTCATCACCCCTGCCATTTAAACTGCTGTAAGCAATACACTAACAAAGCCAGCGAGAACCAGAGCTACATGAACAGGACAGCACAGAACGTATTTCTCCCTGTCCCCCATGTTTCTGTGTTTATACGATTAACTCCCACGTTGGCAAACCAAACAAGAAATGAGGCCAAATGAGAAATGCAGCATCGTAGCTTAGTGTTTTGTGCCTGTGCCAGAAGACGACCCAAGTCTATTTGTCTGCTCCCAAGTGAAGCCGGTTTTATTAAAACCATACACAGTGTGTGAAACTGCTTCATACAGGGAAAGATACATGAAAATACACGCAGAAAGATGCAGGGACAAGATCTTTCCTTACACGTTAAACATTCAGTGGAGGGATGGGTGCTAAATATTAGACAAGAAGCTAGAAGGAAATGATTCTTCCATCCATTGAAGACTTCCTGGGATTTTATAAACCAGCTAACACAAATGGTTGTGCTGACACGGGACTTCCACGGTTCTCTGCGATAACTGTTCATACGTCCGGTTTGCCAGCAGAATACATGTCAATGCCAATGCCTTAGGACGGCAAGGCTGGCAGAGCTCTGATGTTTTTCTATCAATCAGACC
>NW_009259424.1:2763659-2796937 GCF_000687185.1 Egretta garzetta | reverse complement strand
TATACTACTACTGCCATCACACATCTTGAATGTGCCATATCAAACAGAGGCTAGGAAAAGTGAAAAAGGAATGATTGGGGCTAAGAAGTGACATCATCTACTTTCAGCACCACCACTAATCCGCAACAGAGACTGCCAAGTGTCTCTTTGGCCTTCTGTCCCTTAAAACTAAGCACAAGGGAATTTGGTGTATGCTGCAGACATAACAATATAGTAACATTTCACACTGAATTAAACACAAGTGCAATGGCTGAGCATATTTCATCAGTATCAGATGAGTTTTTGCAATTTTGTGCTGCCATAGAAAGTAAATATATTTTATTTATGTGTTCCCAACCTCAGGTCAACAGACAAATGAACTTTGATGTATTTGGAGAACACTGTTAAACCCGTGGTGAACAGAGAGAGGTTTTAGCCTTCCCCTGTTACCTCTCCTCCCCTGTCCCATTCTCACCAAGCTGGCAACTTGCAGCTTTCCTCTCAGCCTCCTCTACTCCACATGCTCAGTGCAGCTCAATAACACAACCTGCAAAGAGCATCTGAAAAATAATCTTTAGGTTTAGGGCTCCCAGGACACTACACAGGGCCAGCCTGCTGATGAGGCAGCTAGCCCACAGCTGCATGGCCACAAACAAGTCTGCACTCACTGGCCCAGGGACCAGAAACTGCTTCCCGGGCTCTCAGGAGTGCCGACGTGCTTTTTAGCAGAAGCAGATGTGACTAAGGCTTGGCTGCATCTAAGCCATAACTAAACCCCACTGAGCAGGCTTTCCCCAACCTCCTTGGTCTTGACCAGGTGAGATGATGAGCATTTTCTGAGCCTTTCTACCACCACTCAGAATGGAGGGAATTTTTATACCCAGAGTTAGAGCCCTTGCCCACAGTGTGTGATATGCTAGATTCAGCTCTCTTTTCTGCCTGAATGCAGCTGAGCTCATTTCTTCCACCTTGTAGGATGGCACCCAAAACCATGTTTCAGAGTCACTCTGGGGCCTGCCTGCGTCTTTCTGACATAGACTTTGAGCTTTATGTGAGGTGAGGCAGCTGGACTGGCTCCGCAGTGGAGGTCAGGGTACCTGCCTGGAGAAGAGCTGAGATCCAGTAGGAAGACGCAGCTGGTGTCCCAATTTCCACACTTAAGGTTCGAGCAGGTCGCGAGGAGCTGACAGGCTGTGCATCTGGAGGAGGGTTAATGAGAAAACTTTAACTGCTGCGTTACAGGTATCAATTTGCAGTAACAACCACAGGGCTGACCAGGGCTGCCATGGACTTCGCAGGCTTTCTGTTAAGCACACTTATTGTAACACAATTTAAAGTTGACAACGTGTCTAAAAGCACATACAATGTCAGAGAAGGAATGAAATGTTGCTTCCCTCGCTCTCCCCCCCCCAAGCTCATTACAGGCTAAGGAAAAATAATGTATGGAGAATAATACTTCACCATCTAAAGAGTTTTTCTGGTTTCTAAATCTAGTGAAGAGTCATTGTATATTTTGACAGAAAAATGAATCAAAATAATAAAGTGAATACAAAATTATATTGCTGTCAATAATTTAATTTACACAAAATAGCACTGTGACATGGTAATTGTTATATATGATGCAGCATTCAGTATAATATTTGGAGAATGCATTATAGAAAGTCAACATTTAACTACTAAAATCAACTTACATAATCAAAGCTGTCAGGGAATCTTTACAGTTTTATATTAATTTGAATGTAATTTACTATAGAGGTGTCATTCTTAGAGGTGCTTACAATAGTTAATGATCTCTGCATTTCCATTATAAAATCCTATTTTCAAAGGTTTATAACTTGGTCTTAAGAACTCTCAGCCCTCCGGCACATTTTCCTTTTCCTTACAAAAACTATGTTAGACGTTTTAAACTTTTCTCTCAGAGCAGAAAGCATGGCTACTTTCAAAATTCATTTTGAGGATTTGCTAATTTGCTGCATGCTACCCAGGGATCTCAGAAAAAAAAAAGGTTCTTCACACTAGAAGATATTGCAGTTACATTCTTTTCTTCCACTTCCCTGAGTATTTTACCCCTCAGACCATTTTTCATGCTGAAGCATCTAACCATCTTCCAATATTGCATCCAAACCTTCTCTGCATCGTTCCTTCTCTCCTTCCTATGTTGCTGCCATTAAGCTTTCTTCCAGGTCCTTCTTCTCAGACTTTGACTCCTGGCTCTGTTCTGTGTCTTCTCATAGATGTCCACGCTTACCTTGGCAATTGCAATTTCTGCCACATCCATCGGTTAACGGGCTCTCCTGGCTGCACATTTCCTCAGCCTCACCCCTTTTTTCAAGCTGCAGCCCTAATTTGCTTTTCCAGCTCATTAGAAGTCCAACAATTAGTTTTGCTCTAGCAAGTACATTTCTCTCCCTGATCTTACAGGCTTGATTCATGCCAGACATTACCCGTCAACCCACCTAGACCTGCTCGGTTGGTTGGTTGGTTGGTTGGTGATTTTCAGTTTATCAGCCACAGGAATTACACAGCCCTGAGGCACTAAAGCTGTTGTTCCCAACCCCTTCAGGTTTCCTGCCCAGGAGGTAGGTCACCACAAACCAATTGTCCACAAACCCATCCTTACAGGTCATTTCCCAAACCAGAATTTGAAAGGCAAATTGTCAACACAAAGCTATTATCCATAATAAAAACAAAGCCAGTATTTACCTTGTCTGCTTTGATAGACCTCCATGGGTCTAGTTTTCCCAAATCCTACTCAGATTCACTTCTTTAACCCATATCAGTTAGCTATCATTTTGGTGAGATGACAAGAGAGTCATGGCTTCCACCTAGCCCCTAGCTTTCTGCAACCTCAGTGTTATTAGACGAGATATGTTTGAGCCAACATGCACAACTGTATCCAAAATCTAAATCATCACTACCACGTAAACATCTAGATTTACGCAGAAGTAGTTTTGCCTCTTGTCCAGGATCTCTTTATTTACCATGCGAGGAGAAGAGCTTTTTAAAATATTTGTGATGCTCTATTCTAGCCATTCTGTCTTTATATAGCCACTTTTGTCCAGTGCCAACACTTGGCCAAAATACTTCCTTCCCTTTTTCCATCATTGCCATTTTCATTGATCGAAAACCCAAATGTATTACTTTCTAATAATTCAATGATGTCACAAATTAGATGGGAATCTCCTTTCCCTTATGCGTGCTGAGAACAGATCCATAGTTTTGGACAAAAAAATCTGTTGCTTACATATCACATTACTGGAGCTGGAAAGAAAAACTATTTCACAGGCATGATGTTTTGATGATGGACTTGATTCAAGAAAAATGTGGTCATATTTAGACTGGATAGAACCAGTGACTGACTCAGCGAGATGGCTTAACTCTGTAACTAGGGCAGATAACAATGAGAAAGACAACACTGGGAGGATTCAGTTTGATCCTTCAGATTCATAATTCAGTGGTACAAAGGAACTCTAGAAATCACTTTTTTTTTCCCAGTGGATATTCATCTGGACACAAGCAGGATGAGTGTCTGGATAAATTATATTCTATAGAAGCAACTGACACACTTCAGATCTTTATTCGGGTTTTAGAAAAAAAATACTAAAAGGCTGGCTGTAGTAAGGACTACTGGCTGAAAGTTTCCGGATGTTATTTCATCATTTTGTGTGCTGAGAAAACAGAGCTAGAAGATGAAACTTTAAAATTGTCAGAAAAGCCAGGGACTGGATGGATCTCTTCTCCTGCAGAATGAATGGGACCTGACAGGCACAGGACCTTACAGGATGTTCTTCCAGACTGGATGATGATTCTTGCATTTTCACTGACTCTCACAGAAAAATCTACCAGACTGGTTTATCTACATTCAATATTTTTACTCCTTGGATCTCAATGAAGAGGTTTTCCTCTGATGTAGGTACTGCTGCCCGCTTTCCCGAGGTTGACGCCCACTTCATTCAAGTATTCCTAGTGCAGCAAGGGATGTTAGTGGCTACTGGCTTGCAGCCAACATCCCACACATTTCCTCCGCAGCAAAAATGCCTTAATTCTGACCCACTGCCTTTCAAGTAGATAGCGAAAAAAAATTGGTCACAAAGAGCTTTGCTTTTATCTGTATTTCTCCTTGAGAAAGATCTGAAAAAAACATCAGACATTGTCCTTTTCTTTTCTTTTTCAAGGTCCATGGTCAGCAAGGGTGAAGTTTGGTGCCACTGTTAGAACTTGAGCCCAAAAAAAAGCTGAAGGCATTCAGACAGTGGTGCTTACAGATTTGGGTAAACGGAGTTTGTAAGCAGCGCAACTGTGGAGGGGGTGGACCACGTTGCCTGCCGTTGTGCCAGCAGACACATCCAGTGCCTCTCCTACTCAGCAGCTCTTCCGCACACCATTCCTTCTGAATCAGTTCAACCATGACCTACCCTAGGAGCTTGTGTTTTTCAGGCAGGACACTGAAAAAAGATCAGAAGGGACAGTAACTTTTGGCTCCCAGCTGAACTCTTCTATCCTCAGCACAGCTAAGTATGAAGAACACTGATGATGTTACCTGATAACTGCGGGACAGTATGTTCCAAGCCCAGCATCTGAATGGGTAAGAAGAAAACATACACACTTAACAAATGGGGTACGTTACAGGCCTGGCCACCACCAGTGAATCTGAGTTGTGACAAATTATGCAACTCATATGTGTTCTTACACCCACAAAAGCCAAACACATACATGGTTTTAGGACCAGTGCATGGAAAAAAGGGTGTAGTGGAACAAAGCTATCCATTTCGTAACTCCATTGCACATAACCCTAAGGGAAAACAGCACAGACAAGCAAGTCTTATATTTGTTACTCTAGCCAAGCAGAGGTGAGGAGAGGTACAGTGATGTCTACAGGGGAATGTGGAGCCCAGGATTACAATCTGATATACTAGGAGGCCTAGAATCAGAAGCCAGGGAGAAGAAAAGGGTTGGCAAACCATTTAGTTGATTTCAAATGGTGCTGTCAGGAAGAAAGATAAACTACCCTCAAAGTTAGCAAGTTATGAGGTCAGAAATATTTGAGGGAAGAGGTTAAGAAATAAATATAAATCAATAAGGTATTTAAGAGAACCCGAACGATAACAACCACCTGGGAAAAATCACCAAGAAGTGCAAAGTAGATGACAAAATCTTGTGATACAGGCAGAAAGATAGTCTACTTCATTCAGTAGAACAAGAACGTCTGGATGACTAGAAATAAGAAAGATTATGAAAATGGAAAGAAAGAATTAAAGAAACCATTACACTGACCTTTCAGGAATAAATTTTCAAAGATTGCACATATACTAATCTGTGAAGCGGGATGGCTAGAAGTTTGGATACAATTAAAAAAAATGCACTCCTTGATACCAGGGATAAAGGTAGAATTTGAATGGAGATTAGATGTATTTCGTACTATTCCAGCTGATTATGATCTTGGAAAAATTACATGGAAACCAATGTTGTAATATACTGAATTTAAGGAGAATTGCAAAATGTACAGATGAACTCGAGGAACAAAACCAAAACAACCACCTGGGAAAAATCACCAAGAAGTGCAAAGTAGATGACAAAATCTTGTGATACAGGCAGAAAGATAGTCTACTTCATTCAGTAGAACAAGAACGTCTGGATGACTAGAAATAAGAAAGTTTATGAAAATGGAAAGAAAGAATTAAAGAAACTATTACACTGACCTTTCAGAAATAAATTTTCAAAGATTGCACATATGCTAATCTGTGAAGCGGGATGGCTAGAAGTTTGGATACAATTAAAAAAAATGCACTCCTTGATACCAGGGATAAAGGTAGAATTTGAATGGAGATTAGATGTATTTCGTACTATTCCAGCTGATTATGATCTTGGAAAAATTACATGGAAACCAATGTTGTAATATACTGAATTTAAGGAGAATTGCAAAATGTACAGATGAACTCGAGGAACAAAACCAAAATAGTAAATTAAATAAAACAGAGGAAAAGGCTGGCACCCATCATCGCCGTGACACTTGCATTACATCTCACTTCCAAGTGCAGAGTCCAATTTGGGAGAAGGCAAGAAGCAGATTATTCTCTTTATAGGGGAAAAAAAGGCTTCTTTCTTTTGCAAGTTCCTGTGTCAGTAGCCATTTTATGGGGCTGCCAATCATGGCAAATCAACTGAAAAGCCAGATCATTTTCTAAAGCATCCACCTTCCTAGAGAAAGATTTTCAAGTTGACTGTGTACAATCCAGCTGCTGCTTTTAATCTTTCTCTGACAACAGTAGTTGTTTTATTACTTTGACAGTCATTTTTAGCCCATGAATAGTACCATAGTCCTTGTAAGATAGGAAATTCTTTTGATCTACAATTTCATAAGGTTTAGCAATGGACAAAGGATTTTTCTGGTATACTTGATCACACACTTGCTGAAGTTTAGGCTTAGAGCCAATAAAAAGGCACTGAGCTACCCATTTGGAGAAACACAAAAATCCTTTTTGATGAATAAAGACTGCCAGAAAAAAAATAATTTATTATAAAAATACTATTAATAGAAAATTATGAACAAGATTACTCCTGAAATAACTTTGATACATTGCCAAAATCACTTTTAATTTTCACACTGTTTTCATATAGTATGATCTACAGGACAGAAAATATGGATGCAAGATAAGCATTGTATATAAGCACAAAAAAGGAAGGCATTTCAAGCTGTCTGTAATAACTAAAAGAACTGGGAGAAGACTCAGGCAGACACAGAGCAGTTTGCCAGCATAACGGCTTGTTCTATTTGCTGTACAAATAAGAACTGTATGTTTTGTGCAATCTGAAATACTGTATAAAGTCTAAAATAAAATATATTTCCAAATAAGAGTAAAAAGCCATTCATCAACCATTTTGAGTGAAAAAGTAATTGAAAATTATCAAATCTGTAATTTTTATTAGTACAGGCTGCAGTACTTTGAGCACTTATACATATGTTTAACTCCACACACATGTGCATCCCATTTTCTTGTCCTATTCACATTGGAACCCATTCTATTTTTCCTTATATATAAGGAATTAAAACAAAAGAACCTTTGTGATATTAAAGTGTAAGGACAATGTTTCTAGGGCGGCTATCAATTTAGCAGCTAGTCAGCTGAGTATATACCTACCTGTGGGGAATATTTAGATAAGTAGCTGAATTGAAGTCTAATTTCTTTGAGTTCTTTCTAAAGTAAAAGTGCAGCAGAGGATGTATATACACACACACACATATATATATTAGTAACTGAACTGATGAAGCTTGGATTGAGTTTCCTTTGAAAACTGTAAGTCTGTTGGCATTGCCAATTTCCATAAAGACATTCCTTTCTAAAAATCTACACCAAGCTTAAAATTTTGACAGAGTAAAAAGAAACAATTCTCTTTTTAGATGGGTGCAGTTAGAAATCAGTCATCTTGATTCTTAAATGAGATTGGTCAGAAGGAAATTAAAGGATGGTTAAAGGAAGAACAGGAGTTCCTCCCCCACCCCCTGCACTGTTCAATTGTTCACATATTTGTAGTGTTTCTTAAATAAGTCTATTTCAGAAGAAAAAAACACTGGATTTCATACCTTTTGCCAGACAGCTTTTGTTTATAATATCTTGAAATTTCCACAGAATTCTCAAAAAATCACATTTTCTGGCACAATACCAGCCTGACTCCTACAGTCTAACATTCACAACACAAATATTTCATTTCAGTATTTTCAGTTAAACCACTGCCCTTTGGTTTCATTACAATCTCCTGACAAAATATTGAGATGTCTCTGTGCAATTATTAAAAAACCAGAAGTCCTCCACAGCCAGTCAAAACTGACCCCAGTATCACTGACCTCGAGAAATCACATCTCAGTGCAAGCAGAGATCTTCACCTCTGTTTCTTCAGTTTTCCAGATCTCTAAATGAAAGACTTTTTTTAAAGGCTCATCCTTGCCCCAAACACTTAAAGTTTTATTTTCAGCTTCACTGTTTCAGGAAAATGCACATCTCCGAGCTCTGCGTATGCAAGATTTGTCTTTTCATTCTTTCCTCCAGATTAGGAAGACTCAGAGCAAAGAATTTGGCCTCTGTTGCTTGTTAATTACATTGAGAACATCAACCTCTTGCATCAGACCATGCCTGGACTTACGACCTGCCCAGCATTTGCCCATTCAGCCCTGTTAACTGAGTTACCCCCTGCCCTTATTGACTCTTGGACTTTCCCTTTGAGACCTCAGTCCACTAAAGAGGGAAAGATGGACTCACTGCGGGAAACACAGCCCCATGTTTCTGCATCCTTCCTGTCACATCTTGCAAAGTGCTTAAGACAATACATTGTGCAATAAAAATGAATGAAAAATTTAAAGCGCAAGCAGAGCTGTGCACTGACAAACCATGCAAACTGCAGTTTATGTAGGTGTCCTACTCTCCAAGTAATGTAAATAACTAAAAAGAGGTCTGGCTCCAAAGCCTACTGAAGCCAGGAGCAATTGCCCCCCACAACATAAGATGCAGCCGATGACTGTTCCCAGCACAGCAATGCCTGGGGAGTTCCTGCTAACCCAAACTGCCACCAGTTGCCACCATGCAGCTGACAAGCAGATCGTTGCATGTGCAAGGCAGCAGCTCCACAAGGCCTGCAGGAACTTTGTGCGAATGGGACTGGTTAAGCTTCAGGGTGCAGAAACTACCCCACCAGGACCATTCTGTTGTCTATAGTCATTATTATTTAACTGATGATTTACGTCTGCAAAAGCATCAGCTTCTCAACAAATTATTCATCAAAAGACTAGCTCCATGCTTTCTGATTTCCAATACTGACTTTCAGGATATTTAATCTAATAAATCTGAAGTAGGTATGAATAAACAAACATGGCATTATACTAAGCTCATTAATTATGCACCAAGCTACACAGTGTTAGAAGAACACACAATACTGGGAGCTCATGGAAGATGAGTCTGCAAAAGGGAAAGATTATTAGCTACATGATCAGAAACCTCATTTCACTTTTAGCTTCACCTGTTTTGGATGTTTTGGCTAAAAATGGATTAATAATTTCCCAGTTGTGATTGACTGATTTAGCATATGATATCTCTATATGATATTTCAATGTTCTACACACTGTACTTAAGAACAAACAGACTAAAGTCTTTCTGGTGCAGTGTTCTGTCTCTGTTCATTTGTAAAATACAGCTATTCCTCCATCACTCTGTGTGGGTGGGACCAGAGAAAAAATACAGAGCTTTTTCACCTTGGATGGGGAAGAAAGAGAAAGAAGAAAGCAAGCTCCCATCTCAACACAGAATAAAGGGCCTGATCTCTTGGCATCAACACACTGACTCAGACCATCTCTTGCAGAAGGAGACAAATGTTGTCTTCTGAATTACAGTCCCAGTTGAAGCTCTTCTGTATGGTGGAACAAATCATAAACATAAGGCCCTTATTAGCAGATAAGGCTTTCCTGGACCAGAATAGTGACTGGGAAATCATTTGATTCCTAGACACCCAGAGTTTCAGCCATTGGCCCCAAGACAAAAGGAAGGGAGAGGCCAAGAGATCTGTCACCAAGCTATACTTCTAAGGGCCCTCCTGCAAAACCTCTTTCAGGCAACTTGCAGGACAGTATTTGCTTTCATTCAGGCTCAGCATCCTTACAACTCCTCACCTTCCTCCTTGATGTGACAGTGACTTCTGGGGACGCTTGTTTCTCCTGGCTTCGTTCACATTGTCTGAAGCGTGAGACAACATGCAACACTGCTGTATCAAGGGGTCTATTGCAAAATGCAGGTCAGTGTTCTCTCAGCTTCATGGTAATCTAAGAAAGAAATTATGCTGATGTCAAAAAAGGGTTTAAACAACCAAAGAAGGACTCCCAGAGCCAATAACACCCTTGCACCTCATTTCTCTGTCATTTCCCCAATAATCAGCCCTGGTCAGGGTGTTGCAGCATCATTCCAACAGTTGGCATGAGCACTATCAATTCCCCTTCCTCCCAGTTCCCATCTTCTCCCTCAAACTGGAAACTGCTTTGTATTACTGGAGACAAGGAAGCATTGTCCCCTGGTGACAGATGCAGTATATATAAGGAAAAGGATGAAAAATAAGAAATAAATCTGTAGCATAGGTTATATCTATCTATCTAGATGTATCTCATTTGTATGGATCTACCTGTTATCCAAAATTTCTTACATGTAACTAAGAGAGCATTTGGTTTGCAATTTGGGGTAGGTGGTTTCTCATATAAACATATGAGTCTGCATTACAGCTATAAATGTTCCTTCTGAACATATAACACTCTAAAATATCTGTTCAAAGCTTTTACGGGTGATGTTGTTAAGCCTTGCATTTGTGTAAACCCAACAGACTAAAGTAGTATCACCTCTGTTAAAACTCACTCATAAATTATCTATGAAGAGTTCTGTAAGCAGAGGAAATGTCTGTATCCCTGATAAAGTGAGTATCAATATGAAACAAAACCAAGTGTTCAGAAAATTTTCAACAAACAAGGTAATACTGTGATACATATTAAGACCTCTCAGAAGGGAGAACATTTATTGCTAACAAGCTTCCAAAGTAAGCTGGATAGGTAGGGCTGCTGGATTTTTTTTCATCAATAAATTGTGGAGGAAATTGCAGAATTGATATTAATCTTGCCCCTTAACACTTCTTGCTGCAAGATCTCCTCACAGTCTATTTAAATTTAATTTCATAAATATCCCTTGAAAGTAGAGGTTTTAAAAAAACCGAAGTGACCTGCATCTCCTGTACTGAAAGGTGAAGTGGGCTATATTTAGTATCAAGTTTGCAGAAAGGGAACACCTCAATAAATGCTCTGCACGGCCATTTGTGACAGAGGGTTATGCGTCTGCCAACGCAACCTACATTTTTTACGCTAATAGTACAAGTCAGAATAAATATTATCTCCACTCATGTGACAGACCTTTGATAAAGCAGAATTGGCCTGGTTGATTAGGAGTATGTGTCAAACACAGATAATGGGGGAACCCCTTTCAGCAGCAGCACACAACCTCAGCAACCATAATGAGACCAATTTAACGAGCCTTCTGTTTTACAAGAGATATTAATTGCAGTCCTGTCACATAAGGTACAATTCAAGATAAAATACGTAAAAAGGAGGGAAATTGGATTTCATTCCATTTTTGTCGCAATTATAAATTTTCTTGCAGGATCATGAATCTCCCCGCTGCTGATCTAAATACTCTGGGTGGCTGACATGCTGCCATAGAACAACGCACATTGTTATGAAGGCTGTTGAACACCAGAAGAATGTCAGGTTTTTCATTGCATTTTTCTGCCATTGTGATTTTTATTCTACTCTAGGCAATTTTTGTTTGTTTGTCTTGTAAAAACACAAAAAGGAGGCAATATTCCCGTGTATTCATCCACAAGGATGCTTCCCCATCTCTCATGAGTATGATCATGATCTTATAAATGCGTCTGCAAGTGCTCCGTTTGATACTTCTTCGATGACTTGCAGTTAAACATACATTCAAGTGTTGCTCTGGATTGTAGTACAAATTATCTTCACACAAGTAAATCAGAACTCCCAGTTCAGTGTTTCAATAGTTATATCCTCATCCAATTATTCTTTGTAATGGAATATGTGCCCTCTGTTTGTGTATTACATAAACTTTGTATTGCCAAAGCGTATGCTCTCAGGCAGGGCTCCTTTGATCAAGGGAGAGGGTGGACCTGCCAGATGATAAATGCTCCTGGATGCCACATGGCAGCGAGGATGCTCTCCTATGCTGCATCCTCACCTGTGAGTTGGAGCAGCTGCAGGCTGATCACCTATATGGGGCAGATGCTGAACAGTGGGTGCTGCCTGCCTGTGCACTGTGGCACTGAACGAGTCTCAGCCACCAAGTTGCGCATCTGCTTGTGTTGGGGATTTACCATTAAAATTAATTCTGACAAATACATCGTTACTTCAGCGGACATAATGTGCTTCTGAATCAGATCACAATTGTCATTTAACAACAAGTTCACTTGCAATGAAACACAGTGGCTGCAAAGCTCTGACTATAATATATTCAGCCCTGAATGTTCCCAAATTATATCAAAATGGGAGAAACTTAGTCCTTATTCCTAATCCAACCACCAGGTTAGAAGAGTTCAGTTTGCTTAAGGATACTGCAACAGCAGCTTTGCAGCCTTGTTGCTGAAGAGCTGAACCCTAAAGCTGTTCATAATCCCAAACCTCTTGTCCTGGCAATACCAAGAACTCCCAAAATGCGACATGTACAACCTGTGAATGTACCCAGTACCTTGGTCATCAAAAGGTTGCTTTTTTGTCCTGACTGAGAAAGAAATAGGTGAAAAAAACCAAAGATGGGCTAATTTTTCTACAAAATATGTTAATGGCATTGTTTTATTTTTCAGCAAGGAACAAGGACACCCACAAAGACAAACAGACTTTTGGGAATATTTAGCACTTATATAGGGCTTTACATGCTAGCCTGAGGTACTATCTCAGGCAGTTTGAGACATCATAACAACATAGAGTCTAAAGCTGCTTGCCTACGAGAGACCAGGCAAGCCCAGGCTCACCAGCAGAGTGGTTACCTTAAGGGACTTTGGGCAACATGTCAGGCAGCTTCTAAGAAAACTTCCCTTTCATGCATTGGGGCCAGCAGTAAAGTCCACCATTTTCTGCACAAAGTCTGCATATTCAGGAAATGTGGTACTGAAATTCAGCCAGTCATACACATACTGCAGAATTCAAAGCATGGTGTAAATCTGTCAGGCAAATGAAACAAAACATTGAAACACACACTTATCAAAGTCTGGTCTTATTCAGCAAAAGATTTTCTTGCTTTTGGACACATCTCCAATTGACAGTGGTTCCTAAAACCTGTCCTCAACAAGTGACTCAGAGCCACATTTGGCCCAAACATGCAAATAGGTACTAACCTAGATTCTCAGAAGTGTCTTGGAGCCTTAATTCACATTTTAAAAGTCCCAGCTAGAGTTTATCTGCATTTTAGGAACCTCAATAACTTTACAAATCCTGTCCAAAGAGTTTAATTTGTTTCTGAAAAGAGGTGCTTTAAAAATGAATAAATATGTAATTCACAGTAATAGAACCTCAGCACGTACTCCCATACCTGTTGGACCAGAAAGCAAGTCTGACACTGGAAAGAGGAGTTCTTTACTGCTCGTATGGAAATGCTGAGATCATTCCAGGTGACCCTGTGCAGAGATAAGAAGACCAACAGAATTTTTGTAGGCAGTATTTTCTGATCGTAAGAAAAAACCTAAAATACACAGATGTGAGAATCTGTAAAATTATTGACTAATCATATAATGATTTGGAGGTTTTTGGTTTTTAAGATTTTCATTAATGGAAAATAATGATAAGGGAAGACGGTGCAATACATCATTCCACACTCTGCACTCTGACAATATCCTTTCTGAGATTATTCATTTCATTTTTCTGAAGAGTACCATGTACATATAAGCTACTTAATTAAATACAGGAAGTTATCTTCTAACAACCCCCTTCCACATTCTGAACATGAAACAGTACACTAGAATATTGATAGCCCAATGCAACATTTTAATGTTGGAAAATATATTAGTTTTCAGTAATTACAATGACTCATCAAGAAAGAGAAAAAAGAAAAGAATGAATACATTAAGTCATTATGATTGTCTTTTGTACTGTCACATCATGAGCAAATAAGAGCCTCACGGATGTAAAAGCAGCATTTGCTCTCTCCTACAGGGAGATCACTTACCCACCGAGCTGGAATGGACCCTTTTCTGTGACCTCTGTGAAAGTCGCCCCCGCTCCCCCACAGTTAACACGTTCTGAGGATCATCCTTTGTCTCCATGCCTCTGGTCACATAGGAGCTCTGCTACACTGGAATTAAACAAACTACTCCAAGCTTTAATTTTTTATACAAGAGCCAATGCAACAGAGAGTGTCATCTCATGAGTCCCATATTTGCATGCATTCAGCAGAAGAAATATACGTGTGACATACTGCCTTCACTGTGCTCAAGATGCCAGTTGATATTTTTACCTTGTTTCGTGATAGCTACTTCCTAAACCAAGCACCTATGAGTAAATAATAGCAAGTCCTCTTATATTGAATTTCAACGGCCATGATAAAACCTGGGATTATCCAAAACCCAAGCCTTCCAGTATACAGGAAAACTAAATTTCCAAACCACCAAATGGTTAAAATGCCACACAACGGTGCTCCCTGACTCCATAGCCTGGGCAAGGAATGTGGGAAGGTGTCAGATGCATCCTAGTGGTTTTAGATGGCTGCTCCAGGACATCTGAAACACCTCAGATGAGCATGTACCTGACATCCTCTTGACCCTTCAGTTCGCTCTCCCTGCATGGCACCAGCTCTCTGGGACTCTGTGAACAGCAAAAGCTCTCAAGAGCCTGTGTTGCAAGGCAGCTGCAACAGATGAAGACATCTAGCTATTGGTTTATGCACCCCCGCCTACTAGCAAACATCCCAAATCCACAGTTTAGGCTAAACCCTTCCTTCCTTGTTAAAGTTAAAGATACTGGTTAATGTCCAGGTCAGCAGTGCAAAACAGGTCTGGTACCCTAGGATATGAGATTTCACATGAGTTGGGGAGCGTGTGTGTTAGCTAGTGTCCTCTCAGCTACCGTTAGAGGAATGTGCTTGTTATTCCAGGGGAAATTAGAATACTTTAAGCTCACAAAGTATTTAAAATGCAACTACTTCAAAAAGACAGGCTACAACTGAAGTTTTCATCAGTGGCTTTCAGAACCCCACCCTCAGCAAAGCAGAAAGAAAAGAAATGGGAGCTCAGCATTTCTCACAAAATAGGGCTGTGTAAAACCCCCAGGCCAAAAATACTCTTCAGAGATCCTCGCAGAGCATAAAAGATCAAAACTTCAACCTCAGCCCTGTGTATCTGAATTGCTAATAGATGCTCAGTACTGTCTCCATCTGCAGCATCACACAACGAGGATGGGAGGTAATCACGTTTTTAAGGAAAGGGAGTGTTTCACACTGCCAGAAGCATCTTCAAGACTCAGACTCAAAATTATGATATAGCATTTTATGTCTTGCCCTGCACAAGGTTTTCCAATCACCAGTTTATGAACAGCTGCACCAATGCTGCGCTGTTCTGATGTGCTAAATAACAACGGGACATTGCAAAACTACAAAGGCTTGTCCTGTCCATTTAACCAGCGTGTCACATGGAGACAAAGTATAATGCAGCCCTGTGAAAAGTCCACCCACAAACTTCATTTCACACTATAGAATGAGGCACTTGAGTTCTCTGTCTTCCTCCTCTCACATGAGTTCACACGACAGCAACTTAAACATTTTGGAGACTGCAGAATACAGCCTTCCAAAAAGTTGCCTGCTTCAAAAAAAAAAAAAAAAACAAACTAAAAAAATATTTCAGTCTACCTTGCTATTGCTTTCTTGTTCAAAACTGTTGTGTTCAGTTCAGTTTAAAATGTAAATCAGTACTGAACGATAAAACAGAGCAATTGCCATTGAAGAGAAAAGCCATGTCATCTTATTAAAACCTAACACTACAGAATTTGAATCCACAGCATTTTGATATGAATATAAAATGCTATTGCTAGAAATATATTCTTTTCATTACTGAAACATACTGCCTTAAATTGCAAGATAAAGTTTAAACACCACTGCAGTATTTGTTATCAAACAGGAGGTATTTATTTTATCAATTTACCCCACAACAAAACATCAATTATATTGACACAGTGGTACCAAAAAGGACAACCCCCCTCCCTGCAAGCACACACATGCACACATACAAACACACACTCTTCTTACCCAAGGCTGGCAGAACAGCCACACAGCTCCAAAAGGAGGGGCTAAAAGTGCAAGAAAACCAAATATTAACTGTCAGAAAAAGAGAGTCCTCAGCAAAACTATATTTGGAAGACAGCGTTATGTTGTTACCACGGTGTGTTGATGGGGCCACACAACAAAGGCAGTGTCACAGCAAAAAGAAATTAAAAGGAAGGGATAGTGAAGAGGATTTTAAACTATTATTTTAGGACTCTACTTTCCCCAAGCAGAGTGGAAGGAAATAGTGAGGATTGTAGTTAAGCAATCAAATATTCATGGAAGAAGTCCTTTATATAAAGAACTGAATCATTTCTGTTTGGTTTTATTCAGAATTTATAAGGCCCAAAATAACTCTTTTAAGCATTTAATTTTATAATTAATTAATTCTCTGCACAGGCAACTACAACAAACTTGGAGCAATTTTTTCAAATGAGGAGACAGCCAATGGCTCAGGTTTCCCAACACTGCTCATCCTGAGCATTTCTGAGAATTCTTTCACAAAATTCCCCACCAACAGCCCCGTGCAGCAGAGTCTCAGTGTTGTGAACCACCAGCATTTACATTTGGGTTTAAGTCATGAAAAAATGGAAAATATCCTTCTCCAAAGCAAAGGGAGGCCAATACCTTTGTGTTAAAATGGCATGCAAACAACTAATCAAATCCTGCAACACGCTGAACATTTTCACCTACCATAAACGCAAGGTGCTGGCAGGGTGGATCCGCCGGCACAGATTAGGGGCTTTTGCCTGAATACACTTCTGGACGTTACTCCAACAACAGTTATACCAGAAACTTCTTTAGCTAAGCAAAATCAGGACAAAATGTGGTATTTCCAGTAACAGTCTGAAGAAGACTGACACCAGTTAGCAGTCCTGCTAAGTCACCTGTATTGATGTTAAGGGCCCTGTTTTGGTCACTTAGTTTAGCACATGTGCTCCTGTTTTGGTTTTATAAGGGTATTTGCCAGATTAAGGACTGCAGGAGTCAACAGACACTGCAGTCCTCACAATCAGGAGAAAGAACCCATTGGTTAAATGAGGCCTTTAAGACCCAACTCTCTGAAATGCTGGTGAGCACAATGAAATTACGGTAACAAACCTTGTGCAGATACAACTGGAGCAGGATACAGCCCTCAGAGCCAGCTGAAAGCTGGAGAGAGCCAGATGGGAGATCCTCCAGATGGCATAATCACACTCTTCTCTCCAGAAAAGAAAAAGAAAGAAAATTTAAAGTTGCCAGGTGCAGCTTCAAGCAGGTGCCAGTCTTCCTCAGCTGAAGGCATTAAACAAAACTGCAGGAATGAAAAACAGCTTACCTGGGTGCTTCTGAAAAATGAAGGTAGAAGATTGTGATGGAAGCAGCATAAATGACATTTCTGTAGCTTTCTTAGGAATTCAAGAAGGGAAAGTGTTCCTCTGCAACCAGGCTGTTAAGACACTACCTTGCAAAGAAGAACTTTCTCTCTTTATTGTAATGGGTCTAGACACTGTCATGTTAATTTGCAAAATTCAGCCCCAGCATTTGCTTGAATTGAAGCAGCAAAGAGATATGAACATCAACTACCAACTAAGTCCATGAAACACAAAAGCTGCCCTTTTATGGCCAGTGGTACTCCCTGTACTTTTCTTCTTTTTAACAAAATTAATGATCAGATCCAGGAAAAATGGAGACTGGCTAAATTATAACTTACCTTCTTGTTTTAGAAAAAAAAAAAAAGAGGAACCCTGGGAAAAAAAAAAGGCCACACTGAATCATTTGACAGATCGTGTTTCTCAAGGAAAGCAAGTTAAGATTTTATCACAGCTGAAATAAATTGGTAGAGGGTTTGGCTGTATCAAAGACACCCCTCTAAGCTTGAAGTTTCCCATTTTGTGAGTTCAGAGATATACCTGCCATTGCCTGACTTCCATTTCGGAAGGGCTTTGAGGCAGGGGAGCAAAAGAAGTAAGAGCAGCCTGTATGGGAGCCAACATGAATGCAAGGGCTACATGCTGCATATTGGTATTTGCAGAAGATGCATGGAAGCAGATTAAATGGGCACACAGACACATCTGCCAAGCCAAGCATAGAAGAAACAGAAAAATGTAAAAATCCAATGTTATGTTTTGTATGTTTTTTACAAGTACCTTGCTTGCAGGCCGCAAAGATGGGAAGAGGCTGATTGCTGTCTCACTTTGTAAACAGGAATTCTGATATCTTTGGAAGATACTGGAGCGGTGCAAAAGCCTTGGGGAGGGCTTTCACCTACCTTGTTTTACCTCCATCTTTCTCACATACACCCTCGGTCTCATGCTGGGTTATAGGCAGCTGCTTATGTGTTGTGCTTGATTAGATACATTCTTACAGGGAACAGGACTTTGTTCCAAACACAGGAGGAGTCAGGCATGAACGGAGTCTCAGCCTGGAGAAGAGAAGGCTGCGGGGAGACCTGATTGCGGCCTTTCAGTACCTAAAGGGGGTCTATAGGAACGACGGGGAAAATCTTTTTAGTAGGGCCAGCAGTGACAAGACAAGGGGTAATGGTTTTAAACTAAACCAAGGTAGGTTTAGACTAGATATAAGGAAGAAGTTCTTTACAATGAGGGTGGTGAAACACTGGAACAGGTTGCCCAGAGAGGTGGTGGAGGCCCCATCCCTGGAAACATTCAAGGCCAGGTTGGACGGGGCTCTGAGCAACCTGATCTAGTTAGCGGTGTCCCTGCTCCTGCAGGGGGGTTGGACTAGATGACCTCTAGGGGTCCCTTCCAACCCAAAACATTCTATGATTCTATGATTCTATGAAGCTGCAAGAGGAGGTTGCAGGAAATGAGCACGAAATAATCTGTGCTGCTTTGCCTCATCTCATGGGCCACACCATCTCAAAGGCTGAGTCCTGCTTTTTATTCCTATAGCACAGGGTGCTGATCTTCCATCAGGCTGCTGCTCTAAGCCATCAGCAGTTGCAGACTGCCATTTTCAAGAGTACCATTGCTGCCCTGACTCCCTTCCTGGGGGAAGATCTGCCTTTGCTGTAGACAGATTGCTTACTAAGAGCATGAGAACTAAACAATATATACATTTACACAAATTGCATATTGCGTGAATGCAAATCTTTGGTTCAATCAAAGGAGGCAGCATCCTCAGAGGGAACCAGATGGGGACATGAATAGGTTGAAATTAATGACTCGCAGAGATACACATGTTGCATCTCTGGCTAAGTTCACAAGTAAGTGTCTCAAGAAGATAACAAGTGATTAAAAGTAAAATCATCATCAGCATAGCAATGGGCAAGGTATTTGATTGTAACCTGTAAATCGAATGTCAAAGGTCTAACAAGGCCACTGATCGCAGATGGACACTTAACAGAAATGTGATACCGTACACCTGATATAAAAAAGCTCTCTTAATCTCTTCTTTCACATGCATAAGTAACTCACACTGCATGTAAATGTCATATCTCTAGTAAACAATTCATTTAAAATCATTTATGTACAGCAGAAAATGTATTTTAATGGCATTTTTCTAAAGGTCAGATAATGCAAAGAAAAACAGAAAAAAAGGAGACAAAAGCTTACCCAAGTGATAATTTGAGTCTCCCATTAATAGCTTATACAACATAATGGTGCTTAAAAAAAAAAAAGCATTACATAAGTGAGAAGAAATAAGTAGCATGGCAGGGTCAAGATCAAGACTCAGGAAATTCCCATTAAGGCAGTTCATCACAAGCTTACTCTTGCATAAAACAGCATGAGAGAGCTTACTCTTGGGCAGAGTATACAGTATAGAAGTATATAAAATGATTATAACATAAAAGTATAATACTCTCTCTCCAGTACAGATGTGTCAAACCATAGGATTTGGCTACAGATCTGATTTTCATTCCCACCAGACTCGAGAAAAGGCCACATTCTATGTTTTGACCAGGTAATTTCAAGACATAAAGTGAGAACTAGTTATGAAATTCACTTTCCAAAACCCTCAGTACCCAGAAGTCAGAGGAACTCTGAACTTACAGGACTATCTCTATTCTATAGCTTGTCAGACAAGCTTGACTTCAGAAGTTGCTATCAGGCCAGGACAAGTAGGTCCTTCTCATTAATATGTGGCAGTGCCGGGTGTCACATGTACACTTACACCTTAGTCCACACTTTCCAAAAATGTGCTTGCATTTTCCCTCCATCCCTAGACAGCACAAGCAAATGCACACACACGCACCAGGGCAAATGCAACTTAGCAACAGAACATGAAAAGTAAAGTTATTGTTTGCAAGCCCCTAATAAGAAAAATATTACCTCCTGTCCTTTCCTGATGCCATGCTGGTATACACACATGCACACACATCTCAGAGTTTAGAATAATTTTAAGGCAAATTTGACTCTACTTTCTATTTGTTAGTGTTTCTGACCTATACCACAGCGCCATTAATTCTAATAATCCAAGATGTTCTCTCTTTTGGGAGGAAACAGCAAGATGTGCTAAATACAGTGTACACTTACTAGCTGCTTAGTGGCTTCTCAAACAGCAATAACCATAATAAAGTTGTCAGATCTTCCTTCTCACTTCTCATTTGACACCATCTCTAGCATCTCAAGTTATTGTGGTGGGTAAGTCACAGCAAATAGCTCCTGTAATTATCAGCATGTTTATGTGCCTCCAGATACAACTATTCCCTGGATTTCCAAGAATATTCCCAGAGAGGTGAGTCTGAAAAACAAGTAAGATGTTTTAAACCCCAACAAAGAATGCCAGTTGCCTCCTTGCAGCCTGGGCAGGCTCTAAACAGTAGGAGATTTTGTATTCCTACCCAGTATTTCCCCTCAAGGGCAAAGGGCTTGGATATGCATCTGACAGCAGGAGCAGAAGGTTTCTATCCCCCCAGCTCTGAGGAGACTTCAACCTCCTGCAAGAATAAGGTCAATCTCACCTGGTAGCCTCCTTCCCCTGGTGCCATGCATTTTACCTGACATTGTGCAGATACTGGTCGAGTCATCCAGCAGTCATTTGGCAAACACCTCTTGGAGACCTTTAGAGGATGACACTGATGCATCTTTACTGCACTGCACCGCCTACACAGCCAGGGCCACGTGCTGCTGCCTGCGCTGGATCTACTCGAGTTGTTGATCAATGTCTCTCACAGCCAGCTCAGCTCCTTGCCCTCTCAGGGTTATTTCTTATTGTAGACTTGCACACCTAGAGATCAGTCAAATTTTAAACTTTCTCACAACCTTCAGTGGGACATCATTGCCAAATTCTTCTTCAGTGGGCGTCATTACAAATTCAGCAGCTGCCGAAATACCTATCTGCATCTATTATCCTGTTCAGGGGATTTTAAAGATGCATCATGGTCCATAGTTGCCATTCCCCTGGAGCACACGCTGCAATGTTTTGACAGTTTGCCAAATGGGCCAAGCCCACAAGGTTTCTAAGTTCCCACTAACATGGTCTGCCACACAAAGAAGCAGAAGAGATGTTTCTGGGGAGCAGCATGCAAGGCAGCATCTCAGCAGGCAGGTTTATCACACTCCCACAGCCCTTGCAACAAGCATCCAGATGACAGTGACCGTCAAGCAGGCTGGGTGGATGAGGCTTGAGTAGTCTGTAGGATGTAGACTACTTGGGCTTGGGCCTGCTGCTGGAAGGTCTTTCCCAGTCTGGTCCATGGCCCCTAGCAGCCCGAGGAACAAATTGACAATGCCACGTCCCTGTCAAAACTGATATCAGAGTTGGTGCAGATACGTGATGTGGCAAAGTAACATTTAGTTCTTCCCTCCCTACAAACTAGGAATAGCTGTACTATTCAAGTTACCCCTTCCAGCCTTCAAGAGCAATCCATCAAATGAGGGACTTGTAGATGGAAAGGTTTTTGTCCAGTAAAGAGAACTGGAAAGGACCACTGGAGTCAGAAAGGCATTTCCCCCAGGCCAGACTGCTTTTTTTCCCTTTTTATTGCTATCTGCTGCCACTGCAGTGACCTAGGACATTCCTGTGGCACTTTCTAATTTTGTGGCGTTTGATCTTTTACACTAATGGTCTCTATTTGATTAGACGATGCTAGAAAGTTTCATCACTTGGGAAAAGAGGGAGGAAGCTGGATAGATGTTTTGTGACCAGTCAGAACTACAAGTACTTGGCGGGTCTGTTGGCCTAAAATGTATCATTTTTATTGATTTTTCAAATGTTACATTGAAGGAGCAAACATACTTTCAAAAAACAGTCTCAGATACTACAGGGAGAGAAAGGCAAGTCAAGTATACAGGCAAGGAGAAAGGCATTGATCCTGAAAAGCTATTTGAGTAAATTTACTCACACGATCAGTCACACAAACCAGTTCCTGAACTGCATATTTGTGGATCACAGCATAGTACTTGGGAAAGATAGACAGAAGTTAAAATATTCATCTCTAAAAGGCTCCTACACCAAAGCAGTCAAGGGTCTTTGTGGTCTGGATAAGGCTTAAGCCTGCACTGAGCTCTTAAAAATGACAGTGATTATTTTCAACAAAAGAATTCTATGAAGAACAGAAATTAAAGGCAGAAGCAGGCTGCTAGCTACCTATAATTCCAGGTGTAAAACCCTTTTCTCTTAGAAAGAATTAATGTTACAAAATGAGTTTTATTTGGTATGCTATTACACAGCATTATGCTTCTTAATTTCTCTGTTCACTCATCTTCTGGAGAAAGAAAAAGGAAATTAAAAACAAAAGCTGATAGTAAACATACATTATGAAATATGAAGAATCATGGGACCAACTGACCACTCCAGTGATTATGAAAACTGTAAACAACTTAAAGAGAGCACTTTTCACTGCTCTTCATTAGGGTCTGATTACCTCAGCCATTAACATTTGGCTTTTATTATTATGATTGTGAAATACTGTTCACACTAATGGACAAAAGAAAGTTGACGTGGCTATCTTGATTAACTCATCAATAATCATTTGGAATAATTTTTCTTCATTCACTGGATGAATCATTCACATGTCCTTTAATAATGCACATTGTTGTATAGTAAATTAGCATTAAGATTACCCACATCTGGGAGCTAAACTCTACTTCAAAGCACTGCTCAAAAGAGATTTCAAATGTGAATTTTACTTAAAAAAAAAAAAAAAAAAAAAAAAAAAAAAAAAAGAGGAATATCAGAAAACAATGACTTCTTTGTAATTGTTCAGTACACCAAGACATGTAGCCCTGGGGTTATGCAACTGAGCTCAACCTTTAAGCCACCAGATACTCAATATGTAAAAAACATATGCCCTATCCTATTTCCATTCTTCTCTGGAGAGAAAAGCAAAACTCTCATTCCTCCTAAGGTAAATATAAACTTGAATAATAAATTGAATAAAATGAGGTCACCTTTACCTAAACAGATAAAGCCAAAAGCCGACCAGGTTGTTGGTGGATCCAACCTTGCAACCCTCGACTTGTGCGAGGTTTCATAGCCGCTGGGACTGCACTCTCTGACTGTACACATGGAAGTAGGTCCTGAGAGATCAGCCCTGTCGCCATGCAAAAAGCCATGACAAGTCAGTTTCTTGCTGAGGTTCATCTGTGCAGGACAGAAGGAGGCGAGACTCTCCTGGCTCTAAGCCATGCCATGGTCACTGTGGCAGGTAATGATTTACCCCAGCTCTTTGCAGCAGCCGTTTTCACATGCCTCAAACAGATAACTCTTCAGTGAAAATGCAGTGACACCCACCTCCTCCTTGCAAAAGCCAACACTAATAGCCAAGATGATTCTCAAGACGCTTGGCTTTTCCCATCTCAGTGTATTTTGTTCCATCTCTTCACCCCAAATCACTAGTTGCTTCCTCTCTGAAAATGCATCAAGCAGCTGTCTTACAACTTAGCCATTTGCTACCCATTGTAATTAGACCTCCACAGCTCTGAGGAAAGGCAAGCTACTTCTTCCACCTTCCTGACTGCACCCATCACCTGACAGTAACAACCGGCACCAGTCAGGTGGTTAACCATCCTGTGTCCCAACCGCAGCCAGTGGCAGACTGTCAGAAAGAAGATAAAACAGGGTAGATGTATAATGCTACGCCTATGGCACACTTTCTCACTCTGCAGCGATTGGCAGCTTTGGAGCTTCCTGAGCCAGGCAGGGCATCTTTGCATTTAGCAGATGGATTTTTCTTCCATTGATTTTTCTAATTGCTTTTTGAACCCTGTAAGCCTGTTACAACCTGCAGCATCCTGCGGTGGTGACTTCCAGAGTTTAACTGCACACCATGTGGAGAATTAACTTCTTTTGCCTGTTTTCAGTCTGCAATCTGATAATTTTTTTTGATGGCTCCTGGTAGGTGTATAGGAGGAGACAAGGAATAGTAATTCCCTATGCACTTTTTTCATAACTGTCAGGATTTTACAGGTTTCTATAATCTCTTCCTCCATTATCTCTCTTCCATGCAGAGAAGTGCTAGCCTTTCAATTGCACCCATAGTTTACTGCAATGAACACTGTTTTTTCTACCTTCTGTTTCCTTCTCTTTTCCTAATTCTGTTTGGGTTTTGCCAGCTACTGAGCACTGACTAAATGTTTTCAAGATCTGTGATAACACCATCATGACAATAATCAGTTCAGAAGCCATGACTGTGCATGCAGTATCAGGTGTGTTTTCCTCATGTACATTAATTTACTTTAATCTGTACTGAATTTCATCTGCCTCTTATTTCCTAGACACTCTATAGCATGAAACTATTCTGTACATATTTTAAGGCCTTTATTTTTTCAATACTTTTCTTTAACAATCCTAAATAATGTCACATCAGTGAACACACTCACTACACAATTGCCCACTTTATAAGCAATTATGTATGAAGATGTAGAACAGCCCAGGACCAGCACAAGTTCCCAAAGGACTCTCCTGTGACATCTCTCCATTCAGCAACCCGATAATTTATTCTTGCTCCTTGTTTTCTACTTTTAAATAACTCATTTATCCATGTGAAGAACTTCTGCCTTTCACAGTTCAGCTTCTTCAGGAAGGTTTGGGGAGGGGCCATGCTAAAAGAAACCTAAAACTGGGGAAGAGGAGAAATAACAAATCACTTCATTTCTTTATCTCCCACTTTTCCTCATTCAGACACACACATCTTGGTTACAATCTGCCGTGAAAATAATCTTTCTGAAGACTACTGCATTTTCTCTTTCTGTAAATTGTCTTTCTTAAATAGCATGTTCCCAGTTGCTGTTACATGATTATTCTTATAACAGCAAGAAAATCACCAAGCATCATTTTATTAATTTACCCACTGAAAAACTGTTTCACAAGAACAAGTTACCATTGGGGATGGAGAAGGAGAATAACATTTGTTTGATAGTAAAGATTAATTGGAAAATAAACTGCGTAATGGATGCTTGTGGAGGAATAAATAACATAATGGAGTATTTGGGGTATTTTCCTATCTTTATGTATAGCAAGTAATTTATATAAATCCCCCACTCATAGAGATGAGAATAAATTCTACATAAATATTAAAATACTTTTTATAGTTACAATGGGAAACACATCTTCCTGTGCTTTACAGCTGAAATAGTGCTTATCTGCTCTTTTCTTTCTGTGCTTGATGTAGCAGCTATTTCAGCACGCCGAATCTGCCTGCTGAGCCAGAAGGGCAGCTGTTCATCTGGTGCACATTTCCAGTGCAACGGCTCCGGCAGGAACATTTGCACCTCCAGCCAACGCTATTGGCATCAATGTTGCCAGCGGGATCTGCAAGATTTCCGCTCTTTCATACACCTATCGTATGACAACACTTGAATTGTGTAGGTTTGTCATTTCAGGAGACACAATTCAAGATCTCTTGAGCGTATCCTCAGAGCTCAAAAAGAATATAAACAAAGGAAGTGACGTGGTTTTATGATCGTTGCTATAAAATATTTTATCAGCTGAGGGACAGAACCCCAAGCTGCAGTATATATTCATACGAATTATTCTTAGTTAACCAGGTAATTCTCTTAATTTTGCAGTGTCTTTATTTATTCTACCTTCTTACCCATTGTAGGCCAATGTCTGCTTTTTTCTGGTTTGGGAAGGGATCTGGCCTAGAAGCTCAACATTTGAGCCTACAGAAGCAAACCATCAGCTACTAAGATTTGCAAAATGAGAAATAATTTCATTTTCTCCCTTCTGCTGCCTGTCATTTTTCTGAAGTCTGAGTAGATAGGTGCCTTGAAAAGTCACCATAGGGCATGGGCGGGGGGGGGAGTAAAATTAAGACTTAGAGGTGTAATCAGTGATTCTGAATAAAAGATCCAAGGCACTGAGATTCTTAAAGATAAGAAATTTTTCCATCAAAATCTACACCCTTTACCCAAGGAATAAATGATGTTGAACAAAATTCTATTTTCCAGTTGGATATGGTTTTGGCTGAGAAGCTTTCATCAGTTTTACTGGGCCAGAAGGGAGATGCCAGTCAGCGTCTGTTTCCTTTTTAGTCGTTATAGGAAGAAATATTTATATAGAAATAGTGCTCATGCAGTTCAAAGTCTTCCATGTTCTCAGCTAAATACACTTCCTTTTTTTCCCCACAATGAGCACATTTGCAAATCTTTTCTGGGGCACATTTTTATACACACATTTACTTTTCATTCTTCTCTTGTTCCCAGAAAACTGCTCCTTTAACTGCCCTTAATTAAGAAGCCTTTGTACTTTTGATCCAGATCATCTTTTCCTTAATAATGAATGTATCATAAAGGTAACAGTGCTTAGTGAACCAATTGTTTTTCTTCATTATTTTATTTGAGAAGCCAAAAGTTGTCCTTTCACTCATCACCTGAGTCAAAATTGCATCCACAGGGGAGAACATGCAAGTAAAAACTTTTAGAGCAGTCAGAAGTGAGAATGTGAGAATGAATAAAGACAATCGCCATTACTTGCCTGCTCCAGCACACAAACATGGTCTGTCTACTATACACAGTGGAAGCTATTTATGTACTGATGAACCCGGTACACATTAATGAGTTCACTTGAGGATTTATGCAGTACCATTATATGATCATAAAAGACATTGCTGGAAACAATGAAAATAACTGAAAGTAAAAAATCCTTGAAGTAAAATATTAACAGATGATTTTTTTCAGTATATTAAGATGTTCCCATTTGTGAAAAATTCAGTGCTATTAACAATGCAGTTTGGTTTAGAGTAAGTGGTGAGAGGAGTGGATCATTAGGTACAAAGAGGAAGACCCTGAGCTCCTCAATAATGTAGCTACACTGCTGACCCACCGCCACATAACATCAACTTAACACCTCATGAGTTCTAAGTGGACAAAACCAATTAAATTCTGTTTCTAGAAAGATCTTATTTGCAAAAAGCACACCAGTATAGGAAGGGTAGGATATAATTTGAACCTTACTCTTTGGCTCCCAAGATCTAAAAAAAAAAAAAAACAAACCAAGAAGAACACAAAATGATATCCTTCTATATTATATATGTGTGTGTGTGTATATGGTTTAATCATATTTAAAAACAGAGGAGACTAGGATCAGTGGCTTTTCTACCATTTTGAAGCATGACACTCCTTTACTATTCCAGAACCCTTCAGACACAGATCACTTGTGACCAGATCAGTTCAGATTTCATCTATCTGAGTGAAGTCTTGGGCTCTGCTCTATAGGAAATATGCGAATGCTAAAAATAGCTGCTTGTATGAGAATTAATCACAGCATCATGCCCCATTCCCAAAATGGCTCCAGTGACAGGAGGTCTGAGGAAAAGCATCTAAGAGTTTTGAAGGAGCTGGATCAGAACGCACATTCAATTTATGTAAAAATAGGATGCCATGTCACCTGCAGCTATATGTTAATTTAGTATAGTTTTTATGTTGACGGGGCTGTGCTATTAACAGGGTAGAGCTCACTGCACAGTGTCAGACATATTATCAGCATTAATCAATTAACAAAAACAATCACCTTCTGAAATCCCTTAGTATGTACAGGTTCTCTGGCATAAGCCAGCATACAAGTACCTTCTTTTGTGTATTTAATATAATGATAATTTCCTACTTCTTAAATTAGTATCTGCTGCCTGTAGTCAGCTTGCTTCACTGATTTCCCTTTCTCTGCCACCTCGTTTCTTTGGTTTTAAGTATTTTTCTTTTAAATCAAACCTTTAACAATTTTTCATAATAACATCCGCAATTAAAAGAATAATGTTACTTTTCAAATAAAATCTTGGCAAATTAGGTGCCTTTTATGGACAAAACACCAACTTAATTTCCATGCTTTAAAAATTAATCTACCTTTTACTGAAAATTGTAAAGCCTATGCTTGCACACAAAGTCCACCTGATTTTGTAGCTTGATTATAAAACTATAACCATAACAATAAGGTGAAGACTTGTTAACCTAGTTTTATGATGCACTAAGTAGAGCTTGAGTAAACAAAAATAATCATGAAGGGAAAATTTTAATGTTAAAAGGTATCCAACACAAAAGCATGTCAGCTATCGTGGTCCTCCCAGCTCTTGAGGCTGCAAGGACTGCCTGGCCCCAGGGTGGAGGGACTGCTCACAGTCCTGGGGAGCCACCACCACACCACCAAATTCAGGACTGGGTCCAATAAAAGTAAATGCACCCCATGCTGACCCCAACAGCTAGGATGACTTTTGGCTATGCCTCCTTGAGGCTTTTGCTTTGTGGGGAGAAAGAGAAGATGCCTGCTGCTCCAAAGGGGAAAGGTCCCTTGTATCCCCAGGAGGCCCTGGCCCCTGCCCTTTGCTGACTGCTGCTCCTCCATGCTGGCCATGGGATGACAAGAGAGGGGAAGCACCAGGAGAGCAAGGGGTCTTGTGATAGCTACACCGTGCCACCATCTTTGTAATTTTCTTATGTTTCATGAAAAACAAAGTGCAGCCAGCCTTGTGAACTTTATCTGAAGCACCCACATGAGCCCTGAAAATGCAATTCCATTCTTTCCTATAGCACTTTGTTCTGATTAAGTCTCTACAAAGCTCCCTTACTGTTCTTGGCCTTTTCATTTATTGATTTATTTATTTTATGTACACCACTAAACGAGTAGTTGCAAAAGACTCTGAAACAGCTGGGATATAGCATGAGTCAGATATTAATTGGCAAAACATGAATACTTTGAGTGACAAATGTTTTACAGCCAGGTTTTTCTGATAATGCAGAGTAAGTACAAAGAATGGCCAAGAGTAGAACTGCCGGAGGAGGCTCCTCCTTTGTGTGTCCCAGGCAACTCCTGGAACAAAAGTCTTGCTGATTGGCAAGACCTCGCTCTCAAGGCTTCCTCCTGCCAGACTTTTAGTCTGAGCCTCCCATTTTGGACCATACAATTACTCAGGTTTGCAAAAGCCAAAGGGATCCTGTTTGCATATGCACATCCTCACTTGTGGAGGTACACAGGGAGAAAAGAATAAGAGGTGCTTCACAGACACAGACTGTAAGAGGGCTCTGCATATGCAACCAGGTAGGTGAAACCTCTCATAGTGACAGCTAGCGGTATTACCAGGTCTTGCAATGTTACTTAAAGCCATGTGGGTTTCGGTGCTTTTCCTGAAGATGCAGCTCCCTCTTAGAGGCATGTGGTTCTCAAAAAATCCCTACATTCATTTTTTTCAAATGCTGCTAGGCAGCAAATCTGGCCTTGGTGAGAAATGTTAGACAGAGACTTTCCAGAAACTCTGAGGAGTATGGGCAAATAAACCCTCAAACAGCTTGTTTGCAAAATCTTAATGACTTTTAAGCTTGCTTTTTCTTTTTTTTTTTCCCCTTCATTTGACTCGTGATTTCAGCAGAATTGAAGATATGCCGGTGCAGCTTAGAACAGCAGTTGTTGGCACATTACCTACCACCCATGCCTGCATACTTTATGTGGACACAGGCCCATGTACAGACTTATACAGACGACTGCTGGCCTGCCTTATCTCTTCTGCCTCCCCCGAAATGTCCTAGCTTAGGCCTTGGGACAATAAAGGGCATGCAGGCTGCTTTTTTACTCTTTGAAACACCCCCGGAGAATCATTCCCAGGCAAAGGAATGCTCACTATGGCCGTTCCCAGTCAAGCTAGAATAGCAGGTCTGCATGACAAAACTCTTCTTAAAGCTATCCCATTCACCACCGCTATTTGCTTGCCTTGGATTTCTTGCCTTTCACTTCCTGCATGTGGAGAAGGTGTGGAGCAGAGCCCTTGAGAATCGGGGTAAAAAACACCAAAAGCAGGACTTTTTGCACAAAAATTGAGAATGCTTTCCAGTAAACATACAATCACCTAAGCCCCTGACTACATCTTCTTCAGGTTTCAGTAAGTCTAGCTGTGCTGCTCTTCAAGCAGTTTCCACCCACAGTCACCCACCCATCCACCCTTTATTACGCATATAATAAACAATAAGCATGCAAAAAAAGTCTCTTTTCACCATGTCGCACAGAGCTACCCCATCACATTTGCGAGTCTGCCTGTCAGAATACAGCTGCTGCAAGTTTACCTGAATGCTCAGAGTTTGTCATTTCATGACTGGAGGCTGTGAATTGCAAATAATGCAAGTACTAAAATCATAGCCCAGTGCCAGCTGCCCTGTGGGAGGGACTATAAACTCTGCAGCCAGAGTGAACAGCAGGATACTTTGAGTGACCACTGCTTCATCCTCCCACACATATCTTATTCATCTTGTCTCCTTTTGATGACATTAAAAGCTGCTGCAGCATAAAAAGAAATATTAATCTGCAAGAGAAATATGAAGAGCCATTTAATACTCAGGCAAGCTAACAGATCTGGAACCATAGCATAGCTGTCACTGTCATCAACCAGCTTTCTAACTGAACATAAGTTTTGGTAACTTATGATTGTCAAGGAATACAGAAGTAGAAACACTACATAGAGTATTTACATGACTTTACACATGACCCACAGAGGTGCAAAACTAACCATGCTTTATTAGATAGTGAAATAGTTGCATTTAAGCCATTGTGCAGAAGACCCAAGCAAAGCTTAGAAGAGCACGCTTATTTTCCACAGTTTTGAATATCATCATTCATCCTTCTCAGAAGTTATTGAAAATTATTATTACTTGACTTGATAAAACAGTTGGTGCAAACACAAAGAAGAAATGAGATGCTGAACTGCTCTTATCTTCTGGAAGACATTTTATCTTTTACACATAAAGCAGCCAGGCAAGTGTTTCTGAACGAGCATCATAAAGCTCTGCTGCTAAACCTGTAACAAGCAACTCCTTACAAAATCCCTCCACCAATCTTTGCAAAAGAGCCAATTCCTCTGTTAGACGGGCACAAATCCTCTGAGCTTAACAGGTCTAATTTTCAGCATACACCAGTAGGATACCCAAGGCAGGCCCACAGTTACCAGCCCAGTTAAATTCTGCTAAGGAAAAAGGCTGTGCAATCTTCAGAAGAAACCGAAACAAAGGCTCAGCAGCCAGCCATTGTGGCTTTAACTAATCAGAGAGAAACCACCTGCAGGAATACCCTCTTTTCTGTTTACTCCCAGCAGAACCTTCCAAATGATGATTAATCACTGAATAAACTGAACAACTGACAATGACATAATGACAAAGGGAAGGCAGAGAGGGGCACCAGCACTGGTGGATGTGGCTCGAGCATGGGTGGGTGGAATGGCCAAAGAAGATGGATGGCCTGAAAACGCTTGACACTTAAGTATCTCCTATGTAGCAGGAGGACGGCTATGCTAAAGCGAGCTGCCAACTTCAAGCAAATAACGCTCCACACAACAAGCTGACACACTTCCTTCAGCTGTCAGCAGCAATGCAGAGGGGCAGCTTCCTCAGGAACGAACTAATGAGGCTTTTAATTGGGATGTGAAGCTCAGATAATAACAGAAATAAGAGATACTGTAAATGACAGGATAATCTATTACAGTGGAAAGCATTGTGAATGTTTTACTGATTATATCCACAGATTATCCTACCTGTGTCCCTACTAATTTGAAAAATGATGAATCATAGGGTTCAAACAGGACTCAGATGAGTCAATTAGACTAAGTAGTGATATCAAAAGCTCATATTTTCTGCGCTTAGGAATCAAGCATGGTTTGCCTAACAACAAACAAAAATGAGCTGTGTTTCATGCTCTCAGTTGACCAAGTCATTAGCAGCATGGAAGAGTACTTCTTTAAATTTTCCATATTTTCAGATGTTCTTGCCCCCATGGAGTCCTTTCTGGCAGATGTTTATTAGCAGGAAAAACATTCGCAGGAAATGAAATATTGTCTTGCAGCATTCTGCTGATTCCACTTCTAATTTTATCAGTTCAGGGTTAGTTTAGGTGTTTCAGTGAGTGTCAACGTAACGAGAAAACTTTGACTGCTATTAGCCAAACTCTGCACATTCAGTATGCAGACCAAAATTGAGCTCTGGTGTACAACTGGGGCATCAGTTCTTCTCTCCTTATGCACATAATGCTCTCCCTAAAGTTGAAATGCAAGTGGTATAAGATTAAGCCTTAGGGACAAATTCATACACATTGTGGTTTGGGCAGTTATTTACACTAATGCAGAATGATTAGGTAAATCTTCACACCCGCCAGGAGATACATAGGCATTAAGCACCTTACTGCCTTTGAAAACATGGCTGATAGATCATCTGATTTGAAAGGTGTTTTTTACTGAACAAAGAAAGATTATCTGGCTCGGTCTTGTGCCAGTTTTGTGCTAGATGAAACAAGTAGCAAAATTCAAATAATGTCAATAGGAGTAAATCCTTTTCCACTTATTTTGTGATTGTTTTTGTTTGATCTTAGGAATGTAGCACAGGCACAAAAGAAGGTTTGAAACAAACTGAATAAAAAAAAAGTTTTGATGGTTTGGTTTTCTGCTTTTGGGATTTTTTCCCCTCTTCCCATAAGGAAAAAAAGAGGAGAAAAGAAAGTACTGGGGTAAATCAAATCCCAGATGCTTTTATTTTAGCTTCAGGTTCAGTTAGAGCATTTTCCGGTTTGAATTACTGCACCGAAAGCAGGAATATCTCCACATATCTGAAAACTGCTGTGAATACTTTCTATATCTGAAAGGCACTTTTTTGTAGGGATTTTTAGGGAAAAACATCCACAAACCACTTCAGCTACGTAGAATATAAATTAAGCCAGATCTCATTCCAATTATGGCAATTTGCATTTTCTCACCGATTTAACAGAAAACAGACAATTAAGATGAGAGTTACTTCAATGATGCATCTGCACTTCCAGACTTTAGCCTATGTCAGTATTTTTATAGTGTACTTCCTTGGCCAATGGTTTAGTGAGATTTAGTTTTCCCTACCATTCTCTTTAAAAGGTCTCTGTCATCAAATGCATCTTTAGAAATATCTTAGCTTTGAAAAAAGTAAATAGAAATAGACACTTGAGGACTGAGATGTTTATACAAACTCAGAGTAATTTCTTGGGGACAGAAACAATCATCTGGGAGCTTTTATCATTACAAAAAACAGAATCTTGTCAAAGTGCCCAGAGAAGGACTTGCTCAGAGTGTCTTTCTGTAACAGG
>NW_009259424.1:2762941-2763471 GCF_000687185.1 Egretta garzetta | reverse complement strand
GTAATAATGTGCACTTTATGCGATAAGCTTGCAGTTGCCACATACATGCAACTTATTCCACCCCACCTCCTCAGCAGTGTGGGCACTTTCCAGCTTTCCTGTTTAAGCTGCTTTACAAGAGGGGGGCAGAGAAAAGCAAGAGTATGAACTGTAGCGTAGCACTTGAAGTAAGGCTTGGAGCCCACTCATTGCCCAAGGACTAGCTGTGTATTCTGCAAATGATGTCCTGATTTCAGCCCAGACACTGCAAATCCTTCTGTGGCCTAAACCCTTTTTGAAGGCAGGGTTTGGTTCCCAGTCTCAATCATGAACTTTCATAAAATTTATCTGCCTTTAATTATGAAGTTACAGGACTGCCATTATTTGCTAGGAACACTGCTACGTACCCTGGAAGGGCTCCTGAATGTAAGAGTTTACATTTTCAATTTTTGTACTTCCATCCTGCCATATTTGTTCCATTCCCCCACCACATCGAACAGTTCCTCATGACAGCTATCCTGCACATTATCACTAGCTATCTGTACGAGCAT
>NW_009259424.1:2757491-2762919 GCF_000687185.1 Egretta garzetta | reverse complement strand
CTCATCAAAGTTCTCCAATGTCAATTGGGTGCTCACCCTAAACCTTCCAAACTCTCCAGTTATTCTGAGGAGTCTTAACCTCTTAACAAGAATTGAGCTTCTTATCAAAATCATCTAGGAGTCTTGGGCCCCAATATCGTATATTTCAAATGCTTTGCACAGTTCTTTGTCCAAGGATAACATATAAATTTAAGGAGATCAGTTAATAATAAAGGTACAACCTTTCCTACAGAAAGGAAAATTTCATTTTTGGCTCTGCCCGGACACTAGTAACTATTGCCAAGTTTGCTAAATATTTTTTCTCTACACTGACATCTTTGTATTACAGCACAGACTTTTCCACAGATTTTTGGAATAGCAGGCTGATCTCTGCTGTCCTCTCTCAGAGATGATCACGGTTCACAACCACACTAGCTGCAGCTTCTTGATGCTTTTTTCCTCACATTCATGCTTCTACATTTGTATTTTTGGTCAACACCTCCAGTCTTTTTTCAGTGTCTATTTCCAACAAATATTTTGCTTACTTCCTTTAGATTTTGCATACGTATTTCTTTTGATCCAGCCAGGATCAGGAGATGAAGATAAAGTGCTTTGAGGAAAAGCTTTCCCTCTGTATTTATTCCTGCTTTTTATTTTGCATAGCTCTCTTCATTGGCTCTTCAGAAAGAAGTTCTGGTGACCTTTGAAATGTACAGGTAAGATAATTTTAAAAGGCTCAGCCACAGACAAGGTTAGAAAATTTGTGAACATGCAGGGAAGAGCAGATAACTTACTTTGTTACTGTTCCTTCATTTTCTTTAGATACTTCTTTTCTGAATTCTTATAAAAACATACATCCCAGTGAGTGAGGAAACAGTCGAAGAGAAATAGGAAAGTACAGACAGTGCATTTTCTCTTCAGAATGTTTAAAACATCTTGTGCTGTTTCTTTGCAACAGTGAAGATTGATGTCTTTTTTAGGATAATGCTTCAAGGAACTACATTACAAAAAATACCAGCTTCCTTTCAGCTAGTTCTCTGCATGTGGCAGGATATTGGTGAAAATCAGCAAATTTGGGATGTTAATGTTCAACCAGGTACAGTGAAGGGTGCAAAGCACTTAAAGACAGATCAGCTTGACAAACTCTGCACTCCAGCCTATTTAGCCAGGCATGTACTTTAGTTGTAAGTTGCCTTGTTTAATTAGCTACTGAGGTGTTCCATCTTCATCCCTAGTGCCTCATGCCTCATAGGATGCAGAAGCAATCACTGCTTGGGACTATGACGGAGCAGGGCTTGATTGTTCTACAAGATGTCCCATGGATGGGGACCAGACACTGTTGATTAACCATTAACTTTGCAATTCTTAACATCAGGTTTTTTTCTTTCAGTGATGCTAAGATAGACACTTTGGAAAGATCTGAAATGCTGTGTCGAAGATGACAGATTGCTTTGTGTATTTTAAAAAGAGCTGATTACAGCAGGCTCTATCACCAGAGCAATTTAAGAATGAGAAAAACATAGAAAGAGATGGTGGAATTTCTATGAGACTTTTTAAAAAATACATACACACACACAAGCACATTGGAAATGTGTATAGAGATGTCTCTATTGAATGTATTTCTAATAAAATATGTATATAGGATTAAAGCATACCTTGCTGAAAGCTCCTGCAAAAACACTTTCTAGCAGTCAGCAGAATTCATCAGTCCACATGTTTATGTTCCTTTTATAGAGGGAAGAAGAGACACTTGTGGAAGAAGAAGTAGAGGTGGACTGGTCTGAATACCAGAGAACTAGTTGCAGAGACCACACTGAAGTAAGCATGTTTCTTAAAATATGTATTTCCAGTGTGCTGTGTTCACTGCAATACCACTTGAAATCTTTTGTACCATTGACTCTTTCCATCCTGAAATACCACCACAATTTAATTCTCAGATGCTTCAGAAGGATTTCTAGGGGCTCTGCTCTGGAGTATTTAATTTTCTTTATGAGGTTAGGTTATGCATTTAGGTTATTTTAGGTTATTAGTTAGCTAACAGTCTAGGCTTTTATACCTACCCCTTGCTCCTGACTCCAAATAACATACAAGTATGAAATTTTCATTAGTGGCCATGAAAACAACTTTAGTCCAGTGCTGGCTCTTACAGTATTCACAACATGCATCAGTTTTAACTGTTCCAATTAGTAAGCCCGTTGTCCTGACCTCTGAGTTTACTTTTTCCATCCCTTCAGGAAAGCATTGCAGAGAAGGGCACTGCAATCAAGCCTTGATATTGCCACAAAGCCTTCAAATCTCTTCAGCCATTTCAATTTGTGGTTAGGCCCACCGAGACCACAGAAGAGCACAGATCTCTGGCAATGACCTAGGTTTCATGATCCCATTTACATGGGTTTGCAGTATGGTGGAACTGACATCTTGATTTACAACAGCCCAAGTGAGATTAAGTCATGTCAGAGCTAGCCATGAAAATGGCCAGTGTGACGTTTTCACCAGGCCAGGTCATCAGTAGTGTCTCCAGACATCCCATTGCTATTGACCAGAGAAATCATATGACAGCACTGAAAAGTCACTCATCTACCTAAAGGAAGGCAGGTTAATTTTCTCAACTTATTGTCTCCCTACATGTGTTCAGGAACACAGGGATATCCCTCTGCTTCCTCCCTGACATGTTAATAATTCACCAGACAGCAGGGATGAAAACACTGCCATCTCCAGCAGCCCATCACACACTTCTGGGAACAGGAGCAGCACCAGCCATTCAGCTGCCACTGCTCACACCCAGTGTGCCCACTGAAAGCAAACCTACCAAAGAGCACTTCACCTATTCAATTTGTCCCAAAGGCCATCAGACTCACAAGTGTAGCAACAGTTGTAGGACACTCAAGAAGCTACTGCCTTCTGGCTAAGGCTCACAGCACCTACCGTGCAAGCCCTGTAACTCACAGCCCTGTAACTACATAAGGATCTAAGGTCACAGATGGACTATCTGTACCAGCGAGGAGACCCAATTCCCCAAACCCTTCCTTCATGCCTCCCTAGTCGACAGTAGCTTGAGCGTACTGAGTTTCAGGACACACTGAAGAATCCTGCCATTTACTGAGTCCTCACACAGGCAATTTTTAAGGAGGTTCTTGAAAGTTTTTGCATAGCACGGTTATTTTTTGCCTTCCCCCCCAACAGGTCCCTTAATTGACATGGAGTAAAACTTGTGTGATTTACATGTGCCTGGAAAGGATGGAAGCAGCTATTTTTAACTGTATCACTTGCTTTTAATTCCATCATTCAATTAGACACATATTTTAGCTTCAGGAAACTTTCTTTTCAAGAGGTGAAATGCCAGCACAGTACACTAGCAGAACCATTAGCTGTCAAAATAAAACAGGCTTCATATTCACAGAACAACAAGATCAGCTACACGCGACAGAAATAAGATGGCAGTGCACTTTTACTTTTCAGCAGCTAGCGCAGTGTTTTCTGTATTAAATTTAATAGGCATTTTACATGGCATGTCAGATATTTTTGTCTCTGCAAATAGGGTTCTTTCTTTAAAAAAAAAAAAAATAAAAATCTAGGTTTCCTGCTGCTTATATAGGGAAATCATTGAAGAATGGCACGGAATTGCAGTCTTACACTAGCAATGACTAGGTAGTCATCATTTTTAAAAACAATGTCACAAAAGCTATTTCGACGCTGTCACTCTTAAGAATAATTAGTTTCCATCAAAGCAACAGATTATCTGTTCATGTTGTCCACTGGGTCATTACAATGGGCAACCAATACAGATAAATGGTATCTAATCTTTTCTGTTCTTCTATTGGACTGATTGATGGTTATAACATCTCCGATATTATAAGGCAGAAAAATTATGCTGACATTTAGAAGCAAAAGCACAGAAAGATAAAACTAAGTACAAAGCACATCCAACACCATAAAAAAAAAAAAAAAAAAAAAAAAAAAAAAAAAAAAAAAAAAAAAAAAAGAAATAGCTAAAGACAAATAGAACAGAAAAACAAATGACAATTAAGCCAAAAGAGAATTATAGAGGGGAACAGCTATACGTTGTGGGTGGCAAGGAGCTCAATTAATTATAGAACATGAAGGGAAATCCAGGCATTTCCATGAGATGTTATTAAAAGACATATTGACTGAGCTTTCTTTACATGTTATGCCTTAGAAGAAGACAAAAGGATTTCCCTGGTATTGATTTGTTCCTGGAATTGGTCGACTTTAAGACATGAAGAATAACATAATGAGAGGTGGCTGGGTAGCAAACAAGAAAGAATGAATTGCTGCCACTGACACTCACATTTGTGAGCTTCCATATATTATTGCCTTTTTCAATTTAGCATTTGTTCATATTGCTTGTCAGAAACCATTAAACCACAAAATATGCTCTAAAATAAAAACAGCAAGCCTATCAATTATTCATCTACTGTACAAATAATCACCATTTTCAGCTGACCTGCTCAAAAGTATTAGCAATGTTAACTAGCTGGCTAGATTTGCAACGTTCCTGTGTTGGTACTAAATGCCCTGAAGTGCTCCCAGGTAGCAGGGAAATACCCAGCTTTTTGGAGGAGCAGTCTTTTTCCCCCTAGCACTACAGGTATCCGTCCCACGTTCATCTGCTCATCCTCTGCTGCCATCTTTGCAGCCATAGCAGGATGACCACAACACCAACCCTTCAGCCAGAGTAACAAGAGGAGGATGAGGCTGACTCTATGACAGCCTGTGGGCTGGGGGCCCTTTAAACATCTTCTTGCCGCTGGAGATAAACAAAAGTGTCTGCTTTGCCATGATGGCCTAATTCTGTACATGACAGGCTGTTATGGGGACACTGTGTGGGGACCATCCGTTTGGGGGTTGGAGGAAAGACGGTTGGCATTGCTACCCAATGTGTAAGCAATCACCAAAAGAAATTCAAGACAGTGTATGTCTCACCAGTATTATTTATACCTATATGAGCAAAGTAAGCAGATCCATACTGATAATTAGTACTATACTATGGCTGGCTTCTTTCCATGAGAGCAAAGACTTGCAAACATAAGCATCTTCCCTTATGTACATGCTTAACAGTTGTCCTTACAGTTACAATTCTTCAAGCAGTTTTGTATAGCATTAACAGTTTGAGTACAAAATAATTTTCTATTATGACAAATATATCCTCAGCAGGCAAATACTCCTCAATCCATAGATTCACAGTCAGATAGCTACCTTCAGAATTATACTATGAGTTCTAGTCTCATTCTCTGGCATTTACCTTTTTGACTAATCAGAAACTGTCCCCTGCTTTCACCTCGGAAATTTTGTGTATCAGCTGATTTTGCCATTTCTCTCAGATTCTCATGATAGTGAGTTGCAGGCAACAGAATACTGAAGTATGCAGATGTTGTTTGGAAAAAATAGCTTACAAAATATCAAGGTCAACAGTGGATGTGGTAAGCCT
>NW_009259424.1:2751836-2757003 GCF_000687185.1 Egretta garzetta | reverse complement strand
GAATGAGGCAAATAGTTTCTCCACCACACCAACGTTCAGAGATGAATGTCTGGATAAAGAACTGTCTTAACGTTTGCTGTCACTGATATTGTTCAAGTTTTCACTCTTGGACTCATCCACCAGGTCAATGCTTCTGGGAAGGATAAATCACAGAGCTACCCTCACTACATTTATAATTCCTACCCAGAATGGAATATTTTCTCCATCTTGTGAGAATATAAGATCTTAAAACTGTCTCAAATGCAAGCAAACGACCAGAATCTTGACACATTTTCTGAATGAAAAAAATACAAAATTTCCGTCGTGTCATTTATAATATTCCATTAATTTCTAAAAAGGACAACATCTTATTGTTACATTTTTACTTCACATTTGGTTTGGAATTGAAATCTTTTGTTTTGGACAGCACAGATGAATTTTTCAATCTGTAAGATAGACTATTTTAATTTCAGAACACTAAAACATATTAAGAATGAGAAATTGGTTCAAATCATCCTACCATATAGCTTCCATTTCACCTGGTGTGGTTTTGAAAGGGAAATATTTTATTCAAAACTTCATAGCTGTCTCTTCTAATTATTTATTTTTAATGATTTTATTATTTATTTTAAATTATTGTAAATGCTGCTCATATAGGCTATATCAGTCCTGAGGACCCACTGTAGTACATATAATATCTGAAGTCATGATATTTCAAATATTAACTTACAAATATCAGGTTAACACAGATACCTGCAACTAAACAGCATGATACATCATAAATCTTCTGAATAAATTGCAAAAGTATATGCACAAGGTCCAAATCCAATGTTTCAAAACTGTCTAAATTATATCATGTAATAACTTGAAAACAGAATTCCCCATTGCAGAGTTCTGCTTAAGTCAATGTGCTATAGACTTTGACAGTGAGCCATTTTGTTTCATTTCTTCTACTGTATCCCAAGGCATTAGGATACACGAGAGTCTGGTTTGTTTTATTTTAAATGGAAATTTTCCTACCCAAGTCTCTGACATAGAAAAAAGTATCATGTTATTTCTCCAGTTGCACAATAATTTGGTAATAACTTCTTCAACTATAAAGGATTTGCTACTAGTATTAATTTCTAAAAGGCAAGGACTGACATCTGAAGTTCTAGGGCTTTTTTCAAAGTTTAATAAATGTTACGCTCCAAAATTTTGATTCTCCTTTGTCACGTTTTTTCCTCAGGCTATCAAATAACTTCAGGGTTGGGCTAACTATGGTTGAGGTGGATAAAATAGATCAGTCTTTCACTGAACCAGTAGGAAAAGAATAAAGCTTATCCCACTTCTTCAAAGCAAAAGCAAATCCAAATCTGCTCTGAAATTTGGAGCTAATCTGGGAAGCTAATGGAAGCATCTTTCAGAAAAAGCAAAAATTTTGAGGCGGTGCTGGCTGGAAGGGGCTTGTGCCTCTGAAAAAGGAAATTATCTTCTGATTCTTTGATCTCCTCTTTTCTCAGTGAGACTCCCTATATACATAACCTGAGATTTTTTTTTTACTCTTATCATCAAGTACTTCTATGAACTAGAACTCGCGCAAAATCCCAATTTTTTTGCTACCTGTTCAAGTAAACGGTGTAATATAATTTCAAGTCTGAATATTAGCTCTCCCTCTCAATGGCTCAAATTATAATACTTAAGTTTCTTCAATATGCCCTCTATTTTTAGAAAATAATGGAATCAGAATAAAAAGATGAAACTTTCCACAAATGGAGACCCAGATACAACACAGATTAAGTCAATCAAAATCCTTCAAGATTTTTTAAACATTTCACTTTGATTTTTTTTTTTTTAAATCAATTTAAATTCCTAAGTGAAAAGTCACTTGGACTAAAAATGTAACTTTTAATTTAAAAAATATCCAAAGAAACATTTCCATAGTTTCAAAGCTTTTCTTCTGCATTTCTTAAACAAATACTGTGTTAAAAATCATCCTTTCTAAAAAAAAAAAAAAAACAAACCCAAACTAAAAAAAAACCACCAAAAAAAACCCCAGCTTTGATTTCGTACTCTCATTTTCTGGGGGAAAAAAAAAGTTGAAATAATATTGACTGCCTCTACTAAAAAACAGTGGGACCTTTAACTCTCTAATAGTTATTGGGCAGGAAGGTAATCCTCTCTCCTGAGGCTCTGTGTCTTTGTGCAATTGTACAAATTAAGGGGGATCTACTTATCACTCTCCTTGTGATAAGTACGTTTCAAGAGATGATAATGCTCTGATGTTACATGTGATATGGCTAAGTGAATGAATGTAAAGTAGGAGGATAAGAAACTGTTTTATCTAGTTTTTTCTTCCCTTCTGTTGTCTGTTTATGCTGTGACATTTTCTTGTTTTAGCTCTCTTCTGCTTCATTGGAAATTAAATGCGATCCAGTATCTCAGAGACTACTGGCACTTATGGATTAGTGAGACTAACGTAAAAGCAATTAGCTAAGGGAAAAAAAGAAACTAATTGTCTGAATTTGATTAAAAAACCCCAAATAAATCCCACAACAAAGATTTGCAGCAAAGGTGAGGTTTGATAAAGAAATCCAGGCCTAGGAAAATCAAGACAAGAGAAGGTGCAGGCAAAGCATCTCTCTTGAATTACAGGGACGAGAAGAATGGATGAAGGAATGGTGGGGCTGTAACAACACTGAAAGAACGGCAGCCTCATGTGTTCAGCCTCACCAGCAATCTGCCAGCTGGCACCAACATTTTCTAAACATATCCAGTATACTCAGAACAAGATGTTAAAAGCGATGTATTGTACTCGGTTTATACCAGGGAACCACAGACATATTCCACCTGGATGCCAGAACAGTTAAGTCTCGTGTGTTGTACATGTGTGATGGATGCACTTGACCCCTTGACCAAGTCTGAGACTAACATTAGACCTAACCGCACCTAAGCTCCATCAGGAGTTTAGAAAGCAAGGGGGTCTACTCTGAACCTCGTGACTCAATGGGAGGGTCCTCCTCACTCTTTGCATCCCCAGTCTCTCTGCGACTCATTCTAACGAGTGTAACTCAATTTTCCTTTGTATGATTTTTCCATGCAGTAAATAATAGAGTGAACCTTGCCATCAAACTTTGTTAAGTTGCACTTTTACAATATCATATTAAACCCACTTTTACCAATACTGTTGGTGATTCCTTAAGCATTCTAAATCACCCATTCATGACCACATGGGAAGACTATATTTGAAAACCTATCCTGGCAACTACATTTCTTTTGAGTTGTTGACTGCCTGAACTCAACTTTTATCAGTTTGAACAAAAATGAATCTATCTAAACCTCATAAAAAGGAAAAAGGTATTTGCACTGTGATGGCCCTTTGCCAGCATCTATTCATGTTTATCACACAGGTACACAGACTGAAATTTGAGATCCTGCGAGAGAAAATAACTACAAGTATAGGTACATACTTTCCTATGCAAGTCATTAAACTAACCTGAAGCTCTAGCTTGTGACCTACTTTCTAAAAAGCGCTATTTAAATCTATGATATACAATTGATTTTAATTAAATAGTTTGGGTTTTAATCTAACTTGCACTCAGAATGCACTACTCCACACCGTACTCTGCTTTGTTCAAGTTTAAAAGGTTATTTTGCAGTTTTATCTAAAGGGGTACCAACAAGCAACTTCTAAAAGTACACCAGGACAAAAGCACAAAAAGTTCTCTTTCTTGTATATTTTTCTGGATCTCTAAATCTAAAGTCACCACTAAGTTATACAAAACTCTCTAAGCTGATCACAAACGCCTGACTACTAAGAAAAACATTGTGTAGCAAATTATAGGCAAAACTTTGCTTCTCTGTATCCGCAAAGGAGTACCATCTAAGCAGTACTTCTGATGACTGCATGCCTGGGAAAGACAGAGATACACGGGCAGCAGACTTCACAAGTCTCAGTCCTGTTGTTCCCTGGCAGAGCTGATGAAAGACAACACAGTGCATTTGTGTGCAAGTATCCATGCAGTGGATCATCTAGCCAGTCTTGCCCACAGGCTCAGGAAGCGTTAGATTCCTATCATCCAGGTTTTCAGGTTAGCATACAAAATACAGACAGAGGAAGGCTACCAAGATGCATACAGACTGTGTAATTTTAAGCATCTGACTTAAATGCTGTAAATTGTACTCTGAGGGCATCTTTCTTCAACTGCATATGCAGAGAATTTGCCTGTCTGGGCTCAAATCTGGCATGTAAGTGGTGCATGCATGTTCCCCAGAGTACCCCTAAAGAAAGATAAGGTCCCACTTACAGCTGTTAGCTGCTTGCATAGGCAAAGTTGCAACATCTCTTCTTCCTTGAGACTCAGCCAGGACAATAGGTCGCAGGCAGCACTGCCATGCCCAAGCAAGGCAGGGTACTAAGGACCACAGAGCATGAGGGAAATGGATTAGCAGTCCTTCCCCCTCCTCCTTAAAAGTACCAGCTCTGGGTCCTTCATATAAAGACCCTTAATGGTCCAGCTTTCTCTCTAACCCAAATACTTCACAAGCAGATAGACTCACAGACTGCCCAGGTGAAACTTGAGCTGACCTAACGTGGCTCCAGCTGCAAGTGCTCTGAAATATATACAAAGTGAATGCCTGCAGCAAACAGCACCAATATCATAAGCTGTAATGATTTTTTTCACCTGTCAGAATAGTGCAAAACCTGCAATGAGTATAACTTCACCAACTCCGGCACATCGGTTTACAGGGAATGTGGTTCAGGCACAGAGTCCCCAGTACCTCATTGTTTCAGCTTTCTGCAAGCCGTGGCTGGGCAGAAGGCATAAAGAGCCAGCTCTGTGATTTCCTTCTAACTTTGTGAATAAACAGCTCTCTCAAGATCACCATTCCTGCCTTCAGCTAGCACTGAATGTACTGCCATTTGCAAAAGGTCAAACTAGATTCACCTGCGATTAATTCAATGAGTAGTTTGATTTTTACATTTACTGCCACACTTCAAAGCAAGAACTAAGAACACACTGTAAACATAACTCTTACCATCAAACTAATTCCGTAACTTATGGTTACAGAAAAAATTAAAGTTCCTTGTTTGAAACCAGATGCATTTTCAAGAGCTCTTCTACCTGATTTTGTGCCCACGCACTTCAGAGGTATCTGCGTGTTACATACTGAGAATAGCTTACATGTTCCAGTCATAGGGGAAAGA
>NW_009259424.1:2729398-2751826 GCF_000687185.1 Egretta garzetta | reverse complement strand
ACACTGAGCAAAACTTGACTTTTCAGCTATGAACGATATAAATATTTCTGAGATGGGAAACTAAGTGCTTGACTATAAGAGCAACATGAGGCAAAAGGCTGATTCATTAGTAATCTAAATTTACGTAAGACATGCCTAACCATATCTACACCTTGAATTTTTTGAGAAATACACACATTTTTATTTAAAGTGGCCTATTTGAAAGAAAAGATGGTTTTGATCAACCTTTTTAAGTTTAAGATAAAAGCCTCCAAAAGGACTGCTAAACCAGAGAGAGTGGACACTTGAACAGCTAAGGAACTTTCCCTGACTGACCAAAAGCAATTCAGTGAAGCAAGTGCTCAAATCAGGATTGGCATGAGAAAAAAATTAATCGAAAACTTTTATTACTCGTATCTTCCACCCCACTGTGACAACTTTCTTGACTGAACCAAACTGCTCTACTTTGCAAGCAGAAGTATCAGCCATGCAGTCTTCTACCCTAGCAATACTTACGTGGGTAAGAGACTTTTGTTCTTTACCTGGGAATCCATCCTGGTCCTGTAGAGCTTCTAAGTGCAATTCACAAACCCCTTAGACTCTGGGATGTTAAAAAGTGCAATGGAAGAATGAGAAGAATGGCAGTAGAAGACTGCAATGAGATTTTTTTTTTTTTTTCACGAAAAGTAAGTTCCAGGTCTAATATTTTAATACTTAGTTAGTAGTTCTTAGACGTCTTGAATAAGTTTTGGTGTTCTATAGTTGACAGACACAGAGAGTAACTGGAACAACTTTGTGTGCAGATGCAAAATGTTTCACAAATTGCCACTTAGCCACAGACATGGCATTAAGCAGTATTCCAAAGTGAGATCTGTATCCTTGCATTTCAATAACTAAAATCCTACCTACTTAGTAAATCTTAACATGACAGAAGTCATTAAGTTCCTCAGAAGTCATTAGTGTTCCCCAAGTAGATGCTGTAAGGGTTTTTTTAGTAATTATTTTTACAGTGCTATCATTGGAACTTCACAGACACAAGACACAGCCAACCTCTGTAACATATTAGTTAAAACAAGCTGTAACATGTTCAAGTGCAGTCTACACAGAAAAGACAAAAGGCTATGTCAAAACATTTCATCATTGTTCCCCCAAGTAACAATATAATTTGGTATGTCCCAGAGCATGTTTGCAACAATACATCTACACAGAGAGCTTAGCCCACGCTCAATCTCAAACTTTTCTTCACACACCCTGCATAAAAGCCTTAAGTCTTAATTCACAGAGCTTGCTCTCTTGCCCGCTGGGAATAATGAACCAAAATTCAGGACTGGGACTCCTAGGTGTTCCACATCATGGAAAATGAATGCAAAAAGTAGCCAGACTTGAATCCCAAGCAGGAATTTCTGCTCATATTTGCTCATTTGAAAATCCATTTTAAAAGCAAAACCTACCTAAATGAATAATTCTACCTCCCATCCTCTTTTTTTTTTAAATGCAGCCTTTCATTTGAGAGGTTCACCAGTGGATTGCCTCCCTCTTTACATCCACTGACAGTTCCTTTTTCTTCATCCACATATTTCAAGTTGTGCAGAATGTCTAGTCAGACATTAATTTATTGCAAGACAGGTAAAAGATACCAGAATTACAGACTGACACATAGCAGGTTATAATTGAAAGAGTCAATGGAGAATCTAACAATTAAATAAGAGAAATACTTAGGAAGAAGGACAATTTGACAATAGACATTTTTGTCAAAGCATCATATTTGAAGCAGTGGGAAAGACAGTGTTCTTGGTGCTGGGAAACTCTGTCCTTTCTGCCAAGAGGGAATTGTAACTTTCCTATCCTACAACTGAAATTCTGCAGTTACTTCCACAGACCCAAGCTGCTCTCAGAGCCTGAACAATTTTCAGAATCACCCATTGGCACAGGATCAGTTCCAGAGCAATGTTTTCATTACCAGAACAGCAACACAGACAGCTCACTGGAAAAAATGGGGTATGACCTGGAATTTACCTCAAATCTACAGAGCAGTACCTGGGCTAAGTAACTAACCTTTAGGATGGAGAACTGGAGGGACTCCATCGTGGAAAGCCACAAGATGTCTCTCCTGTGACTGCCCTAGCTACCGTGCTGCCTTGGTACTGGTACATCCTGCTATCTGGAGACAGGGGCTGCAGGAGAAGCCCTGAGGAAGAGGAGGCTGCTGTGGCTACACGTGACCCATCCTTTTATAACAAGGTATCCTCAAGCCCCTGAAAAGAAATTTGCAGTTCTGTAGTTGCTTCCTTTGTCCAGCAGCACTGACTTTCTTCCCACCCATGGAGAAAGAATAAGCAGTATATCTCAGATCCTTTGAAGGGGCCTCAGTCTTGCAGAGAGGTAACAGGAAAGGCAGGTCTATGGTATCTGCTGAAGTGGGCTTTGTCCAGTTGTCCCATATATAAGAAAGAAACAGAACTGCAAATTTCCCTCTATATGATTTTGATTACATAGCCAAGAGATAGACGGTGGCACTTTCTGAACATATAATACAAGAAGCAGCTCCAGATACATGCGCACACATAGACCATAATGACATCTTCGCCCTCACCGTTTTCTGCAAAGAGACAGCAGCATTTGATCACATGGGCCAAATGAAAGCACGTGACTACAAATGAAGCCAACACCTAGCTTGACTTTGGAACAAGGTGTTGAGCTTCAGTCAGACGACCCTGGTTTCTTGGGTCCTATATTAAATGCATGTTTTAAAGGAATATTTGCTCTTAGCAGTCAGGCATGTACATATACAGCAACATCAGAAACAGACCTGATGCTCACGAATTAATAACATGTTTAAAACCCTGCAGTTTTTCCTGATGGAAGCCTAGTGTTCTGTAATGGGTTGAACTGCTGTTAGGGGAAAATATCTACTGTTTTATAGCAATTTGAGTTTCAATGAAGGGTATTTTTTACTCTAGTCTCTTTAACAGTCTCTATACGAAGTGCCGCAGCTTGTCTTAAACCTGCTATTTACCGAAGTGAAAAGATTTCCAGGTATGAGGAAAATGCAATATTATCTGTTATAGATCAAAAAATAATAATGCTTGTGATAGGATATGATTTTTTATTTTTCACATATTTAAGTCTATATATTGTCTGGTATTGTTTCACCATTGTCTCATCATCAAGATTAACATTAAATCAAACAATGAATTATTCATGAGGTGTGAATAAATGGAATTAGCCTTTCTAGCGTTCACTCTGTAAATCACATCTTCTGGATAAATGCTTTCTTTTCTTTTTTTTTTTTTTTTTTTTTTATGTCTGAACACTAGAAATAATGACCTGGCTTGCAGCCTTGCTAGATTAGCTCTTGTTAGGGTGATATTTTTAGATGAACATAGGTCTCATCAACCAAGAGATGTCAGGTCTGCTATCATTGCTGTCAGCTTCCTAACTTCCAACAGTTTCCCTCTCCATCCCTAAACTCTACCTTCACCCCTAGTAGCCATGGTACCTGGAGCTCAGATGATTTGTTGAGCTTGACTCATTATCTACTGTGTTGTAACAGCAGTTAGAAACTGAATGACATTCAATTAAAATGATATTAGCAGCTCAGGAGTGATTTTGTTTAATTTACTCCTACTCAGATGTAAAAACATTAGTGACTTTTTTAATTGGACCTCATAATGTCTAACTCCTACTCAAATGCAATGAAATTAAAGACTTTGGTGGCTAAATACCGCTTAATTTACTCCTACCCATCTATAATGACATTAAAGATGCTTTAGGGTAGATATTGTTTCCAATCATTTATATTCAAAAGAAATCTGAGCTTATAGGTACTATTATTGAGCATATAATAAAATCATACAAGAAATGTATCTATACGGTAGGGGATAGTTGGTTACAAGTAATATTAAAAAGTAATCATTCACTTTTAATGCAAGGATATTAAAAAGTAATGTTAAACACAAGAATTTGTGAAGTTTTCTGTTCTTCACAGCCTCTTCAAGGACACAATCCTTTCCTTTTTTAATTCAGTGTGTGGTTTTACATGAAACATTTTTATTAAATTGCACATGGTTTTAAAACCTTTCTTAAGCGGTATTTATATGATAAATCCAAGGCTGACTTGTGTCATTACAGGGATAGACAGCAAAGCATACTTTTCAGTAATGGGGTTCACTTTGCTCTGTAACTGTTTGTAATACAGCTTAATGGATTCTTCTAAAGTTTAAACATTTTAGAGGAGTATGTGGTTCTCTGTCACATCTACATTACATCACCTCCCTTTTAAATACGACTTGTTTTACATTGAGTTGATGCTGTTTGCTTCTAATAGAAGCACCTGCGCCACATTTTGTAACATTGGTAAGGCTGGACCATCAAATCCTTCATGCCTCCTTTACTCGCGCAAAAATTCGATTGATTTGGCCTTTGGCATATTCCTCTCTTCCCCTTCCCAGCTTTACAAAGCAAAATCATTAGTAAAATACCTTCCTTCACTTAGATAAACTTCTAATTATTAAAATGAAAAGCATTTACAAAATTTCATTTATGGTTGTGTTATGAAGACAAGACATGCAAATGACAGATTTGCTCTTGAGATGGCAGAACAAGATTTCTCCTTCATCTTGTGCTCTCATCTAGCATGTGGCTATGGAGATGTTCAAATGGGAAGGCCTGTTCCAGGTAACTAGCATGAACCATTGCAAAGGGAGAAAGGAGATATTTCTCTTCTTCCCTCTTGGCAACACACAGCCAGCATCCTTGTCCTCCTAACTGGTGGGAGGTTCAACGACTGTCTTCCACCCTGCTTTTCAAATGGTGGTGCCTTATACCAGCTCCTTCCCATGCCAAATGGAACGTGGTCCCTTGAGCTCTTGAACAGCAGAGCCTGTTGGAAACAATGATCCCTGATTCACTTTCTGATTCTGAAGCATGAGCCAATGCGTTGCACCTGGATTTCTTGTGTTGCAAACTAGTTTAAAATAATTTGTTAGTTTATAATAGTTATTTTATAATAATGTTAAGGTTTCATTGTACAAAACTGTTTTAATCCTGGAAAACATTTGCAAGCAATTTTGTAGGTCATTCCACTTGAATCTGGAATTTGGACATGAGAGGATTTAGAATAATTTTTCCCTGGGCATGGGCTTGCAAGGGGTCAAGGAGTGTGGGCTTGAAACACCAAGGAGCTTCAACACTATTCGGAGTATTCATACCAACATTAGTAATGATATAAGCACCTGAAGTTAAGCACCAGCTAATGCAGACCATTCGTGTGTCTTCTGCTCTGACCTGCATCAGGTCATTTGTCAGATCTCACAGTAAAAGGGACCACTCTGCTCAGCCGGAGCTGGAAAGTGTATTCCCTCACACAGTTCCTCCGGATATTGCACCCCGCTGAACAGTACTCTGGCCTCAGCTGCTGGTGCCCCCCCTCACCTCTCAGCCCAGAAACTGTGAAGCCCCCACAATCAAACACTGAATTTGTGCCTTGACCTGGCACAGGTGTGAGTATCTAGGGCTGCCACCATCCAGGGAGCAGTGGCTAGTAGGCTGTGTTTGCTACCATGTCCCATGTTACAGCTGCGTATCTGCGTGCATCTGCACATTTGTTTCAGGGCCATAGCTACTCCTATTTTACCTTTGCTGACAGGATTATCCAAAACCTGTCTGAGGTGACATGTTGGACACATATTGTCAGTGTTGTGGAGGAAAAACCCTGGACACAATAGAAGCTCTCAAAGTAACAAGGTTATTAATATACATTTGGACATAGCTCAGCTATCAACAGATAATCATTACAATTTTATAAAATTAACCTACTTCTGATATTTAGCGTATTTACTGTAGATATGATTAATGTAATTGTCTCCACTTAACGTGGTCAGCAGGGACCACTGAACATTTGAACTTCTGCTGTCACTACATCTTTCACTACTTTTTTCTGGCAACTCCTTCCCTAAAGCAGTCTCTGAATAACCTATTGCCAATGGGCACAATGCAAGCAAAAGGAAGCATGGTTACAACATGTTGAGTAAACTGAAATTGATGGATAATGTCTGCAAAAGGGAACACCAATAAAACTATGGAAAAGAAGGTGGATATTAAAAACAGTGGATCAAATTGTGACAATCCAGAATCACCAAAGTCTGAAACATATGCAAGAAATGTACAAGGACTTCTAATTGGCTTTCATGTCTCAGACATCAAAAGAATCATTAACAGAATACAGTTCTAAATACCTTGTACATATAGTGAAAATGACTCAATTTCATCAATTCAGGTGTGAAACGACAAATTTCAAGATACATAGCCAAGTACATACGGTCTGCACAGGAAGCCTCTCAGGGTGCAGCACAGTAAAGCACAAAGACTCAGATTTAATTGTAGCTTTTTGTGTACTCCCCCTGAAGCCAGAAGCATTTTTGAAGTCAAGGATACTATGACCAGGATGAAGTCCTTTAATGGATTGAGACTTAAATGCAGAGATGCTGCACAGTTACAAGACATTTTGTTAAAAAAAGAAATCTGTATAACTGCCCTTTTCTAAGCCAGGCATCTAAGATGGTCAGATTTACAATGCCAATTAACCTTCATCTAGTTTCCCCGCTCCAGTAACATGGGCTACAAGCAGATCACTTCCCATGGAGTGCAACCCTCACCAACCACAGGACAGGGCAGTCCAGAATGGGTTAAAGAACATCAACTCCCTGTCACCACACTGCTGATCAGGCAACCCCATTTAATCTCAATAATGTGACCACAACACATTTACAAGGCACCCTAATTCTCATTATGGGTTTGTAAGCCATTATAAAGAGCACTCAAACAGCCTATATCCTCTCCTGTCTAACCTCATTTTATAAAGCCATTATTTAATACATGTACTACCAAACCTCATGCTTATATGTTTTCTAGTTTTCTGGAAAAAAGAAAGCTTTCTTTATTTTCTCTCTCTAATGTTTATTTCTAACATCTCAACCAAATGAAATGTTTCTGCTGCAACTAGTTCAGAATTGTTTCAGGAGAGAGGAAGATACTCTGTAATTTCCGTGGTGGAAATTTTAATAAACAGCACCCTCAAGAGGATTAGAACTCACTTCCTTCACTGTTTGGTAAAAAAAAAAAAAGGAAAAAAAAAATCAGTTGCTAGGCTACCACTTTTGAATACAGCCAGAATAATTTCCAAGGGTTATTTAAGGTGTTTAACTACAGAACAGATACTGTGCAGGAATCTGTGCATGCACTAATACCCCCAGTCATGAGTGGGGTGGCCCTGAGGCATCTGTGTGTTTCAGTGTGAAACAGGCTTGCCAAGATCAAACAGGCAATCAGTCCCCATTATGAGATGATCCTTTAAGGAGGTGACTTTGGAAAGGGATGAGGAGACAGGCTACGTTGGGGTTCCCTGTTGCTCTGCACATTTGGGAAAGTCTTTGTGAGAAAAGCTGATGCAAAGAGAGGTCTCACAAGGGTGATGAGTCCCATGGCCATCCTGGCTTGTGGGCTGAAGGCATGAGAGTACACCTGGGCTGTTTCCTTACACTACACTGGGATGAGACGTGGACACTTACTGTGGACATTTGGGAAGGAAGCATAGCAGCTATACCCCACACTGGGTAACAGGAGGACTGACTGGACCTAAGGGCACACTGCCAGTGTCCTTCCCTAGGATGGACAGGAGGTCATTAGCTGGGGGCAGCTTCCAGGAAGATTACAGCCTCTGCCCCTGTAAATCTCAGCCTGAGCCAAGTTGTCTTCAGAGTCTTGAAGGACAGTAACTCGTGTGGTATGTCTGGATTTAGTAGTGAAGAGATCTTAAAAATCAAGTCTCAGAAGAGAAATTGGGTGTGCTGAGGAACAACCACAATTTGCGCAGCATCTGAAAAGTCACTCTGGTGCTTCATTCTACCATATGATGGAGTGTATATATTTTCTTTGCAGAACTAACACCGTCCAGATGTCTCTTCCCTCTTCCACTTATTCTTTCCAACTGAACACATATCATATCAATATCACTAAAACTGATTTGCTGGCTTCTTAGTGATAACTTCACTGAAAAGGAAGATTTCCAAGAATACCAGAACACTCAATGTTAAATACAGCAGTAATTTACAGAGTGAATAAATTTCATTCCCATTTGAATGCTTCTCTCCAATGTGTTGACAATGCTTAAGTACAGGAAATTAGATCTTTGATATTAGGTTTAGAAACAATCTTGCAAAAATAAAATAAAACCTTGAGAATGAAAAGTCTATTAAATAATTCAGAATAATTATTCTACACTTAATTTAGTAAACTGATTTTCTAAGGTTATATGTTGGGTTCTCACTCTGCTGCAAAATTGCACTCAGAGTTTGTTGTAGCCTTTTTGTTTTAATCATGAGCACTTTCTCTGCGCTTATCAATTTTAAGGAGAACTTTTATGGATTAAAAAGATATCCTCACCATTTAAAAAGTCACTGTGATCTAAGGAAGCCTAAGCAAGGATAGTCTTCTGACGAGTAGCCAGATTCATGCCTAATATTGTTTCAGAAGACTGAATTCCTAGAGATGGAGTGCCCAGCCAGATACAGATGTGACTGGGACTGTCAGAGAGCACATTTAATCCATCTGCCAAAAGGAAGCTGCTTTGTCAAATCAGACCTGACAATTCAGAACTCTTTTCACAGTTACACTTTGGTATGAAGAACTATTTTTAAATTACTTTTAAAAAGCATTTTTATTACTTTTTTAAAAAGTCTAGATGTTTTTACTAAAGCTAGAAATGAGATGACACATATATGCTAAAGAAAACTTGGACAGAAATAACTCATATCTGATCATTATTCCCTGGAACAAAAATAAACAGCTGCTTATCTGTGATCATACTACTTGGCTGTAGCATTAACTCAGATATCAAAACTTTCAAGATTCAGATTAATGTAAGCTCCACAAATTATCTGCTATACATACATGAATGGCTCTGGTCCCATTATTCTGAGATAATTCATTTCCTCCCCTTCTCCCAAGTTTTCCTGCCCTTTCTTAGCATGTCTGGCCAATTTTCTGACATGAAAGCCTTACTAAAGCATGCTGATTGCTTATTTTACTTGCCATGTACAGCAATTTTGGTTAATTATTTTAAAACCCATATAAATACATCTCTCTATATATAGACTCCATATGAATAAGAGTGGCTAATAAATAGCAATTACCTCCATCTTCTAATTGCTTTACTAATTTCATTTGAGATAAAAATGGGCAGGAAATTTTTGCGTAACTGTTAATTAAGATTTCTTTTTCACCCTTCAAGAGTAGTATAATATACTGGGGTAGAAATACAGCTTAACCTACATTTCACACTCAGCCATATTCCTTTTTATGCTGTAGTTAACAAAGGTGTTCATGAATCAGCTGAAAATCTCAATTCATAGTTGGATGACACTTTTCTTCAACTAACAACAATCCTCAGTTACAAATGCCAAACAGGAAGAGCACATCTGTGAAAAACAACCCTCTTAAACTGAACGAATGAATAACAATGATGTGTGGGTTGTGCTTTCTGTGCAGCAAACTCTGGGAAGACCTTTCTGTGAACAGCTATCTGATAACAATTGAAGGCGCTTTGGTGTTCCTACTCGCCTCCCACAGCCCTTTGTATCAGCAGCTCAGCAGAGAGAGTCTGACAGCAAGATTCCTTTGTCATTTGAAATTTCAGGTACTGTAACTCAGCTCAGCACTGCACAAAGGGACCTCTACTGAGCGGCTGTGTGTTTGTACAGAAGAGACAGAAATTTCTCAATGGCCAGTTCTCAGTGTGCAGTGCGAATTGTTACCTACGAGTTATCCCAACTAAATCACCCTCTGCTAAGTAACTTTTCATCACCTTGGTCTTCCTGATATACACACAGCAGTACCCTCATTTCCAAATAAACAAACTAAATCCCTACAGCACCTACCTAACGCCCTACCTGTGCTTTACACAAGAACCTATGCTGCATGCAGTTCCTATTCTGGTTATTTGCAAGGGCAAGGAGAACAAACCACCTGTACTTAAAGCACCATTAGGTTCTCAAATACCATGCTGAAAATCGTAATGTCAAGTCTATAAAAATGGAAGGGAATAGAACAGAATAAAGTTCATCTTCACATCCAAAGCTTGCAAGCTGCAGTCTGCCATAAACAATCCCCCACCTCCCTTTTTTGAATCCGTAATATTAAGTAATAACTAAAAGTGTCTGCAATGCTTCTTCCATCGTATCAGAGATGGCTGCAGAGAGAAAGGACAAGAACATTAGCACTGGCAAATTCACATTGCTCTTTTTCCTTAAGCCCCGCACCAATATTACATAATCTAGCAACATAAAACCAAGGAACTGTTCCAACTGAACCAAGGAGTTCATCCCTGAAAGAAATCCCCTTTGACTGCTTGTCCTGGTTTCAGCTGGGATAGAGTTAATTTTCTTCTTGGTAGCTAGCATAGTGCTGTGCTTTGGATTTAGGATGAGAAGAATGTTGATAACACACTGATGGTTTAGCTGTGCTTACACTAAGTCCAGGTGCACAAGAAGCTGGGACGGGGCACAGCCGGGGCAGCTGACCCCAGCTGGCCCAAGGCACATCAGTATGCACAGAATCACAGAATGGCAAGGGTTGGAAGGGACCTCGGGAGATCATCTAGTCCAACCCCTCTGCTAAAGCAGGTTTACCTAGAGCAGGTTGCACAGGACATCATCCAGGCGGGCTTTGACTATCTCCAGAGAAGGAGACTCCACGACCTCCCTGGGCAGCCTGTTCCAATGCTCTGTCACCCTCAAGGTAAAGAAGTTTTTCCTCATATTCAACTGAAACCTCTTATGTTTCAGTTTGTGCCCATTGCCCCTTGTCCTGTCACTATTCCAGACCATATGATGTCATGCTCAGTATATAAAATGGGTGCAGTTGGCAGGGGCCAGTGATCACTGCTCAGGGACAGGCTGGGTGTCAGTCAGCAGGTGGTGAGTAATTGCATCACTTGTTTTGTATATTCTTTGATCATTATGATTATGATCCCCATCCCACACCAGGGCAGGGGGAGGATGAGCAAGTGGTGGTGTGGTGCTTAGTTGCCAACTGGGGTTAAACCACAACACTGCTAAAAGGCAGAGGTCCCTACCCCAGAAGAGCAGACTGAAGCCATGCAAAGCTTCTTACATCAAGAAAAAGGCCGCACATCTGAGACAGATGTTACAAACACTTAATTTTGCAGAAAGTTCCCTTCCATCTCAGCAAAGGGCAAGTCCTCAAAGACTTCAGTGACATGAGAAACAGGCTCTGATCTGCTCACTGTCCTTCTTGCCAAAACAGGCTACAATTTTCCAAATACATGAGACCATTTTTTTCCCAACCACTAAAAATCCCAGTCACTGGAATCAGAGTCTGACAACAGTTAATTTATTTGGACTCCTCCTACATCATCAACATGCTAGAGCTCCAGGCTGTAGCATAATCTCAGCATTTTTCTCTCCTGAAAAACAGATTCTACTAGGAGGAAATAACTTTAAGTGCTCTGCAGCAATTGTCACATTCCCAAAGACAACTTCTTCTCATCCCTTCCATCACAAAAAATGACCAAAATGGAATCTTTCTATAGACCCTTAGGAGTTCCTATCCAAGGTTTTCCACGCTTACACTTGACACCATTTGTCCAGCTATAATTAAAGATGAAAAGATGAAACACTGTTTAAAGTCACCAAATCTCTGATGGGTGTTCTCCTATCCCAAATCTGTGAAAGCGAAGGAAAAGAGCTTTCTTTACAGAAAAGACTAGAGATGCATGTTAGATGCAATGTGCTATTACAGTGATGAATTGCATTGCCTAAAAGTCAAAGCACAGGTCTCTGGGGTACAACTCACTGTTCTGTTCCTGCTAGCTGTACGAGGGACACTTGTATCTGGTGCTTCCGATTTCCTCACCTGCAAAAATGTGAATAAATAACTGCTTAACACAGATATTTCAACATCCATTGCCTTAGCATTTGCAAGCCTCTACAGGTCCTAGGCTAGAAAGCACTCACAAAAGCTGAAAGTAATATTAGTTTAGACCATATTTTCTGCATTTGTTGTCCTCTCGTTCTTAATTTTGAAGGACAACTGCAATTGCAGTTCATCCATTTAGGCTTATCCTAAAGTCATTATTTGCTATGATGCTGTTCCTGCCTTCAGCTACAAAGAAAATGACTATCCCTACCCCCTCACAGCCAGGATTAACAGCCACAGAAAATGAGTTATGGCTAGTCTAGCTGACAGAAGCTCAGAAGTAAATTCATTTTCAGAAGTCCACCTAAGCCCAGGAAAGAATTCTGCACCCTGTGTCTTCTTAATTCTTCCTCACAGCTACATAAGGAAAGAACACAATGTGTTTTTCTTCATCACCAGTTTGCACGCTTAAGACACATGCTGAGACCTATTGGTGGTAAAGGTAGCATGTGAACTAAGTGGTGTGAAATAAGTGGTGCAACACTATACAGAGCTTGTACACTCACACCTAATTTTTTTTTTTAATGTAAAGAATGTATTAAAAATATTGTCAGCACTGGTGGATCGTTTTATTTATAGGTAGAATAATAATTACTTTACTTATGTCTCTGTCAATCTCCAAGTAAGCAAGCTAGAGGGAAAAAGAGGCTAGTGTTCAGTGGGATTCTTTACAAATACATTCGTACTAAATCAGTAGTCAGCAGCCTTATAATTTTTTCTTCAATCCATAGTTTCACTTTTCTTAACAGAATAGGTGCCAGATGGAGCTGCATAGGCTTATTTTGGCTGAATTTAGTTTAGAAGATTCATAGATCCTGGCCTGACTGATTTTAATGCCCTTTATCAGTAGATTGATGGGTACGCTCATCCACCTTGCTCAGAACTAAGCTGTTACCCAAGGAACCTATGACTGCTATCAGCTTTTGCCCACTAGACACTACTGAAGAAATCGTCCTTGAACCAGCCAAAGACAAGACATTGTGGGATAAAAATATAGAGTGGATGCTGATATACTGCACAGTGCTTATACAGATTAACACCACACAACAATGATCTCCAAGCAACCTTCCAAAGTGGTAATATTTCAGTTCAGAGATCAGTGTACAGCTTCCAGCCAAATACACTTCAAAATCACAAGCCATGTTAAAAAACACATGGCACCTCTGTTCTGAAAATATTTTTGAGAGACCGATTTTTTGAAGTTGTTGTAGTGTAAAAATACACTTATCTACCTGCAGCTGCAGTGAAAAAATGCTAGTATTCTCCATGATTCACAGTAATCAATAAATGAAAACTAAATAAATTAAATTCTCACAAAAAGTGAGAGAGGGTATGAGGCAAATAACAGACATACAACAGCTGCAGCTTTTCAAGATGGGACTCCAGAACACACTGTAAGTGCGTTTCATGTTATATACAATGAGTGACGCATACCACAAGTCATGGGGAACATTCAGCGTGTTACAAATGAAGCACATGTGTTCTGATTTGGTTTGCGTCCAGCTCCGAGTGCAAATACACACACAGCTGAAGATGTATGCATGCACTCCTGCCACTATAAACAGCTCCACTGAGATCCATCACACAAAAAAGAATTTCCTACACAGATCCAGGCTGTAGGATCAGTGCCTTAGTTGCTTCTTGCCACAAATATCAGTAAAATGACACATCTCTCAAAGTTTACGTGGAGAACGTGTCCTTATCTTGCTTTGTGAGCTGAAGCCTAAAGATTTAAAGTTGGGGTTTTTTTTAAATCTGGAAAGTCTTTATATGTTTAATGAAATACTTACGAGTATGAACTCAAGTCTTACTGTCTTCAATACCTCCTCTACCAAACTGGAGTAGGTGCTTTGCTAGATTAGGTCATATGTTACCTTTACATATTAAAAAAGTAGATAGAAATACTAATTCATATTTATTTTAATACAATTGTGTAATCTGAGGTTTATAGAGCCATGCATAAAGCATTTGCTATTCCACCTATAACAAAACTGATCCATTAACTCCGACAACATTTTTAGTACATATTTTGTTACAGAAGCATTAAGACACGTTATGAATCATTCTGGCATTATGAGAGTTAATAGAATAGTATATATTTTTCAGGATTATTAATATTTAGTGTCGTTCGGTAAATTAAAAAATCAAGTTTAACTAAGGTTAAAAATATCTGATGATACAATACATAGATGATTGTAAATGTGTATTAATGAAGCTTTACACAATTGACTGGATATCTTTTCGTTAATCACTCACAAAACCATGCCAAACATATATCAAAGACTTCAGCTCCTTTTTCATCCAATCTTCCGACATTTCATTATTATGGTTACCTGATTAATGGATGCAATAATATATGTGGCATGATATGATATGTTCACATTAAATTTTAATCAAATATTACTAAATTCAGAAAACATTAAGTAAATCATGACTGATGAGGCAATATTGCTGTACTGTCATATTGATGGTTAGAGAAACTCACTGTGGAGAGTTACAGATTAAGGAAGAGAAGTAAATCTTATGAGCAAATAGAAGTATCTCAAGTTTAACTAGTTGGTTCTTTTAAAATTGCCTTCCAGCCAAAGGCTGAATATTAGATCCATCAAAAGTATTCCGGCGTCTGCAACTGATATGATTGTTTTGTTTTCTTCTACTGCAAGTTGCCTCATTCTTTCAAAAGTGTGGATTAACATATACTCTGCACAAGGGCCTTTCCCAAAAAGATAATGGCCTGTGTAGTGAAAAACACATCATTCCTCACTGCAGTTGGGAAAAATTAGCCCAATTAAAAACTTGCTATGATCTGAGAAGCAAGGTGTCAGGCACATGGAATACACTTGGTCTGTTCATTTTTACCCAAATTGCGCTATTGTCGCTTTGCAGAAGGTGGACGGCGAGAGAGATGGGGGTTAGTGTTCACAGCCTAGATCTGCAAATGTAAGATGGTTTCATCCTGGAAAACCAGAGAATGTGCCTCTACTGCTGCAGACAGCAGCTTTCTTTTCAGCTTTAAGTCAGTAATGACCCTGTTCATCTGAAAATTTGGAACTTGTATTTGGCAATAATTCTATATTGCATTTTTAACTGGCAGCAAGAAAATAAAACAATGAAATGTTTTTTTACTGCTGTATTTGAAACTGGAGGAGAGCTAATTGTGTTTATCTACTTACACTTCCTGTTCTAGTGAAAAGTCAGATGGGATTTGCTTATGTTGTCCTATGCCTGCCTTGGACATCCATCTCCCTCTCCCCCCAACCCATAACTGAAAGATTCAACTTACCATTTCGAGCCATTATTCTTTTTTATAATGAACAAGTTATTCACCCAGATAAATGCCATCTTATGAGAGTTAGATGACCCTTTAGAAGCTAAATGACGAACCCTAAATGTCAATACTGGAGGGAATACTAGCTAAAAGACTGCAACAAAACAATCCAAGCAATAACCTGTACTGAAAAAAAATTATTCCAAAGAATTTAATGCTCCTAGACATAGATATTCTCAGGGGTTAATTCTAAACTTTCAGTGTAATAACCCATGACTATGCTTGCACAGAATTTCAGTCCCATGGTAAAGACTAAACAGCTCTTCTTTCATTTGTTTGTACCTCAAACCCAGAAATGAAAACAGTTTTGTCATGTGACCATCTTTTTGGTAGACTCTGGTGCCAAGATATCAGACGTCACTGGATCTTATTTTGAGTATGTGAAGCAGTGTACAAGTCCTGCTTAACTGCTTAATTAATTGTATTCAAAAATGTAGTGCATTGCGTAATATTTGCCATGAGACCTTTCCAAAGTCTGTTTGCCTCTTCATGTCCTGGTTTCACTTTCAAACCCATTTCTTGTCTCAAAAAATTATAAGAGGTGTAAGACTGACGTGTATTATGTGGACTTGCTTACCAGCAAGGGAAATCTCAGTACTAGTGCCCTCCAAATAAATACTACTCAATTCTGCAGCTATACCCTGAATATTAAGAGCAATAAATATTTAACATGTTCTTTTTGCTAGATGTCATTCCATATAAAGTATTTTAAGGGAAAGCATACAGATAATAAAGAGAGAGAGAAAAGGAAATTAAAATGTTAAAATGGACACAATGAAATTACCAACCAGCTGGGATCAACTGGGAAGGAGCTCTGGGTATTGATGCATCTTCGTAGCTCGGTTGAGCTACTGGTTTCATACTGGTTAGATCTACGGCATGAGGATTTCAGTTAAACACTTTCTTGCTGTAAACACGGGTTTGGAATTTTTTAAGTGTGACTAGCTCATATAACATAATGTGAACAGTTACAAAAATAATTAAAGCAAATCACTAAGTTATCTCCTTCCGTACCCAGATAAGTTTTGTACAGTTACAAGATTAAAAAGCACAAAATTCCTGTGAGTGTAAGACCTAATAAAAATGGAAGAATACATCCAAACCCACAGCTCTTACCTCAGGCAAACTCCCACTGGTGTTGGCACCTCATGCGATGCAGAGAAGAGTGCAGACACTTCAAACAAAATTGCCTGGAAAGGTTTGATTCACTCTCACTTGATTAATTGAATGAGTATATTATAAGTCAGTCTTGCAGCTCTTGCTTTTCTCAGGAATGGAAACATACCAGAAAAAAAAGAGGTAACTTGAGGTCCCCAGTAAACTTTAGATCACAGAGTGTGAAGTCATGGCAAAGGCCCCCAAAAACCTGCTGTTTTCCACTAGAACCCTCTGTCAAAATCATGATCCAGCTTTCAAAGACCCGACGTAGCCTTGTAGTCTACAGGGTTGGGTCAAATACCAGACCTTTTGTCAGAAAGTCAACTTGAAATGGACCTATTTCTTTGCATTTCAGTCTGAGAGAGGAAAAACAAACCAAACCAGAAAATTTCTGACTGAGCACTCAGAATAGCTGATGTTCATTGGATTTCAAAAAAGAGGTAATTTGTATGGGCAAGGAAGGGAATAATTTTCTGTCCAGACAGTGAAATACAGCTGTTGAGTTAAGATAAGAGAGCCAGTTTAGAAAAAGAGAAAGGAATCAGTGCTGGTGATGCAAGAACAGAACCTTCATATATATCCCTTAGCAAAGTAAAGCTGCTAAACAAACCTACATTTGTCCAAGCGTTTTAGATCTCCAGAAACCAAAGCCAAAGGGTCTTTTATTTTTGTGGATAAGGCCAGCTGAGAGAAGCATTATTCAGCTGCCTGTGGCAGTAACAGAAGCAATGATGCAGCACTGGCCCTTTCAAAGACAAGCATGAGTGGAGCAGCAGATCTGAGTTGGGGAAACAGGACCAGGCCTGTGGGTTATAGGTGAGAGGGGATTTGTGACAAGGGTGGGAGAGTGATGAAAGGGAGGGTGGTGGCTTTATGGTAGAGCTGTAAGGGAGAGTATGTATCAAGAAATGTTAGGAAAAAACAGGGCAATGGAACATGAGTGAAAAACATGGACATCCTCACATACCCAAGTTTGATTCCTCATCATCACTTTCAAATGGACAGTTCTTTCTGTCCCCCATTTTTGCTGTCAGAAATACATTGGCCCTAGCCAATATAAAGGAAAAAATTAGTATATCAAGTGTTCATCATTAAATACTGAAAACAGAAAAGTTTCTGCTCAGCTTAATACTGAGAGTTTATGAATACAAAGACAAACAGAATTCTCCTGGTATCTTGCACCTGGACAAAGTAATGCACGGGAATACTACTTAGCCTTTCACCATTCCCACCAACTCCTTTACCTAAATTAGTTGTACTGAGGAAAGAAATCACACTATAAATATAATTAGTTACTTGGAACCTGATCTAAAGCCTAATGAAATCAGCAGAAAGCTTACAGAGAGAAGGAGCTATAAAGAAAATATTAGTTTGATTGCTGTGGGCAAAACTACTTTCAGATCTAAGCAGAGGATTTAGCTATTTTATTCTGCAAGCAATGAGAAAATATCTTCTTGATTCTAAAACTAAAATAAGAGAACTAATTAATTCTAGAGCACCACAGTCAAATACATTACTTCTTAGTATGCAGGAATCCAATAGCTTCTTTTTTAAACAGTAATATTTAAAAATGCATTTAATTTAAATGGTTGTGGTTCCTCTTTTCAGTAAACACATGTGAAGGCATACATTGTGTTTAAATATAATAAATACAGCTAAAATCATGCATCTGGGTCAATCCTCCGCATGTAATCAGGATTATGAAAATTTAGTTTTTCTTTTCTTATCTTTCTCAATAAATGGTCTATGTACAGATGACTGGAAATTTATTCAGACATGGTCTTGGTTGTGCTCTTGTTTTTTAACTCACCAGTTCTTCCTTCCCCACAAATCTGCCTGGTTTCTAATTCTATCAGTTGCTCTGGTAGCTAAGGAAAGTGCCAAACTGTGGTTGCCGATTTCTAAGCTGTGCTGATGTTCTTTCAGACACAAAACTCTCATGCCAAGGCATTCTAATTGCAAGTTTTCTGCCCGTTTTAATGACCCACTCTTTGGGGCTTTGGTTCTGATTGCTGACCACATGTAATTATAAGGGAAAAGGTCACAGAGAACCTTGAGAAGCCAAAATCCAAACAGACACAAAAGAAGGAGGAAAGGCGACAGGAAAAGGTTTTCATTTAGTTTACACCTTCTGCAAGATTTCACTGTCCTGAACCTCCCAGCTCTCTGAAAAGAGGTTCCTTCAGACCCAGTTGTCAAAGCCCTCCTTCAGGAGCCCACAGCTCTTTTCAGGCATTCCCCAGATGCAACCCAAAGAGATATGGTGCATCTAGGGGGAGATCCTGAAATCCGGTTATTCTGAAAAATCTGACAAATGAAAGGAGGCCCATCGGTCTGATGGCTCTGTACATGTGTGGTGGGAAATAAATTGTCAGAGGCATAGGGGAATCCCTTTTGTTCCAAAAGTGCTTCTTCAAAGAAACAGACATCCCCATCTCTCTTTGAGGAAGGCACTGTGTGGGAGGCTCTGTGGGCCCTCCTACAATGCCATGACTGAGAAGCCTGTCTTTAACTGGAGCTTGACTGAAAATGCACAGTCCAGATAAAATGCAAAGGCACAAAGAGTAAATAAAGAAGTAGTCAATGCTAAGCAAAGTGTGGGCTGAGGAATTCTGCCTCCTAAGGAGGTGACAGTCAAATGAAGCTGGCTCATCATGTGTGTCAAAAGCAGCATCAGACAGGTAAATAGCAATTCTACACTTCCCTCCTACTGCCCAGAATTACATTTTAATAGTTCTTCTTTTAGACAAACATTTAATTTATACTTATACAGTCAACATGCTATTCCCATGCAGTCCCTAGGGAGGAGCAAAACATGCAAACACTGAAAGGGTGGTAATGAAAAGAAATAATCATCCTGGTTTCATTGATGAGTTTACAGATAACGTAGTGGGCTATTTACCAAACCTCTGTTTTCTCTGGAGGGCAACTTTAAATCTCTTAAAACAACTCTGTAAACACTGGTAGAAAATGGTAGCCATTTTCAGTCCAGTGCAATGGAGGTTAGCATATCATCTGGAATGAATATGTGACATCCAAGATCTTGGAATTTTGGACAAAAATCTACAAAGTGCCCCAAGACTATTCTCTGAGTAAAGGAGAGCTCCCATACAAATTTAGATTTTGAACTAGCAATAACATCACTCTATCACATTGCAACTAGTGTTACACAGATACAGGTTTTACTTGCTTTCCACAGCCGCTTCAGAAATTGGCAACATGATGCTTCTTGAAGGACCAGGACACAGCAACATTTTCATTTTACCAAAGCCAAAACCTATCCATCAGGAAAAAAATCCACATTAGAAACTAAGTAAGTTGAATAGAGTGTTGCAAACGGCAACATGGATGGTTCTGAAGCAAACCCTGCGTATCACTAGCAGTTTTTAAAACATGAGATTTTAAGAAGTAACCCTGTCAGGTTTCTTTTTATTTGCCTTCATTTTTTGATCAGATTTAGATGGATGCAACAAAACACTGACACACAAGTCAAGGAAAGTGCTCCATTTAAGCATTTGCTAACAGTCCCTGGATGAGAAGAGGCATGGACAGGTCCCCAGAGGGGCTTACAGTCACTGCAAGCCTTGCTGGAGGAACAGTAATGACCACTGCTGGCTACATGAACAACAGGCACGCTGTAACACATTGGCTTGACTCAGCAAGACAGCTCCTAAAACCTTTATTCTGTTGATACAATATTCCTCACTCCTTTAGCTCCCATTCCACAAGTGGTAAATTGGCCCAGCATCTTACTCCTTTTTCCTCTAAAGCTAACGTGCCTTGAAATGAACATTGATTGTCTCTTAAAACCCAATAAATTAAATTGTCTTACCTGAGCCAGCAGCAGGAGTAATGGAAAACATTTCTCAGAACTAGTTTGTTTTATTTCTAAGAAAGTGTTTGACCTAATAAGCTGTTTTAACAAATTGGTATGATTTATGGAGAACTGATAAGCACATAGTAAAAACCAGCTATGCAGCTACCTGTCACGAGTCAAACATTTTATGCAAAATTAAAAATCATACACAAACAGATCAGCAATATAGTTTAAATAAATAAATGAATAACCCCCGGAGTTCAGTCACCAAGATGAAAAAAAGAGTTAGTAAAGTGGCTAGAGATAGCAGATTGACAGCATGTAATTTAACTGCCAGTGTATCTAAAATCTCATCCTACATAATATTTAGCAAGATCATAAAAATTTGCCTCTGTATTAATGCAGTATGGAAAAGGATAAACAACCAGCTAGGTCTGTAAGGTCTCATGCACAGATGCAACAGAATCAGTAAATTGTGACACATTAACTCAGTGTAACTTCATTAACAATGGAACAACCAAGTTTTGTGCTCAGATGTGAAGACCTTTGGCAGACTTTTTCCTATTGTAGCACTATCAGCAAGAGAGAGAAGGCCAAGCAGCACAGGGCTAAGGGTTAGAGAAGGGACTGTCATTATGAACAGTGACTAAATGGGACAGTCAAGATGGGAGCTATACTCCTGTAGATGACAGATACATGTTACCTCTTCGTAAGTGTGTGTCCATGAGATAAGAGGAAGGAAAACACAGCGGTTTAGTACAACAAAACAAATGTTATCATCTCATGTCCGAGTGTAAGTACTGGCAGCGAAGTGCCAAGTAGCCTTTCTTCTTCACCCTGGCTGACCTATCCCTTCAATGACAGATATACGACAACTTCACCTATCTACTATTCAATCAGTGGCTCTAGATCAAAACTACTCTGGACTACACGGGATCTGACTTGGTGATATATAATTAAACCAAGTGATAGATAAATTCTTGCAAATGAAAACAGAAACGAGCGAAGTATCTTTTGGAAGCTCCTTGCCTGAAGAGACTATCTTGTCTAACCACATATGTTGGAAGGAAAACTCCCCCCAGCACTCCTGCATTGCAAAGCTAGTCCCCATAGCACAGGGATAGCTGAGAGCTACAGCATATCAGGCCACGTAAGCTCCCTCAGAGACCCACAGACGCCACTCATGTCTGAGGATCACATCTACAAAGGGTACAAGGGGAATCCTGGACTTTCTTTGCTTGCTGCTAATTAGCTTTTTTGTTTCTTGTTTTCTAGGTGTCTCATCTTCCCCCATACCTTCTATATCTTCTTCTCTCTCTCTACTTTTTCTTGCCCTCATTCCCCTTTCAGTCTACTGCTGCCATGTTCCTATGAACCCATGCCATCCTTAGTTCCACCTAAGAAAGTTATACACAATCCCTTAATGGCAGTTTCGTCCTCTATAGTCTTCATAAAACACAGTGTTTTAGGGATAAGGATGATCATGGTGTTCAACAAGTTAGCTGGTCAGCTTATTTGCTGTTCAGTGCCCCGCTTAGCTGACCTTTCTCAAGAAAGTTTATTTTTAATAATTAATACTACCGTCTTGTTAGCACATACATGGTGATACAGCAATTTTGGGATCACCGTCGTTGTCCCCTGTTTTCATATACTGCAATCCCTGCAACGAAGAGCCACAGAGAGCAATAGCTGTTTCCTCTCCCCCTCATGGAGACAGCTGAACCGGCCACCCTCCTGACTAGCTTTGTGCCCAGGCCTGAAGGAACAGCCTGGACCCCATCACCTTTGCTTGTATCGGATAACGCACCTCAGGGCAGATCTAAACTTTCCAGGGCAAGAGCTGGTTTTGCACCCGTGCAATGGAAGGGCGCTTCTCGCTGTCACTCGTGTCTGTGCCTCGCCTGCGTGACCTCTCTGACACCGGCACCGACCTTTACGACCCCGCTGGGTGCTTTTTTCCTCACAGAAACCCCACGCATCTACAGACCGACGACCTGTGCCACACGCAGCGCTGACTAAAAGGGAAGAACAAGGGAAAGGCGTCACGGTCGTGTGCCCCCCTGCCACGGGCGCTACCTCTCTGCCTTGCGGAGGCCGCCGGCCCGGTACCTCGGGCCGGGATCCCCTCTCCCCTCAGCGGGGTACCCGGAGA
>NW_009259424.1:2706762-2728681 GCF_000687185.1 Egretta garzetta | reverse complement strand
GTGAGGGGGGTATGTGTAAGTCTGGCCCAAGTCGCAAACAGAAAGGAAGTTCTGGAAGGAAACGTTTAGATGACACAGGCCACATCAACGCGGGTTTAAAGACCTTGAGAGACTTATCAGGGCCCACTGCTGGCTAGATGCTTCATTTCAGAAGGTGAAATGGTTTGAAATCCTGAATCAGTAATTACTCTGCTTAAACTAAATCTCTAAGGAACTTTAACTGAAAAATTAATCTTCACAAAAGCTGATCAGATTTTAAACAGCCTAAACTGGTAGGTTTCTGTCACAGACAAGATCTAGGGGTCAGGAACAGTTAATTCTCTGCTGCCTTGTGGGTGTTATCAAAGCTGTATCTTGACTATGCCTCAGATGCACTGATACACAGAGCATTCCCTTAGGAAAATTAGCTTTAGTCCAGCAGTCCAATTAGCCAGAAGCAGCACACCAGGAATACAGCTGTAGTGCTTCCAGGAATGAGTTTGATCCAGAAATTGTTTGGACGTTGCCATGCAAGCCTCAGAGACTTGTGTCGCTTTAGTTTTTAATCAAAGCTTATTTGCTGCAGCTATGTGTCAGCCCTGACAAACCCTTGCCTGCTCCATACAGAGTCAGCCAGACGTTTCCGAATTGTGCTCTCTAGTTTCAGAAAAGCTTGTAAAATTGGCATGGCAGACTACCCATGGAATTAGGGCTGACAGTGTAGCAGGAAGATGGTCTATTTAGATCTGAACCAGTGGTGCAGAACCACTCTGGGTATGCCTGCATCCTGCTGTCTCAGGCTTTTTATGCTGTATACTGGAGGCCTGATTGAAATAAGGAACAGCAGGAAGTAGAAAGCTCTCCTAACTTGTTGATATGATGGGTTGAAAGTCAGACAAACTTGCAGCACAGTAATGCAGGAGGGATAAACTGTAGCTATTTCACAGACTCTATAAAAGTGTTTTTAAAAGTACGCCTAGTGTGTGAGCTTTTAAGGAAAAAAGAGTAATTGGATATTCACTAGAAAATGGTTGAAAGTAGCAACTTTGTGGCAGTGCAGGTATCACCAGACAGTAGTGTTTCATACTGAGACCACTTACTAAGGATGGTAGGAGTGACAAGAGTGTGAGTCAAGGCTGGTTGATGATCCTTTGACCACAACAGGAGTGTTCAGTTACCACACCTGTCTAGCACCAGGCTAACAATAAGATCAAGATGCTTCTGCTTAACAGATGATACAGGAAAGAAAGTTGCTTTATGTAGTTTTGTTCAGAAGATTATGAAGTTGCCTGCACATACGTTCCTACTCCCTTTTAAGGAGCATCCTGAAATACAAAAACTTTTCTTGAAACTGCTGCACAATATAGTCATGGATCATCTTATGTAGAAAAAGGACACATCTTTTCAGGTTGCATCAAGCATCATGAAAACTCTTCTGTGACAAGAGCTTGAATGCGTACAGTACCACGGTTAGAACATGCCTGCATTTTTACAAGGACGTGAACAGGAGTAACTAGAGTTTTGCAAAGCTCTCCTATTCACAGCCCCTTTCTGCAGCTGAGTTTCAGATTTGCAACAGCATTCAGGGAAGGTGCCAACCTCCAATATAAGAATTTCCATTTTTTTCATACTATCCAGTGTCATGTATTTCACTTGCTTCCCTATAAATCTCTTCTCTTACCTAAGTCTAGTTCCTGTGGACTGGAAGAGCACAACTTTTTCCAAAGATGCCAAACCATCAGAGAGGAGGGGAGAAAACCCCAACCAAACAAAAAAACCCCTAAACTACAAAGTGGATTTGGATACACTAATTGTTAGGCTTATTTATCTGCTATCAATGACTTAAGTACAAGACATTTTCCTTCGTTCAGTATATCATGGCTTGCTATTTTTTGTTAAATTTATTTTTCTTTAGTTAAGGCTTTTCATTAGAATTTGCTATAGTTCTTGGATGTTGATTTGTCATTAGTTGTCCATTAGTTGTATACTTGAGCATCCAGTCTTAGTTACAGGAAAGCATGGATACTGTCCTGATTTCCTGGGGAGCCAATCTAACAAAAAACAAAAATCCTTAGTAGTTTTGCAGTATCCTAGTGTCTCCATTTCTCTGTCAACGTGTAGCACATCAACTGCACTTAATCACTTGTATTGATGGCTTTCAGTTTCAGTTATTGTTTATATATTTGACTATTTGCTTAGCCTTCGTAATTAGGGGTGGCATGCAATACTTTGTTGTATTCTGCTGACTTCAATTACATTCTTTTTCTACCTTCTGAAAGATACATTTACCTCAAAATAATATTTTATCTTTCTGTATCTGGGTCTTAATGCCTTAAACTAATAATAATGATATTTCTTTTTCTTAAGTTTAATTATATTTTGATTTCCTTAATTCACCAATTTACTTCTGTAGATGGCACTAGACAAATACTGATTTACTTTCCAGATCTGTTTAAAAAAAACCCCATACCTATAACTACAGCGCTTTTTGTTTAATGGAAGCTTTAATTGTTGACATTCAGGTCTAATGACTTCAATAAGAAATGGACCTATCTTTTTAGAATTTGGGCTTCAGTTCTTCAGATGCACTTTTTTTTTTTGCTTTTAACTTTTTTTTTTTAATACCTTCTGTGCTATTATTGCATGCTTAAGAAATAATCATGCAGAGTCTAACCCCATCTTTCCTTCTTTTAACCTTTCTAGGGCTTGTGCTACAAAACTAACTGCTGATTTGATTTTTCCACTGAACTATCCTCAAGGTATTTGTAGTATCCAGTGATACTTCATTTAGGAATACATGGAAACAACTTTTCCAAAATCTATTGCCATAGTCTGAGTTGATAGACCGTGGGAAAGTGTTTTGGGGCAGCTCTGATACTTGAACATTCATTTTGTCTCTTCCTCTTGCCCTTTTCTTTCCCCCTTTAGTCTACTGTATGCTTTGCAATGAGAAACATCATCTAATCTTGAAGGAATGGGTCAAAGCCCTGATCCTTATGCTTTTACTAATAAGGAAGCCAGTTCTGCAACCCTACAAATAAAATATTTGCGTTGTCCTGTGGAACTTAAAACTGGTATGGACTAAGTGCAGTCCCTGCACCTGCAGGCAACCATATAGTGGCTATCTCGTCCAGCTGAATGCTTGTTTCACACATAACCTAGTGCCATAAACTGAGACATCTCAACATCCTTTAACAAATTAAAAATTTTACTGCAAAAGCATGAAGACAAGTCTCAAAAAAAAGGCCTCCTGTAAAAAAAAATGACATTAAGAGCTTTTCTGTGCTACTTACTGTAGGGGCAATTCGTACTGCCATCTGGTTTAGGCAAAAAATTCTGATCTCACATCCACTGATAACTTTAAACGTAGGTGTAGGAGCAAAAGGTATCAGCCAGACACCTATGAAGATTTTCAGTACTTGAGCAGCACAACAGCACACTGCCAACCATCAGAAGCTTAGAAGTAACACAGTAAAAATATGAGACAAATAGTATCAACCTCCAGAAGAGACTAGGAGGGAAACCTGCTCATTGAACAGAGTCTGACACCCAGGACTTCATAATGCTGCAGATTCTACTATAATACCTCAGTATCTTCCTGTAGGATATATGCTAAGGAGCCATACCATCTCTACCTTGTATTCTTCCTACAAGGTAATAGCACATTGTATGGTTTATAATAAGATACAGTCCAAAGTATGGTGAATACATACTGCCTATAAGTTTCTTGAAGTGTATGGGATCCAGCTTGAACAGTTGTTTTGATTTAAAACAGAAAGCACAGACCAGTGGCTGGAGTGAGAATAACAACAAAATGTATATTCCAAGAATCTCATATAATGGAAGCTTTTAATATTAATGCTGTAAGACATCAGTAGCAACCGTTCCAGTGCAAGCCAATCGATGGTCTACTTTGACAAACAGTTTATAAGTGAGGTGAATGCTACATCCATGTGAGGGCAAAATAACAAGCAGAATAAATATGCACTATGGAAGAGTAGGAGGAGAAAATAGAAAGTGTCTGTGAAAGTTTACCAGAGACCAAAGGATTTAAACAACATGGGCCAATGTGTTTGAGACTTAATGCCAGCCTGCACCTCTTGTTATTTTGATTGGAAAACCATTTTTTTCTGTTAACGTGCAGTAACATCCACCAAATCCAGTTTTTCTTTGAATTTTTTTTAATAAAGAATAATAATTTTTTTTTTAATTAAAAAATAAACCTGAAAGCTACTATACTTGCTCTTCCAATCTAAAATGAAAAAAAGAGAGGCAGGTATACTTAAACTAGAGAAAACAAGCTTTTAGATAATGAAAAAATGGAAGTGTCATTATACAGATGTGCCTAACACCAAGCCTATTTTTACCGCAGCAGTGGAAGTCTTGTCTTGGTTTTCCCAGTAACAACACGATCTATATGGGGCCATACATTTCAGCTAAGGGAAATGCAAGGTGTGAACCCAGAGAGGCAGCAGCATATCTTTCTGAGTAAAGTGGCTGGAGGTGCTGAGGTGATGCATCAGATACTCAGCTGAACAGCCAGATCAGTAACAGCCACCCTGGAAAAGCACAACAATGTTGTATGTAGTCACGTAACTACCAGTAAACCACAGCACAAAACTGTTCCATGTTGCACATATAACAACTTGCAGTAGCTCCCAGTCAAGAACATAATTAGCCAAGCTATGGGTGGTTGACAGAAGCATTATTTCCTCACTGGTATCTGTGCTGTTTGGGTACCTTTCTGCTGCGTCACGCTGGCATTGCGTGCATGTCATTGAGCCACGCAGTTCAGCTCTGAGTAAGCATGCCTAACAGTTTAAAGACCCAAATGAAGCCATCTCATAGAGGCCTGGGGAGGCAGCAGACTGAAGTCATAGCTGAAGCCTTTCTGCCCTGCTTGTTTGAAATTGTTGGTCCTGGAATAGTTTGTTTACTGGACCATTTGTTGTGGTGATTCAGTTGTCCTTACTGAGGGGTAGCTCAGTTGCTGTAACAGCTTGAACCACGTGGTTTAGGGCTACACATAGGAGCCCAGATTGGTTTTGTTTATTATCAGGGCAGTGGGACTGTTCTCATTTAGCTTATAACCTCCAGTTAGGAAGACTTGTGTAGTACAAGCTGCAGCACTGTATATGGGGACAAGAAAAGCACTACCAAAGGAGCTGAGAACTGTAGGTATACAAAATGGCTCTGACAAACAAGTTGAAGCATTTAGTGCTTTTACCATACTAAATGGATGAAAATGAAGAGGATGAGGTCCATTTGACTATGCATTAGGTAAAAAAAGATACCACACCTTAATGAAGTTGCAGGTGATCCTGGAAAGAGCTGCAGCTATGCGTGTATGGGGTTTTGAAGACTCCTCCTAACCTGAGCAGTGTGAATGTGAGTGAGCTGGTTTCACTCCGGATCTCTTGATTGCATTTGCATGGTGAGGAACTCAGACTAACCATTTTATCTTAAATTTGGAATAGGTTGGGAACACACATAGTCAATTAGAGCTATTCAGTGAATTAACGTTGGTTGGCTAAATAACTGGTTGGTTGCTTGTCTGCCCGTCTATTTAAATTCTAATACTATTACTTAAAGCAAGTTGAACTTCAGCATCTTTACAGCTCAACACAAAGTAAGTGAGGAGTCTGTTAATATTGGAGAATACATTCTCATGAGAGTGTCACATACTTGTTTTGCTTTATAGTTACACTAACCTGTAATTTACAGTTGAGTCATTGTTCTGTCAACCTTGCTAAGTACAGGCTTTCAAAGAAAGAAAATTGAGCTAACATGGGGCTAGTGGCATTGGTTGAGCAGCCACAAATGGGTTCTGCCATTTTTTATTTCTCCTTCAGTCAACTCTGTCTTTCTCTGCAGAACACAAGGAGTATTTTTAAGGGGGCTTGCTTCTATTAATAAAGCTACACATTACCATTTCTTTGGGCTTAGTGGCAAATATATTCCCATTATTTAGCATGGGTTATAATACAGCTCTTTATTGTTTTCACTTTCAGTGTAACTGCCTGTAAATACAAGCATTTTCCATAGTCACCCTGAGTTTTATTCATCACAGTTGCACTTTTTTTTAAAAAATTAAAATGGATGGCCATACTTTATTCTTGGACCTCTCAGGTCTAGTTTTCTATTTGTATTCCCTCTTCATTCCACTTTTCAATACATATGCAGACATATGCAGTCAAACCTTTCTAAGTTCGCTATTTTCTGGTAAGAATGGGTTTGAAAAAGACTTCTGTGTGTGTAGCACTGACAGAGTGCTTGTGGGGTGGGAGGAGCAATGGTGCACCACCTCATCCCACACTTTGTGGCCTGCTGCTGCAAACATCCACGTGGAAGATACTTAATACTCTTTTGTACAATACGGAAGCAATGCAACATGCATTTTCTGACTCTTTCTAAGAATGTATATGGGAGAAAAGAAAACAGCCCCATATCCTTTAGGAAACAAATCCCCAAACAGATTCCTTATCTCTCAAACAAATACCTTCATCTTTCCTTTCAGCAGTAAGAGAGCATAGGTATTGATCATTTCTGGCAAAGACAACTGGCTTCCACAGTCCATAGCATAAAATAGATTATGTTAGCAGCAAGCAGTGGCTTCACTTAAAACAGTTACAAACTGTTATATTAGACAGAACTACTTTACAGTTAGCTTTCCTCAGGCCCCATCATTTTAGCAGCTGGGTTTTCCTGTTTTCACTTGTAACTTTATTAGTAAGTAAGGCACTGTAATCTGTGCTTCATAATCATATTAAAATATATCACTTTCTAGGGAGTCCCTTACAACGAACAAAGGAGGCTGTAAGCTTAGCATCTTGTGCAAGGCTTTGTCCAGTGAAGAGCTGTTCCTGTTAGGGGAAGAGAGAAAAACAAAACATACACAGGACTATCTCAGCTACAGGAGAGCTTTTGCAAATTACTACTCTTAGGAAAGGGTAGTAGACTTACGCTATTTGAAAATGTGTAGTACTACATCTACCTCTTAAAAATATTGCTGGATCGAGCAGGTTTTTTTCCTGTTACCCTTCTCTCTACAAGAGCTAGCCATCAATTGGAGTTATATTGGAAAAGCAGCAGCTTTTTTTCCCCCCCCCGACCTAAGCTAGGATCACATGGTGGTAATCCTTTAAGTTGTGATGGTGCACAATCTCTAGAAAGAAAACTAGAATTTTTATTTTTTATTGTGAGGGAGTGGTAAGAAATCTATCAAGTGGGCATTATGGCTTCATTTCTTCTGGCCTGCAGTCACATCATTGTCTGGTTTATATTTGAAAAAAAGAAGTTGGGTGTTAATTTTTGGGCTATTAAAGAAAGTTCTAGGCAAAGAGAAGACCTGCATGGCTATTTTAGAGGGTTGCTTTGTTTGTTTTTTTTTTTATTCTATTGCTCAGAGATTGCATAGTCAACAGTTTGGGTTAGTCAGGTGGAAAATCAAATAGAAACATTTCTTTGAAATAGCAGTACGAACTTAAAAATGCAGATGTCATCCCTTAACATCTCATCTACAGTTGGAAAGTTTGAGGAAAGCTGTGTAGCTTACCTGCTTCTGTAGTTGATCCAGAGCACCTCAAGTGACACAACAAGGCACACACAAATCCCCTTAAAACAAAATACCTGAGAGTAACATGAGGAAGCTTTTCAGCTTGGTCATCGTTCACTCACACCTGCTTCCTCTTACGAGAGTTAAGTTGCTACACCTGTCCATTTGCCTACTGGGAATTCCTGCTCCTCTGGAGTGGGAGGGATATCTGGAAGTAAGTTGTCAAACTGCTTGCCCCCTTCAATTCCATAGCTTGTTAATAAATTATAATTATTCTTACACCACACCCTACATTTATTTCCGGCATCGCAACTGGAAGAGGAAAGAGAAATCAGATATATAAACCCACTGCAGTTAGGCAGCAGTAATCATCACAGCAGCAGGACCAAAGCCAAAGCAGTCCTGCTTGAATCTGTTTGGAACCAGCATAGCAGCTCCAGAATTGTTGGTGTAAACACCTTCCTCTAGCATGACATCAGACCAGGGATAAACTTGAGAGCCATTTTTTTTTCACTTTATGGTATAGGACCAATTCATCCATTGCCAGGTTTATAATGGGATACAGGCCACTCTGGGTTCAAAATAGATTTGCAACAATAGTTGGATGCTGTGTGCCTAAGTGTAATGGAGCGCTAAGAATAAACCAGCAGACTAGACAAGACGTAGACACTTATCCATGATACGTGGCTATTAAGCATCCAAGTACTTCTGTTACAGCTTCATCACTTGCTGCTAGGAAACAGCACCATTAATTTCTTCAAACTGCTAGTGATGAATAATGTACCACGAAAATGGGAGAAATTCCTTGGTCCTTGCACAATCAACTAATTGGAACAAACACTCACAGCGTGGAATAAATGAGTAAATATTTCCTTGTCAAGCTGGCAGGAAAACATACAAAATTAAGAATTCCCTCCTGCCCCCACCCCGTGACTGACTGCAAAACACCTAGCTTTCTCACACAAGGCTGTGCTGAAACACTGATTTCTTTTTTTCCTCTGTTGTGGTTCCTCTTGTTTCCACTGGGGAAGTCTGCTGCTGTGCATCAGAGCAAGATAGCCTGACATCTATTTATTTTGATGTAACAACAAGAAAGGCATTTTGACCTTGTAATCAGAGAATCCTAGCTTTTTTTTTTTTTTTTTTGCTAGCATCTCTGGACTGTTGTTTTCCTAATTTTATTCACGGTCTAGCCCAACTTCTTCAAACTTCTTTCAGCTTCACTGTGAGTTAATTGAGAATGGAAATAATTGCTCAACCAAATAACAACTGACTGTCCTCAAGTGTTCTGCATGTGCTTAAGTGATTTGAGTAAGATCATGCTCCAGTAGTTTAAAACGTATGAAAATAAACTTTGAAAGCAATCGGACTCAAATTCTTGTAGGTAGAAACTAATAAATGGAACCAGGCCCCTGGCGTGTTGAATTGCTTTCGTAGCTCTGCTGTCTCTAGCTTCCCTGTTTCTTTACATCTGCCCATCCAGTTTGCAGAAGCAGCTGTATCAATACTAATTTATTGAAAAATTGTTTTGCAAGGAGCTAGCTCAGGTGTTTTTATGTCCATGACATAGCTAATTTGTAACTGGATGAGCTGCCATGAATAACCGAGGAGATGGCTCTATATGAGCTGATACTGTTTGTTCATTCCCGTGGGAAATAAGTGTATCTTCCCAGCATATGTCATTTGTAGGAGTCCATAGAAAAAGGCCATAAACTAGATGATTTTCCAATAGATAAAACACTTCCTCTTCTGAGATTATTTAACCTCAGGGCAGAAAAAACAGGGAATGCTGACAATGCTATGAGGATTGAATGAAGATGAGGAAGAAGAATATAACTGAAATAGTCGTTGTGAAGAATCAAGGAGGGGTTTTCGTGTGGGTTTGGGGTTTTTTATTTTTGTTTTTTTTTAGAAACACTCCATATTAGCATATGAAATCAGTTTTAGAAAATGCAGTGATATAACTGCTAGGGATTGCTTAAGAACAGCTGTTGCCCAAAGGAGTGTTTTCTGTAGAAGTCATTCCTCTTCTGTGGTGTCAGAGCTGCTAAAATTCTGGTAGAAAGTGGAACTTACTGTAACACTGTAGGTGATATGTCAATTTGGAGGACAAGGATGACTAAGAAACCGATCTGCACTTTGGAACTTATTTTTAAAATGGATGTTTGTATAAGTATCATGTTAGTCCTGACAGAATCATGTTACCATCCTGTTTGGATTGTCTGACCTTCGATGCTTCTTCCAAGACTGCAGGAGACAGAGAAAAGCGTAATTCCATAAGGCCTGTAGGGAACCAGCTGTTCTAACATCTTGGGATATGGACAAATGCTCTCATTTTTCTGTTGATTCTGGAACATGCTTGAAGTGAGTCGGTGACTTATATTCACCAAACGTCTGAAGTCTGATATGTTTTATGTCTTTCTTTGGGTAAAGGGAGGGAATAGAGAATTTGTATGGGTCCGTTCACTTCAAACTCAACATGTAGTAAAGCAGTCATGAGTAGTCTGTGTTACTGACAGCCTTGCCAGTTAGCGGTTGTAGCCTTTCATATTACATAGCTTGTCTTGGAGGAAGGACCGTAAAATTCATGTCTTGTAGTAACAACAAAAAGACTTGTTCTCATGAATGTTGCAGTGCTGGTTATACAATACTGTTTCTCACTGAGCATATGCAAATACTTGCATCAATCGCTTGCTTTCAGCAACATCCTTAGTCTATCTTAGTGGTTTATATTACTGGCTTACAAATGGTAGTATAGACTTAACTGTTGTACAGCAACAACGTGACTTTGATATCTTTAACTATGGCTGTGCTGCTTCCATTAATTGGTGTAAGCTGCAAACAAAAAACCCCAAGATCTTTTGCAATTTCTTCACCCAAGGGGCAAAGCCTCTTGGCCATGTGGCAGCAGAAAATATCAAACCAGCTGTAACATAATTCAAATAATTTGCTTTCTGCCAGGTAAATTGGTCCTAAATACTTACAGCTTCTCATAGCTTCTTATGGCCTTACTGGTCTTTTTACATGACTACAGTGAACGCCTGCCTATAAAGGAGAACATGCACTTTCTGAGGAACAGCTTCAGAAGTATTTTGTTGTGTACATGCCATCTTTGCTGCATTAACAAACTTCAGTTCTTACCTGTACAGTACAGATTTTTGTAAGGTAGCATTAAAAGAGAAATCAAATTATAAAGCTTGGAATGGAGTGGGAGCCTAAAAGCCTGAGAACTGGAATCAGTACAGTTTCTTAGATGTACTTATTATTTTTAAAACAGGTATTACTATGTGTCGGTTAACCCTCATTGATGTAATGCTCTTTTTACTTTAAGGCTCACCAGCAGAGCAGAAAAGCAGACCGTTTGTTGGCAGCAGGGAAATATGAAGAAGCAATTTCTTGTCACAAAAAAGCTGCTGGTGAGTAGCTCTTTTTCACATTCCAGCTTTTAAAAGCAGTTTCTAGATTTGCATGCCTCATGTAAGTAGGATACCTAGTTACTTGCAAAATACTCTTTTTATTCTTAAAATGTGAATCTGTTTTTCAGTCCAGATCAAGCACCCTTTTGGAAACTTTTTCTCTAATATGAGCATCTAAACCCAGATGTTTCCAAAGTGTTTTGATTAGGGGTGGCTATCACTGTGAAGGCAGTTCTTGACTCAAGATGAAGCCAACACCTTGTGTCATGCACAAACTGCAGTTGGGGACCTGCTGTAAGCCAGTTTCACTCTGCTTTCATAGCTGAAGTCACCTGCTTTCTCAGTTGATAAAGGAAACATTTAGACAAGTGTTTGCTTACAAAAGTTTACTTACTTCCTTTTCCTAATGTCTGAATCAAGACAGCTAAGACCAGGTGATGAGCTCAGCTTTCACAGAACTCAAGCAAGATTGCATTGCAGGCCTTGATGCTGCAATCGACAGCCTCTCCTAAGTCAGACTTTGTGCATTTACCTGTCCATTTAACTAGTAACACTTACTTATTTGTGTTGGAGTCTGCCAGCTGGCTGACAGTGCAGCAACTGCTTGGCAAAAGAAGAAAGAGGAGGTCTTAATTGATGCAACAAGTAGGACATTTCCAGTGACAGTGCTTGTGTGGAGACAAAATAAGTGGCTACTCCGAACATGATAACCTAGATACCAGCCATTCTCACTTCCCATTCATAAATCCTAGAAAACCCCATAAAATGAGAAGCTGATAGTTTCTTTGGTATTTAGGAATACTCAGAGCAACAAGGGATAGCACTTATGTTCTAATACGCAGACTTTTCTTTTTGGTTTTCTTCACTTATTACCAAGACAAAACCCAGAAATGCATTGAATGTTTATTGCTTTTCTCTATCTGATGATTCTATGCTATTACCTTACATCCTTCCAAATTTGGTTAAGAATTTCTTATATCTTGTCATTTTCAGCACTAGCAAGGTATGCTCAAAGTCTGAAGTGCTGCTCTGGCTGTAAGCCAGCACTTTTACTTGTTTGGAGGGGACACTGACAAAAAAAAGCAGGCAACTATGGACTATATAATTAAAAAGCATGACTTCATAATACTGGTGTGCCACAGGCGAGAGGATTTTACTTACCACATTTTGTCTTAAAATGCTTGTGTGTTAAAAGTCTGGTCCTTAGCTGTGTTTCTTCCCTTCACGGGAAAGTTTTTCTTCTGGGACTTTCTGGAAATGTCTGCTGTCCTCCTCTGAAAAACAAATTGGAAGAACTTGAGCCAACAGGATGCCATGGCAAGGGTGTAGCATGTATTACACAATCTTACAGTAATTTTTTCAGACTTTTGAAAAACAGCAGGTGTTTCCAGCCACTGTAACTTGGTAAGTACTTTGCCTCTGGACTGCTGCTTTTATGTGGTGATTCAGAACACAGAAGGTCTGAAGCCTTTTCTTAGCTTTTATGGAAACGTTCAGGTTTTGTAACCCTGTTCTAAGTGTTTATCAATTTTCTCTTCCGCAGCATACCTTACAGATGCCATGAAGCTGACCCAGTCAGAGCAGGTGAGACCAAAGTGCAGCAGACTCCAGAATCAGCCATAGCTCTGTTGTGTGCCTGAATGTCATATTGTGCCCTGACTGATTGTACCCCTCTTGGGCGTTAGCCTCTGCATAGTTTTCTGAACCCATGACAACTGCACCAGCAGTTTTAGAAGTGCAGTTATGCTAGTCTTCCTTGGAAGTTTTTCCAAGTTTACATGGAGCAGGGACAGCAGAACTACTAACCCATCCAAGGTTTCTCCAACAACAGTTTCTAGTCTGCAAGGCATCTTCAAGTAGGTGATAAAACTAGTTTCATATTTAACTTCTGCTGTGAGGCACTTGAGCTGTTTTGCTGAGACACAAAGCTGAGCTTCTCATCTACAATCTGTAATTTTGGTTTTATTCATCCTGACTGGGGGATCTCCAGAACAACAGCCCTACACCTTTCCGTATTCATTGCACAAATCTATCTGAGAATGGAGTAGTGTAATCTGCTCAGCGCTTTCATAGCAGCAGGCTTTGAGTTTAGTTAATATTACCAAAGCAAATAACCCTTGGAGATCAGACATCTGTCTTTCCTCCAAAGGGTCATTCTTACAGAAAAATGATAGCCTCTTACCCAGGTGGTTCCTGTGAGTTATTAACCTCCACACCACTCCCTTCATTAAATATGGCTGAATCATTTGGGACCATATCTGGCCTTGGAGCACTTTTCTGCCTAGTGTTGAGGGTTATTAATACGTCTACGCAGATACCATCACAGAGGCATACCAATAGTTTGTATTAGCTAAAGTGTGGCTGTGCATGCCAAGTGAATCTCTTTCTTCTTGGTGTTGGTCATAGGTCAGTTAAACTCCTGGTGCCTCCACTTCGAAGTATTATCATAGCCTGGTCAGTGACTTAAAACCAACCAACCAACCAAAAAGACCTGATGTTAACTGACTCCTTCGCAATACTAGTAGTTATGATAAATTTGGGTGAGACTGTTGCATTGTACAAGCAGAGATCCCTTCTTGTTGGATTTAGTATCTGAATAACAAAAGCTCCTCCCCTTCCCTCTGGCATGCTGTGATGCTGTTTATGTAAATATTTACATGCATGTAACTTTACTTGCATGAATATTCAGGTAGGATTAGGGATCACCAATTAAATTGTTTAATCTTGTTCTTACTCAGGCTCAGCTATCACTGGAATTACAAAGGGATAGTCACATGAAACAGTTACTGCTCATCCAGGAGAGGTGGAAAAGGGCAAAGAGGGAGGAAAAGCTGAAAGCCCAGCAGAATGCTGACAAGGAAATAGCTGCACATCTTCAGACTTCTTATAAGCCATCTGCTGAAGACTCTGATGATCAAAACGTATTGGTTCCTGTTACTCAGAAATACAGCCCTTCCACAGAGAAACATCCGCAGGATATTCAGGGTGTCTTTGACAGGGACCCGGATACACTATTATTTCTGTTTCAGAGAAAAAAGGAGCCGGTAGAAGCATGTATTGGGAGCAAAGCTCCAAAAGATGACAAAACAATAATAGAAGAGCAGGCAACCAAAATTGCAGATTTGAAACAGCATATAGAAATTCTTATAGCTGAAAATGAGAGATTAAGGAGAGAAAATAAGCAGTTAAAAGCAGAAAGAGCTAGACTCCAAAAATCCCCAGTAGACAAGGAGTTGGATGTAGATGCTGACTTTGTCGAGAAGTCAGAGTTGTGGGGTCTGCAGCAACACTCGGAAACTACTTCTTCAGCTGCAACTTGGCAGAAGTTTGCAACAACTGCTGGGAAGGCAAAGGACATTCCAATACCCAGCCTTCCCCCCCTGGACATCCCGTCCCCTGAACTCCCTCTGCTGGAACTCTCCGAAGATATTCTGAAAGGACTGATGAATAGTTAAAAACCAAGAAGAGTGCTCAGTGTAGTTACCCAAACTTCAGAAAAGGGAAAACCGCCGGGACAATGGCGATCTGAGGGCAGAAACATCTAACACAATCCTACTGTTGGAGAAAAGGCATTAAAGCAACTTTGTTACTGTGAAATACACACCATATCTGATCTACTTCATAAAAGTTAAAGGTACCATAACCGGTATAAGATGGCAACCTCTTTAGTCTTTCTCCCAATGTTTCAAACCAAATGACTGCCTGGAGAATGTTTCAAGTAACACAATCCTTCAGGGTTTTAAAGTACGCTATATGTAATAGTAATCTACAATGCCATAAATGATGGTGCAGAACCTAACTGTTACGGTTGCCAGTTGGCTACCACTTCATATTGAAAAATGCTTTCTAGCATGAATTTAAACTGTGCATTTCATTATGCATAATTTTGTTAATTCAAATACAGTGCAATTTATACACCTCCTAGATGGATTTATGTGCCACGCTCTATGCCACTCCTGACCACGTTAACCTCAAGTCAGGAGAGATTTTAATTTCCATTCTATGAAGGAAGCAACTTACTAGTTCTGTTGATGAGTTTTTTTGGGTTATCTGTTTACATAACTAATCAGGGTGCATTGAATCTAGCTATTGGTTTCTATATGAAGTGACATTGTTTAAAAAAAGAAAAATCTATACTTAAAGAAAAATACCCTTTTTGTTTTCAGTGATGCATGAATGGAAGTAATTCTGGCTGGCAGTATTTGATTGAAAAAGAAATTGTTTACAGCTTAACCTGATTCAAAAAGGATATGAAAATAAAAACCAAGGTGTTTTGACACCAAACATGTTAAATCTCTACAAATGTTGCAGAGTATACAAAATAAATTAAGATTTATACTAACAGCGTCAGTACACACATACAGCTGAACTTCTGTGTTCATCATCCAGCAAATATGGGAAAGCTGGGATGAATTCAGAGGGCCCTGCCTATACGTGAAGTGACTTGGCTAATAGCTGGCTTCTGACACCTACAGAGCGCCAAAGCATCAGAGGAAGCAGCATGAAGCGTTTGCCTGGGGACAGGCTACCCGGAGCCAAGCGAACCGCGCCACCAGAGCTGTGCACACCGTTCAGGGTATTGGTTTCTGACACGCTCAGCTGGTGCCCTGCCCCGGAGCGTTAGCCAGCCCTCCCCCTGCACTGGGGTGGTACCTGAATCCAGGCTTTCCGAGGGGGAGGGTGTTGCAATGTGTTGTGGAGGCATTAGTTAACTTTAGGGGTTACTGATTAATGAAAAGCGTTAAGTGTTGCAAGCTATCCCAATTTAAGTTATTCTTGTGCTGTTATAAGGTAAACTTGCTTTCTAAGGGTACATTTTTCTTCCAGAATAGACTTGGAAGTGTAGGAAGAACATTTTACTGCGGTGCAAATTCGCCCCTTACCTCTGTATACCTGGTGTCTCCTGTGCTTGCTGGAAGGAGGGTAGGGACTGGAGGCTAGAAAAAGCCTATGGAAACAAAGGTAAGACGAGTTTGTTAGAGGAGGTCCCTTGTGCTGAATTGTAGCCAGAAACTAATCTTGCTGGGGAAATAAAAGTTATTTTTCAGTTGGAGCAGTTCAGCACATGGCCCCACAGAACAGCTGTGATGAGGTAACCTGTTCCAGGTCAGCCCCAGTACACTGCTCCCAAAAAAGGGCAAGTTACATCCTCCACCATCACCTGCCTGGCTGGCTGTTACAGGTAACGAGGCAGTGGAGCGTAATGTTTCTATTCATGTGAGTAAAGCAAAAAAAAAAAGGTATGTGCTCACAGTAGGAAATGAAATTATTTGTGCGCCTATCTCATGTCACTGCCAGGGATGATAGCCCAGGGCTGTTAGCTAGAGACACATTTCAGCTGTCTCTGCGAACAGCAGCTGTAGGAGAAGGAAGCAATTTTTAGCCTGGCTACCTCTGCTGAAGAGTCAGGATTCTTCAGAGGGGTAGTAGGGGAATTACAAGCTCTATCTTCTGTTTTTAAGACTAAACTGTCCCTTCATATATAGCTGCATAAACAAAACACCAGATCCAAAGGAGGCCGCTTCTCTGTAGGGAGATAGCCAAGTAGGGGCAATACTCCACGCTGCTACTTTTGAAAGTGGTGGTAAAATTTTTCTCTCTCCTGCAACGCAAGTGTTTTTTCTTGCAGTCTGCTTACTCAACACATGATGGCTGCTGAAATCAAACTCCAGGCAGCATGGCTCAGCATGAGAGTTTTCCACTCCCATGAGTGATGCAGAGGAGAATGGGTGCAACATTCCCTTTAATAGGATAGGAGTGCTGAGCTGCAGCCCAAGCACTGCTAGTATTACACAAGCCCCATGAAGGTGATGTGGAAAGCTGAGTATTTTTCTGTGTAATACAGAGCCTGTCCTAGAGCTGGAGCAGGTGATGCCAGTAAAGAGTCAGACCACGTCCTGGTGAACAATGCAGGTGCTCCTGCTGGAAGGAGAGCCCTGGCACCACCAGCCTCTTCTTTCCCTCCCTTCCACACAGCAGCACAGCCCACCAGCCATGAAGCCTACAGCAAGACAGGCATGTGGGAGCAGATAGGGTCACCCCTTTCGGCAGCAATGTGGGACACCCTACAGCTGAGAATCCATTGAATAATGACTTTTCTGTATAGAAGCTAAGTGTATGAAATAAGATGAAATATTTTAATTTCTCCAAGAAAGGAATTCTTCAGTCTGAATTCAGAGCTAAGTGATTACACAGTCCATCTAAAGAACTAAAGGTTGTATAGAGAATACTCACCACTAGAGGACAAGTTTTATATAGTGGTGAATCTAAGGAAAGTCTTCTCCAGTGTCTGTCAGCAATTAGTTTATCCCCCAACAATTCAAAACAGTTTTAAATTATTATTGCCTTTCAGCTCGTTTGAGTTCTGGCATCATGAAATGATAAAAAGAAACAGTTTTCCCTCCCTATGCCTCCAGGTTAGTTGGCATTATTGTTTCTGCACCTCTTCCATGCTCCCTTCCTCCCACTGACAGCAATCTTCTCCCTTCTCCCTGATGGAGGTACCAGCCCCGCGGGAGGCAGAGCACCCACCCGACTGCCGCTTTCCCCTGGGTTGCCCGGACCACCGCCTGGTGGAACCCCCTGCCCTGTTCGGCTCCTGCTCCAGCACCACCCCCTCCCTCTGCTGACAGTGTCGTGTTCCTGCCATCATCACAGCAACCAGCTTATCCCCCACAGCCTTTCCAGGATAACAAAAAGGCGCAGTATCTGAATATTATGCAGAAAGGAACCAATTTTGCAGGAACAACAAAGTGGTGAGTTCTTGGTGGTCACACAGCGTAACCAAAGCCTGGCACACAGCACGTGGAAAGATTCCCATGGGCGGGGAGTCTGATCTGCACTGTTTTATACTGGACAGAACTAAAAACTTCTGTGGTCCATTATTTCAAAGTGTCTCACCAAGAACCAATTTTAAACATGTGTCCAGACACTGACTTCTATTCATAGACTTTGCTTTACCACAGAGACCGCTCTTGTCTTGGAACACAGAAACATTATCCCTGTTGAATATAGCCAACATATGCTTTGCAAAAAGAAATTGCAATTACCCAGTCTCTGGCTGTATCTCTGCAGAAGGATAAACCAAGGAAAGGCAACTGGGAAGCAACGTGGAGTCTCCTGAGAATAAAATCTGCAGACTGCACCACCAGTTGCTACTTACAGTGACAGCTAAAACCAAAATATAGAAGTGTTGGGTTTTACATTTTGGTTTTATATAAAGGGAAAAGAGGATCTTGTGACCTCTTCCTCTGAGAGTGTTTCCATTTTCAGGAGCTCTGGCCTTGAACTCCTTCCCACTCTCCTGCCAGCAGCAGCTCTTCAGCCATCGGCAGTTCCTGTTGAACTTCTTTCAGTGGTGGGGACTACACCTCATCCAGGCTCCCTTTCCCACGGAAGGTTGGCCCAGGTGATCTTTTGAGGTCCCTTCCAACCTGGGCTGTTGTATGGCACTGCGAAAGCAGGCTTGCTGGCAAAAGAGAAGGAGAAAGACAAGCACAGCCCCAACAGCTGATAAAATCCCTTACTGAATTGGACTAAAAATACAGCGGGAAACAAAATCAATCGGTCAAAGTCTTCACAAGTAATCAGAGTGGTAGTGTGGCTGCCACAAGTCGGGTATAGGCTGGACAGTATTTGCCAGACCTCTCTGCCTGAGTATGCAGCCCGCGGAGTTCAACTGTATGAAAAGATGTTCATTGCTCCCTAAAGACTCAGTGCTACGTCCAGCTTTTCCTCCACCTCTTCTCTCCCATGTCCATTTTACCAGGAGTAACCTAAACTTACCCAGGCTTTTTGTCTTGTAATCACTTGAAGTGTTCCCTCAGGCCCATTTGCTACAGGAGTTAAGGTATTATCGACATCAAACAATATGAAATCCTTAGAGCTGTGAAAATACAGGATTTCCTGCCTCTCAGAACTGCTAAACCCTATTCTTTAATTCCACTAAGGAAGCACAGGGCTACAATAAAACCACATGCCCAGGGACTGGAAAAAGAAACAGGCATCTGTGTCAAGAATATATTGTATTAGTGTGGTTGGGAGGGACCAGAAATGTTTGCTTTGAAACATAACAGTAAAAAATCCCTCAGTCTACCACTTAGCTTTAGAAAGACCCATGTTCAAAATGCAACTGTTTGCACGCAACACATCAGGTAAAATTTGTCTTCGATTGGCTGTGAGGCAAGATTTTCCTACCAGCTATATATAGATCGCAACTTCCTTTTCAAAACCTGCGAGACCAAATGAAAGCAGTGCAGAGGTTGGATTGTGTGTGCTGCCACCGCTACAGATCATTTGCTCCTCGCTCAGAGTTTCCTAGGTCGCCCTGCTGAGATGGAAAGAAAGGGACGTGGCGGTGGACGCTGCATCCAAGAAGCCCCCATGCCACCGAGTGCTCCTCTGCCCTCCTGGGGCACGCGTATCATGGGAACGCAAAGGCAGAGAAGGAAAAGCGGCCCTCCTGCTAACAAAGCGCGAGTCAAAAGGTGGAAGGCAGGAGCACAGCAGAGAGCTGACATTGTCTGAGGCAGAGCCGGGGGTTAGGAGGGGAAAGCAGCGCGAAGCCGTACTCCGGGAGACTCAACAGGGAGAGGCAGCTCGTCCAGCACGGATGTGGGGGAGAGCACAAACATCCTGCTCAGGAAAGCAGCCCAACAGGGCGATGGTGGCTGTGGAAGGAGGAAGGAAGGGAAATTCCCAGTTAGGGGTGCAGGGCAGGGAAGGCCGTCAGCTGTGAGAGCAGGAGAGGGCTTGACAGGATGTCACGGGAGAGGGTACGAACAAAATTACCACCTACCGAAGAGGTCAGGGAGCATGAGAACGTAGTGCTGATCCGATGGGGGTTCGGTTTACACACACAGAGCTGAGCAATTTCCATGAAGCTGGAAGAGTACAATAAATAGCTTTTAATATCCCCCTACGCCTGACCTGCCTAATGGGGACCAGGGTTTCACTGCCGGCATGTCCAGCAGTCCCACAACTCCTGTGTCAGCTAAACCATATATGCAGTCATGCATCCGTGCTGAAATACTTCAGGTCATAGCAGCCCCGCTTTATTCCTTGCTAATTACTTACTCTTCCTTAGTTACCCCTGCAGTTACAACAGGAAGAAAATTGCCATGGCCACTTCCTGTAGGGCAGCGCAGTGGATGGAGGTGGTGACAAGGAGCTGGGAAGGGGTGGGTGAGGGAGGGAGGGAGGGAGTGTGGGGGGAGCAGGGCTTGCAGTTTTGATGACTTTGAGATGTGAGATTTCAAAGGACAGAAAAAAAAAAAAAGTTTCACGGAGAGCATAGCAGGTCAAGACAGGGCTCGGTCTCAATGGGAAGGTGGCGAAAGACGACACAGTACTTCATATTCTTGTTCTAGGAGTTGACAGCGTTCCTGTGCTCAGCTTCAGCTGATCTCGTTGAATACTTTTGGCTACATTAAAATAGTTGAGAATGTTGACCAGAAAACCTCCTGAAGAGTCTTTAGGAAAGGAAGAGGGGAAAAAACATGCCCAGTAATGCTTTGCAGAACACGGAAATGGTTGAGAGGGAAAAACTAACCTGAAGACGGAAAGACGGAACAGCTCCCCACAAACCCCTCTGTAGTCTCAGGCATCGGCTAGGGCAATCTCGGGTCGGACTGGCAGCGAGCACAACGCCAGCCCGGCTTCCTGCTCCGGTTTCCTGTAGGGGAGCGGGGAGCTCCGCTTCGTTGTGACAGAGCCAAAAATCTTAAGATACTAAATAAGCCGAATTTGGTACACTAAGTACTTTGAAAACCCAGAATTTTTGGCCTCTTGTAAGTGGTATTTGGAGCAGCTGTTACCTTTAACAAATTCTTGCGGCCTGCGCCTCGCAGAGCCTTTTTGAGTTGACGGCAGTAAATGTTTTACAGCGCTCCCCGTCGCGCTCAGCTTGTGCCACGTTTTCCTCGTTCATTCGCTTTTGGCTTCTTCCCCTCCCGTTAGTTACTGGGAAACACCGACATTGTTGTGGGCAGTCGATGAGGCCGTCCCATCCACACCCGCAGCAATTCCCAAAGCAATTTGCAAAATGCATCAGGTTATGTTTTTATGCATTGCAAACCCATCAGATGTACCGATTAACCCCAAAATTTTAAAACTATCCAGCTGGTATAACTACCATATCAATTTACTATAGATAAACTCCACTAAACAAGTCGAGTGGAGGGTTAAACGCTGTTGTGACTACAGTGAAATCCTATTTATGCAGCTCAAACTGATTTATCAATTTATCTTTGCTATGGAAACAACAAAGATCTACTTACCCCGCTGACCATGCAGGACACCGTGCAACGTCACAGCTTCAGCCCGTCAGTCTTGCCTCTCCAAAATGAGACTTTGTGTCTTAAAATCCCGTCAATCTCTCGGGCTTTTCTTTGGGAGGGGTTCTTGCTGCTTCACCATCCGTTTCACGCACACGTTTGTGCAGATTAACAACTTTGCCATACGCTTAAGGATTCATCAGCAAAGGTGGCAGGAAAAAGGTCACAAAGGAAGAACTTTAATATTCACACTTGGAAATACCAATTTGCCTCTGTTCAGCGACTCACTCAGTTACCCCCTGAGGCGGCAAGACCTTCCTCATCCTCACAGACCGAGGCAGGGATCCCCTGGGGTCTGTAAGTGCTGTGGGGTGGCAGGGGCAGCTGTCAGCGACCCACGAGGGCCCAGGCGGGTACCAGAGCTGGGGCCCAGGAGCACCGGGCCCCGTCTGCTGCGCAGTTACTGACCCTAAAGCACTGGAACCCTTCGAGAAGGGGTGGAGCAGGAGGCCCGAGGTGTTGGCCAGGACAGAGCAACAGGACAGATGGTAACCCATGGGAAACCAACCCACGCCCTTCCATTCCCCCACCGGACACCCCAGCCCAAGGAGCGAGCCGGGACAACAGCCTCGGCCCAGGCCCAAACAACTCCTCTTCGTGTAAAGAAACAAGGGGGTGGGGTGGGGGGGGGGTGA
>NW_009259424.1:2687361-2706694 GCF_000687185.1 Egretta garzetta | reverse complement strand
AATTTCAGCAGCCTCAAATTTCACAAGTGTTAAAAGTACCTCACGAAAACTCAATTTGGGGGGGGGGGAAAACCTTAGACTTGATTAAAATTCACTCATTTACATATCCTGAACTTTAAAAAGAAAGAAGTACATGTGACTGAAGTCCACTTGTCACGAAGCAAAGCTACGGTGGCAGGTTTTGCATCTTCAGCTGACACTGTAGTTCTGTGCTGCAGGCAGCGCCAAGGAGACGCAGACGCTGCACGGAGCCGCCTACGAAGCTGAGCGCCGACTGCCCAGCACCGCGACATTAACCCCAACGTACTCCTTTGCAACTTCAGACAAATCCCAAGAGTTTCAAACCAGCTAAATAGAGAACTTCTGGAACCAGAAATTGCTTTTGCGTTTCACTATTTCTTAAGATAATTCATATGGGGGTTTTTATTGGGTTTTGGGGGGTTTGTGACCCAAACCCCAAGTCAGATTTTGTCAGGCTGGCAGCAGTAACCAGGGTAGCGACCATCCCCTTTCAGACACATCACCAGCCAGCTAACGGCTGCACCAAACACTCGGTATCAAATCTGAACATTTGCATAGTTTTAATAATTTAAATCTCTGTACACTTTAACTTTTCAAACTAACTCCAAGAGCTGGAATTCTGCTCAACTAACATTTACCTTTTTTTTTTTTTTTTTTAAAAACATCCATTATTTTGCAGTATTACTTGAACTGTAAAGAGCCAAGATGCCATAAAAAATTGTTCTACAGAAATGCCTTTCCCCCTTCGCCCAAAGTAATTGCTGGATTATAAAGACAGAACATAAGCGAGGTTTTAAGTGTTTTGTTCTTAAGGAGAGGCTCGCTCTGGCTCGGCTGTCTGAGCAGCTCCCCTCGCAGTTTTGTCTCAAGCCCGGAGAGGGCAGAGCAGCGCGCAGCAACCACAGCAGAATGTTTCGAGCGCTGCAGTCAGACGCAATTCGCCCCTGCAGCGAAGGCCCGGCTCGGGCTGTCACGCGTGGCCACAAACATAAAACACGAACACGACAACATTTGATAAAGTCATTTTAATGGAAAATGTAAAACCCCTTTCAACTTCAATGTACAAAGCATGTGTAACACTTGCACTTTTAACAAATTAAAGCAAGCCAATGTTTTAAAAAAATACATCATTGAATGTATATATGTATATATTTACATAGCATATTAAGTTTAATATTTAGCTTTAAAAGTTCACATAAATTTTACCAAAATGAGACAATTTTTAAATAAATTACACCTTTTGAAAACGTTTAATTGTACACTGAATAGCTTCAATAAAATACTGAAGTGTCTGTATTTAATATCTACTTTATATACTTTCTATTTTACAAAGTTTACAATTATTTGGCAGTAATTTTCAGATTATGACATGACTGCTGTGCGGACTCAGCAAGATCCCAAATGCAGGCAATAGCTGGTGTTTGTGTCCTACTCTCACAGTAACTGTCTCAATGTAGTGAAAAATATCTGAATTATTTTAGCAAACTGTACAAGTCACATTTACATTTGATCAACAATATAGCATAGAATTTTGTGGTTTTTTTCCAAAAATAAATACATCATCTTAAATCTTTGACATTTCACAAACTCCATGTACATTATAATACAGGACAGCAGAACGCTGCGTAATTGTTTGCAAGTCTAACATGTAATCACAGTGGCTGTGATATGAAGCTCTACCGTTGCAGTGTCATTAACAAGTAAATACGATGACTACGTTTTCTTGGCACTGATGGTTTGTGAAGCTTGAATTAGTGTGCATACTGTTCATGTATTAGAAAAAATAACCTCCGACTGGTGTTAACACAAAAAAGCAGAGCGCGCTTAGTTTTCATCCATATCTTCCATTTCACCTTCATGAATCTTCAAGGCTCTCACCATTTCTTTAACCGCATGATACAAGATATTTTTAACCTGCAAGAACAGCAGACACGTTTTAGTACAGCCTACGACTATGGAACTCTCCAAAGCGACCATCTTTAGGCCTCAGCCCTAAGCCTAGTGGATGGAAAAAACCAGGAAGGCTACATCAAACCAGTGCAAAAGGAAAGACCTTTTTACACATTTTGAAATGGAACGCGAAATAAATAAAACCAGCGGCTCAAGGGAGAGTCATGGAGCCCCTGGCATTCACGCTGCTGCTCATTGTTATTCTGTGTGAACAGCAGCGAGGAAGTAGCTCCACGCACCGCGCCGCATCTCAATGAGCTTGAGCACGCCCTGCCTTCGCAACAGCTTCCAGAGCAGAATTCATTTCCTACCTGCAGTTTATCATCATAATTGATTTCTTCCTTTGACAGCCTCAGCTCCTGCGTTAAGTGAAATGACTGTACAAGATGTTCTGGAGACACAAAGTCTTCAGTTACTTGAACGCAGCTGTGAAAATTTTGCACCTATCCAAAACAACAAGAGACTGATAATTAGTATTTTGGGGTTATTCTTTGGCAGAGACACCTGAGAACAGAGCGGGCCTCGAGATGTCTGAAACCACAAGCTAATCAAGCTAAGGGCGTCTATACGCTTTATCTAGAGAGCAATTATTTGACTTATCTAAGTCAGCTTCTGGCAAAAGGCACGCTTTGAACAATGCGCATCTGCCTGTGCTCCGACGCTTCTTCCTGTAGCCTTCAACCTCCTCCGGTGGGTCACTCCACCCTTCCACCAGCTGCGCAGGCACCGCTGCCGGGCGCTACTCCCGCACGGCCATCTCCAGCACGCCGCAGACCCACTCGGCAGCAGCCCTGCCCTGCAGGACCCGGCTCCTCCCTGGTGAAAGCTTTCCCCCCCACCCTGCCCAACCCAACTGGCCACATTCGCTGGAAAGTAACTGTCCGTGGAAATATTTAAAAGAAAAAAAACACGAACAAAGGGGCAGGTTCAGAACAGGCGACGGGGGGGAAGCACTTTCTTTTTTCCCTAAACACTACTTCTTACTGATGAAGAGGTAACTACCGAGAGAAATGGGCACCATCTCCAGCCAACCAGGTCGTACCTGGAGAACGAGGGAAAGGACAAATCGCCTCCTGGTTGTGACCTGACTACCAACTCCTGTTTGTCCTCTTCAGAAACACACAGCAGCAGGTTTTCACTCCTCAACCCTTAGAAATTAGTGTGCTTCTTCAGCGTGTCAAAAACCTTGTTTTCCCAAATTCTAACTGCTCATGAAGTTGTGCAACGTCAATTCTGCAAATTTACCAAAGCCTGGGGGGTGAGGAGGGAGCGCCTTTGCCACTCCAGCAAATGAAGTCCCACCCTGCTCAGTACTGATGAAGATCTGTGAATTTTAAGCTCAAGCCTAGCAAAATCTGGAGTTTTTTTAACGCATGCTCTAAAATTTCCATTGTGGTACCTGACATTCAGAAAACCTTTGGGGCCTACGCAGTTGAGGATACAGCACTTTATTTAAAAATTATGATGTTCTTCAAAACCGCTGCCCAAGTCTGATTTCTAAGGCTGGCTTGCCCCTTCACAGGTGAAATCCCAGCGGTTAACCCCGAGCTCAACACTAGTGTTGTACGTGGGGTTTCTGCGGCCTCGTCATCATCAAGGACAAAGCAGCGCCGTTCCCTCCCACAGCTTAATCGAAAGAGAAACCATTGCGGAGTTTGTTGATGCCACACAACTTGCAAACGGCAGAAAGCCGGGAGTAAGGAAACGGCTGCAGAAGTGCCACCGCGAGGCTCCCACCAGCATCGGGGGAATTTCCTAGAGCTTCGGCCGAAGTGTCTCCGCGCTGCGCAGCCGGGCTGCCGGCTCCAGCCCCCTCCTCCCTTCCCACGCAGACTTCTCACCCGTTTCAAGTCTCTACCTGCCCTTGTTTTCCTTTCCACCCCATGCAAATCCCACACCGCTCTTTCACCGTCTCCTCACCGAGACAAGATTTTACTGATTCCCTCTCCCTCCAATGCAGAACAGGCAGTATTTGTTGCCCTTAGATCTTCTATTCTGCTGTGCCTTAAACCCTCCTTCCCTTCCAGGGCCTTTCTTATTGGTCTGCAAGTCTGGGGGGAAGACAGATTTTACCCGGCCAGTCTGGTACTTGGCATGGGAATGCCCTGCTGGCAGCCCACAGGCAGGTTTTTTTATAATATTTCTGATACAAGCTGATATAATGACACATGCAAATTAATATGTTTAGCAACGATTCCCCTGAGGTTCGCAGGGCGAGGACTGCAGCACTCTCACGACTGCGCCAGTTCCAGCTGAACCAAGAGAACAGCTTTGCCCGCAGCCCACGCAGAGCAGGGGTTTCCAGCGGGGCCCAGGAGTCGGAAAAGCCTCAGAGCAGGGCCAGGGTGGGAAAGGGCCGCCCGCCCCCACGGCTCCTCGCCGCACAGGCGCCTCCCTCGCTCCTTACGCCCAGGATCAGCCCCTTCCCGCACGGCTCGGCTCCGGGGCCAGCGCTCAGCCCGGCAGCTGCACATCCGCACCTCCCAGACCTTTAGCCTACATCCTTATCGTCACATCGCCAGGATGTCGCATTACCTCCAGCGTGTTCTTCTACAATACATAATCCTGCTGTTCCATCAAGATAATACCACTATAAAAAACAACATTATAATAACCTGTTCTACTATGAACAACACGTTTCAATCACTGACTCAAGTATTTCTAGCTTTTAATTTATCACTAGAATATTTTATAAATTTGGAGTCACCAAATTAAAACCAGGAGGGCATTCCCAGAGGACGACTGCGATACAGGGTGACCCAGAGTGGAGCAGCAGAAAGAGCAAATCATTCACAAGCATATCATTCGCATGAAGAAAATTCATCCAATGGTAAAACCTCCCTTTTTTTAGCTGGGGAAGTTTCCAAGGAGAGCCGAGGGCTCGCGGTTAGAAGTGCCAGAGAGAGAACAAGGCCCAGACGTTAGCAAGGCAGGGGACGCTTCGGAGCGCCCCGGCTCGCCGAGCCAAGGGGAAAGGCGATAGAGCCCTACCGCACACCACTCGCAGCACGCTCAGGGAAGCGTCTGCAGAGGAGACTGGTCCAACGCCAAATCTATTTCTGGTTTCCCCCCCCGAGCGCACCATTCCCTCCGCAAGGGATACTGGCAAGGCCACTCCGACCACCACCGCTCACAGGAGTGGCTCTTCCCTCCCACCCCACCACAGGAATAGTTTGACTTTACGGGGGGACGTGACCGCTGTCTGCAAGTACGCGGGGAGGAGGGGGAAACCTGGGAAGCAAGAGGCATGCTTTATGCTACCATAAAATACTGACAAATTCCTTTAAAAGCTAGACATGAATCCACAGAAGCTGGAGGAACAAAAAAAAAAAAAAAAAAAAGACTGCCTAGAAGAAATACACACACCCTCCTCCATGTTAGAGCAGTGAAATTCTAGACCAGGATGTCAGAAGCAGCAGCGTGACAACAGTCCCAGCTGGCTGCAGGATGGAGGTGTCTGAGCTACCCTACGCAGTGACCCCAGGCAGCCAGGCTCCCTAACTCCATCCCTCAGCCTGATTTCTTCTGCTCCACCACATTATCAAAGAGAAATACAAATAAAAATGTTAATAATTAAAGATTCATGATTGCACGTAAACCTGAAACACTTAACATGTGAACTTAACCTGGCATGTATCCTTGTTCAGGCTTATTTTTAAGTGTTTAAATGTGCTTTGTATATATGAAGTGTTGGCGCTGATCCCTAAGGTCAGTATTTATGCATCTCTATAGAGCGAGTACCATACACGTACATGAAAGAACACGATGCTTTCATTTCCTCCTACGTGGCAGATTCACGGGAACTTCTTACTGAAGATGAAAAGGTTCTCAGCTTCACCCACTAAGGTTTAAAAACACCATGTTATTAACTCCTTGGTGCCAGAAGCTAGAATGTTACCACTTCAAAAGCAATCTGGAGTTTAAAGCCAAGGAGATAAAGGTAAGAGTGGTCTTATTTTTGGTCCTTAAACCTATGAACTGCAGGGAAGCCTGGAACAGTCTGGTTTGTATTCTGCATGCCTTTATATAATGCCACATGCTACATAAAACGAATTTCCCAGTTTGTTATTTTCCGTGGGTTCCCTTTTCACTCTTGTATCTGGGATATCTCCCGTATTTTGAGAGATCAGAGTAAGGTTACTGGAGGATGCAATACAAATCTTATCGACTCTGGGAGTCCGGACTGCTTTAGCCTAACAGGAGCTAGTAAGAGCAACATCAACGCCAGACATGCCTTCACCTTTGGGAAGTGACATCAAGCCCTGGATACACGGTACAGGGAAAGGCAACCTCCAACAACCCAAGATTTGGTCACCTGTTTCCCCCCGCCCTCCTTTATTTTGCCTGAGAACAAATCGACACAGATCACCAGGGTTAACATACCACCACGTGAAACCCATCTGAAGACTCTGCAACGACAAGGGAATCTGGTCTGAGCAAGGTACCCATTGCTTTCAGTGCCCCAGCAACTGACCCAGCCAGCAGACAGATTAGGGACGCAGCACCTGCCATCAGTACAACCCAGTATTCTTTTCCACAGAGAAAACCCTACTGCCCTGGTCACGGTGACACGGTGAACCATTGCTTCCTCTCCGCCCCAAAGAGGCAGCGGTTGGAAGCTGATCTGCAGATCAGAAACCAAATAGCATCTTCTTCAGAAAGGCCTGGCCTTGCTTGACCCCGGGTGGAGATCAATGATAAATCTTTAACAGCAAGATGGTTTACAACCCCTGCTGCAGGGTGGGGATGCTCCTCATTCCTTGACAGTCAGCTACCTAATTAGCGGCGCTTGACAGCTGGCAAGACAGCAAGCTCCATTTCCTGGTGGAACAGGAAAAGGTTCATGGAGTGAAGAAATAAATTAACCTAGAACTGCCCAAAAAGTTTGAACAATTGTGCCTTCTTCCTCTTTTCACCAAGGAGCAGCAGTCTGGAGACTGTGAGAAAAAATCCCACCAAACAAAGTGAAGTAACAAAGCCTACGTGCCAGGAGAGGACTGAAGCTTGCCACACAAATCCACACCGTTTCTCCAGAACTGCCCTACTGGCAGTACCTCTTCTTCCATAACTGAGAATTAAATCAGCCCAGCTGCTGCAAAGGTGCTACCACTCTTTTGGATGGTAAGGAAAGCTGCTGAAGGGGCAGAGGTGGCTCCTGGTGACTGATGCACCTTCTGTGTGAAAAGGAACTTAACCTGGAGCAGGAAAACAACCTCCACATCCTGGTACAGAAGCATCTTGTTACACCCAAACTGTCTCTACAATTCTCCTACGGCTGAAGACAGAAACAGCGATACCTGACATCCAGGTATTTGTATCTGCTTGGGTTGCTCCCCCTGCCTCCGGGCGTAGGTTAACTTTTCCTTTAGGAGGAAAAAAAATACTAACCTGAATTTGCCATAACTAACACCAGTTTATTTAGAATTTTGCTAATGAAATGAGAATTGGAAAAAAGTGGTTAATAATAGTCTGCTCATTTTTCATCTTAAAGGAAAAAAGGAACAGTATTATTTCAAGCATTCGAGTTGCTGTATGTTAGTACTGGCTCATCAGCTATACAAGCAGATGTACCTTACACTTATTATACATTCCTACACACTAACAGCTACCAGTAGTAGTTGCGTCTTTGAAAAAAGTTATTTGATTGTATTTATGTTATTTAATTCTGTGTGTCTTTAAACAGATGTACATTACCTGATGAAGTGCTCCTGCTGGTAGAATAACAGCATCACCAAGAAACTGAATAACCGTACAGGTTTTTACTCCGTATTCTTCAAGAAGCCTTTGGCGAAGTTTTTTGTTCACGTACCAACTCTGATCACGTATTGGATCATGCTCTGGTAAAACTTCTAAGCCTTGCTCTTTCGCTATCTGTAAGTACAGAAAAGATCCCAAGTCACTTTAAAAAGAAGCGGAACCTGTTGCTGGTAAGCTGTAAGCATACCTAACTTACACTTACGCAATGCTACTGTGTTCCCAGTACCCAAACCAGAATTTTAGTTAGGTATTCAAAAGGACCTCAAAGGAACTGGGAAGTCCCACTGAACTGAAGACATCTGCAGAACTCCCACTCCAAAATGTAGACCTTTGAAGAACTCAGCACAATAACCTACTAATAAGCAACACGCTGTGTGACTTCTTTCATCAAGAACATAAAATCTGACCTCAGGAGTTCCTGTGCTGCCGATTCCTCAAGCTTACAACCTTCAGTTTTGACACAGACACACACCACCATAACCTCAGCTCAGGAAACGAGCAGCAGATAAAGTAAGGTTCATACGGCCCTGGGCAGCCTGCTCTAGGCAACTCCGCTTGAGCACCGGGCTGGACAAAAGGACCTCAAGAGGTCTCCTTCCAATCTCAACCACTCTGTAGTTATTTTCCTACCATCCCATCAAGGAGTTGGGAAAAAATGATGAACATTAAAAAAAAAAAACCCTTCCTGACAGCAGTAGACTTAACTGCAACAATGATTTCTCATCAAGTTAACCACAGGGGAACAAATATTACCCTTAATCAATTGCTAATTAATGAATCATAGTGACTAAAGGAAAAAAAGTTACTGAAGATAAAAAACCCCCCACATATCTAATCCATCTGTCATGATTCAGGAGACAATTATCTCATTAAAAGCACAAGATTTTTATTCATATTGATACTAAATATACTTAATTATGTGATGCAGAGCTTGAAACTGTTCTTGTGTATTATCACCTCTCTTCTGTACTAAACGAGATACTGAGATTTCGCCTCTTGTCAGCAGGCAAAGCGGTCCCAAGGTCTAAGTCATCAATTCATCTCCGATTCAGTATTTCAGTTATACCACCACACCAAAACCACAAGGCGGTACACAATTCACTTTGGATACCATGGCAAGCTGCGGCAGACTTTATTGCACAGCGTCTTATGCGCTTCTGTTTTAAACCTGCTGCTCAAAGTCTCACAATATCCCTTAATTGCTCTAAAGTAGAAACGCTGAATAATACAATAATACTTAATGTCCACCTATTCCCTTGCATTTGTGACTTTGTTCACAACTCTCTTTCCCAAACTGAAGGGCCACCATCTACTTTATGAGCACCTACTTTTTGAATGAACAGAAAAGCCTCGCTGTAGAATTCATAATTTCCTGGAATTAGCTGTATTTTGTTTACTAGTGCTCATTTTTCCCCACAGTTCGGCTTGCCAAAGCGTTTGAGTCGCCATAGGACAGCTGCCCTGGGACTGAAACACTGCCTCATTGTCCAAGAGGATCTTTAGTGTGGAATTTCTTAGGCTCTTCCTGCTCGCAGCAGAGACCTTGGCCTCCAGCCTGTTTATGGACCCCTCTGGTTTAGCCAATTAAAACTCATCGGATTTTTTTCCCACAGTGAAAGACAGCAGACTACTTTTCCTCAAGCAACCACTTCAGTGATATTTTGGTATTTCTATGTCATCCATCAAGACTGCCTTCTAGAACATGAAAACATGCTAAAGACAGGGCACAGAAAACTGCTTCCAAGATGGGATATCTCTAAATTTAATGCCACTGATGACTACCCATGGCTCAGTGGCGGATGTTCATCCTACATGGTAAGTAACAACCTGAAAGGTCCTGATGTGGCTCTAACTTGTTCATCACGTGCGGCCGAAGGAAAACCTGCACCGTAGCCAACGCTGAAGAGGCTCACTGCCCTTGGGTACGTTATCCCCCACCACTTTCATCTTCACTGAGAGCCAAGGCGTGTTCTTTGAGCCAACTGACGTGACACATAGACTCCTTACAAAAATCAGTGGCTGCTGGGGGTTTTTGCATGGGACAATTCACAAAAATTTCAGCATCTGATAATGCAAGAATGGATCAGTGACAGAAAAACATTATCCTACAAATGCTAATACTAAAAAAGTAAAATTATCCTTTGTATTGGAGAAGGACAAGAATAGATCTCCATGCTCTCCCGAGTGTTCAGTTTGCAGGCTGCCTGTACTCTTCAGAGGTGAGTATGTATCATGTTGCGTATGTTTTGTTGACTGATGTAGCAGGTCAATTATAGTTTATGTTATGTGCTATAAAGGAAAGAATTTTGCTTCCCCCGGCACAGGAGTGGGGTTTGTGGTTTCTGCCAGCCCCCTTTGATTTACCAGTTACTTGGATTATATTTGTCAAATATCTACTATAAATCTAACCTTTTGCAGAAACTCCCTTATCTTGTCAGCATCTTTGCCAGCATAAATGTGCCATAAAGCACCAGGTAATTCACTTGAATCTTTCAATCGCTTCCGTAAAAGGTCATCCAAATCTTCCTCTTCAAACTTCTTCAAAACTCCTAAGATTCAACAAAAATATTTTTTAGAAGTGAGACAGAGGAACAAAGATGAAACTAAACATCTCCGTGTTGATTTTCTTGGGAGACTGAGCAGATACACTTTGCTGAATACAACAGAAGTCCCGAAGTGATCCTCTTGTTCAGTGTTTGTAATTCGTTACTAGAACAGGAAAGCCATAAATAACTTAAAAATAACATTGAATTTTAAACTTTTTTACACCTCTTCAATTTTATAGAACACATTCTCCTGCCTGAAATAAAGAAGCAGGACTAGCACCAAAAAATTAAAAATGAAAAAGGTGTTTTCCTGCAGTCAGCAAAAGCAGTGGTTTGCGTGCTGTTCTGCAGCAGCTGAGCTCCCCAATATGCTGAAGATTCGCTGCTATTGACTCGGTGCATAAGCAAGTGAAAACAAAGCAAATAAAAATACAGCAAACCTTACTGCAGCTCTATTAGTCACATCCAAAATCTACATTTGCTGATTACAGAACGAGAGGACAAAAGAATAAGGGGAAAGAAACAAAACTATTTCAGGGACTTAAAGACTGTTTCACATAAGCAATAAACCTCATACAGAGGACTAACACCAATTTAAGCTCTCCGGTGCTGAAAAATTACATTACAGTCCAAATTCAATAGAGCAAACACAGTGCATCCAGAGGGAGCAGAATAAACAGAAGGTTTGGCAAATGCATCATCCTGACATAACTGTTAGAACCACCCCAGCTTCCAGAGAAAATCCTTCATCCTGCACTTTCATTAGCTCTGCCAGACCCAGCACAGAACGGCACATCAATTATAGGTAATGGCAAAAAAAGTGAAAAGAGTTTGAAATACCATTTCATAATTCATAAACTGCGGTGTATTTTATGCAGAATTAATGCGCACAAATTCTTGAAACAGAGAATCTCCCAGGTTTAAGCAAGTACTTATGGACATCTTTCATCTGCTTCAGAAGAACAGTGCCAACTTTGAAAGTGGCAGGTCATCCAAGCCCATCTACATCTCTTACAATAAGCCTCCCTTTACCTGATTTGGAAAGTACTCCATTTCCTTTCGCTATGCCAACATAAACAAGGATGTTCACGACATCAGAAACTTCAATATGGAGATTTGTGGTTCCTATATCATGGTCTTTAGTAGCAGCCACACCTATGTTACAAGATAAAATTAAGATTTTTTTGTCTTGCATATTCACCTTCAAACAGAAACGTGCAACAGGTAACTGAGAAGAAATCTCCAAAAGCGCACCAAGCATCGCAGAAAAGTGTTTTGTGTACAGACAGGCTTTAATGCGAGATTGCTGATGCACACACTACAAGTGTGCTTTTGCTGCACTTGCTAAGCAAGACGACGTTACTTTTTAATAAAGACCTTGAGACATCTCTTAGCCCAGGTAACTGTCCCCACGTAGCAGCTGTATCAGAACAAAACACATTTCAGCAGAAAACCAAAGACATTTCCTGACCACTGTGCTTCTTTCCAATTTTTCAACCCCTCGGGTTGCTCAGGGCAGAATATTAAGTCCAATAAATACACAAGGTTATCAAATCAAATGTGTTGCTTTTATGCCTGCCTATAAGCTGAGGTCTTAACCAAAAGAAATCCCCAAGCAAAGAGGAAAATTAATTTTAGTTCTAAGAGGTGAAAACATACATGCTTAAATCAAAAGGACATTTCAGAACACTAAGTCTTGCAGTGGGATTACATAAAAGTGTCATTCATGATTCAGTTCTTCAGACCCATGCCTTGATGACCATCATTAATGTTTATTTCAAAGGACATCCAGAGAAGTTTTTTAAATCGAAGCCACGATGCTACAAACTACAACTCATTCCTTGTCCTATTACGACAATTTGTAAAACAGAATTGAACACATTTGTTTGCAGAAGAGCAGCTGGAAAAAGTCTGAGGGAAACAACCTTTTCTGAATAGGTTTTTTGAGTGAACAGCATACAAGTTGTGAGAAAAATGCTGAGATTTATTTATGACCAGAATTACAAACACAATAGTCTTCATGAAGTATTCTGTCATATGGCATTATCAAAGACAGGATCTCTCTTTGCGTAGTAGTAGTAACCATTTATACACTTCAAAAGACTGCAACAGGACAAGAAAAGGTAGAAAGAAATGCAGAAACAACCTCTCATGCCCGAGGTGCGTGTAGCACTAATACGCAAGCCAGTGAAGTATTTCTCTGACATTCATTGAACAATTATCCTGCAAGCAAGCTCAGCTTTCTATGAAGCATTATTATGTGTTACAGTCTACATTTCTAAGGGAAGTGGTAACCGATACACTTCCAGGGCATACTCACCATATGCACTGCACAGTCTGGGTCCCAAATCTGGACGGACAAAAAATCCTGGCAGATGAGAAGCCAAGTTCAGCTTTCCTTCTGGGCTACAATATTCAGGCAAGGGTAAACTTTTTAATAAGTCCTCGTATCTGGAGGAGAAAAGAAGAATGCAATTGAATTTGTGTCATTACACAGAGAGAAAAAAAAAAACCCAAACCCGCTGGAGATTGACTTAAGAATATCTAATATCAAACTCAAATACCTTGCAGGCATCATAGCCTTGAAATCTTCACCAGAAGGCCAATCTTTCAGTTTTAGTAGAGCTGTTTCCCCATTTTTTATTTTCTGCCGTTCTGCAAGTAACGTAGAAATTACTAAAAACGAACACACTGGAGGTGTTTTACTTTATTCAGCTAAAACATATAACTGAACTCTTTAACTTGTCTATAAAGATTTCATCTACAAAACAGGAGATTAATTTCGAGACTCAGCAGGATACAAACCAAACTCAACTAGCTGAGGAACAAAGACATCTGTCAGACCTAACCGGTTTATTAGTGTATCTTTAATTCTGCAAAGGTAAAAAAAATGCACGTTTCTATCACATTCTCTGGAAACAGATTACCTACAGCTTTCTTTTTGAACTAATAGTTTCTTCAAAGCCTCAAGATACATAAAGAATATTTTTAACTGCAGTTTCTAACACTGTGTTCAGAATCAATGGAATAACATATTTAAAGTAACATACTTGAAACATCTTCAAAACCATCCCAGAACTCCTTGACATTGGTGTTTGAAATAATACTGTCTTTGCAATTCAAGATATCAGCTTGCTGGTTTCCAAAATCTAGACTAATTGATTCCGCTTTCCACAGGCTGAAGTTCATTTTCTTATGCATACCGGACACTAAAACAGGCTGTAAAAAATAAAATATAATAAAAAAAAAATCAGTACTTATCCTTTCCAAAGTACACCTCCTTCAGTTAAACTGGAGTACAAATGCATCCAAAACACACACTGAAGATCTTGGCCCTACTGAGCTCTTAACACTCCCTCCAACAGCAACCATACCCAAGATGTCATACACACATCTTTTGGGAATTTGAGTCTCCGTAACAGTAATTTCTTATTTATTATTAGCAGTTAACTGACGTTCAAACTGCACAAGGTTCATATGTGGGCTACCCCGACAAGCTTTTGCCCACTGCTAACAACACGTTTTCAAACATGGAGTCAGGCAAATTTGTCCTTTAGCACAACTCCCCCAGAGTTCACACTGAGGTCACTTCACAGGCCGAACGGCACAATACCTACCCTTCCTTGTTTCCAGCACTCTTTGAAGAGCTTCCAGTTGTTGTTGTTTTTATGGTCTCTGAGCCACAAAACATGCTTGTCACAGATCCACGAATACTGAATATCACTGTACAGTTTACTGCAGTCATCCTGAATACATTTTCTGTCATCCTTTGGCTCATCTTTTATTTCAGATTTTACATTTATCTTTGGTGCTCTATTTGGTGGAATCTTGTTTTCTACTACTGAAGCAATTATGTCATCGAGAATGTTTGGCATAGTCCTTCCACTCTTGCCACTCTATTAGAAAACAAACAAACATACATACATACGCTTAAACAATGTAAAAGCAAATGAAGTTAATGCAATTCCTTTTGCAGTAGAATGACAACATTTCATTACCAATTAGAAGCTTGCAGTTACCTACTTCCTTTGTAGTAAACTGCATGCATTCTTACATGGGAAAGTTTGAAATACATGCAGTTATTACAAAACTCAATATATAGGAATCTTCCTTTGCTTTGTCAGGTTGAGGCTTTATCTAACTTCATTAACATTTTACAAATGACAGAGATTTTCAAATCCTGATATAAAAAACGCGCATCTTGTAAACACTTACTGCTGTTCCTGTAGAGTAAACTGGAGCAAAAGCAATACCAGCATCCGTAGAACCTAGACGCAGTTTGCCTGCTGTTGTAGTTAATAGATCTCGTAAGGTTGAGCCCTGCTCGTTGTTCTGGGATGCAGGAGGGGAGCTTTTACAGTTTTGGGACTCCAAATTATCCTGGTCTTTCTCCTCTTTTGAGTGTTTTCCAGAAGGACATTCTTTGTTCTCTAAAACAACAATAATCATTGGACATTTACACTGTTGTATCACAATGCAGACATAGGAACAGCGCCAGTATCCTGCATTTTATAGTGGTCGTAATATACTGTAGCACTAGTGCTTTATTCACCTGAAAACACACCAGAGGATGAACTAGATCCTTCAAAATGCAGTGTGACCATGAAAAGGCCTTCCTCAGCATCTCAGACATGCAGCTGAGTACCTGTCACAAATGAGAGATGCTGTAGCTGGAAATTCTGCCACACTACACATGCATTCCACTAGTGGCTCTTCTGGTAACAGATTCTGATGCCACCAGGAGAAGGCATTGCAGTTTCAAGATTGAAATTAAGTGGGAAAAGAACATAATCTTTTATTTTTGTTGAACAGAAAACGGTGTGAATTTTTCCTAATTAACTGAATTATGTATCACTGGTGCCGCCAAAGTCATGGACATGGTACAATTTCAAACATTTACCTTTCTTTTCTTCTCTGGCTTTCTGCTCTGCAAGATCAGCTAACCAATGCAGTGGTGACTGGGATTCAGGCGGTGTTAACTTGCTGTCTGTGCTTACATCACTCCTTGGACTTGTATTACCATTTGTCTCGGACTTTTGAGGAGTACTCTGCTGCTGAGACTCAGGCATGCACAGAGAAATTTTATTACTGTGGTTAAGAACATTCTGCAAAACCTGTAAAGAACAAATTTATTTTTAAGTACATAACTTTTTTTTAATGTACTTCAAAGACAAGGCTAACATTTAACCATCATATACACAAACTAAACTGCAAGTGGTACTATTCAAATACAAACACCTACAGGAACCCGAACATCTGAACAAACTGCGATGTACAAACCCATTTTAGACTCACCTGAGACACACCATTCATTGCAGGGAGCTTGCCAGCTTGCGTGCTCTGCTTGCTGGTACACTGACAATGGGATTTGATTTCAAATTTTTCTCTAATATTGTGCATAGCATCTAGAAGATCTGTCAACACTGGAAAACGATTAAGAAGAAAACCATCAGCAGCTCTCAATCACTTTGTGACTCTCTTTACAATCCACGTGCTGCGATGCTAAAATGCTATCTACAAACCTTTTTAAAATGAAACTATTAAAAATGCTAAATTTAACACTCAAAAAAGCTATAAAAAGACGGTCCAGTTTACCTTAAAGCTCGTGCAGAAAGAGACACGGTCTTTAATTAAGTAATTGCATACTACTCTTCTGAATAATCTAACCTTTACTCTGCATCCCCCTTGCACGGCACGCAAGCAGTAAGCCAGTCATTCATTATTTACTCCTCATTGTTCGACTGGTGCATCATTGCTTCATTTAATAAACCCGTCAAACTACAGACTGAAGTGAGCCACATCCTGACAAAATAATTAGCATGCGATCGTGTAATTTAAGGCTGTCTGGTAATGGGTACGCGCAGAAGAACAAAAGTGAGGTTATGTAGGCAGTCTTCACTATGCCATTTCCAGATGAGTGGTTCACTTCACAGTTTAAAATTAAAACCAGTTTCAGTCTGGAACCTGTCCTTGGGAATGTCACAATTTGCATTTGTTATGGAATTTAACCAACCTTCGTTTCTACCTGAACTAACATGCAACAACCCATAAAATAATGACTGGATCTGTATTTCCAGCTTAAAATAACTTGGGAATTTGCTTACCAAGTTTGAGGGCACATTTGAGTTTTCTATTCTTTGCTCTGCATCAAGGCTGCCAGAGATCACAAGTTGTGCTAGCAACAACCACCATGCTCAACCACACTTCTTTATAACTGGTTATGAGAAAAATTCTGAATTTTGCTGGGTTTAGGATTACTGTTTAGTTTTTCATTTATCACAAGCTATTTCAGATGTCCAACCAAAACCACACATAAATCTCCTTTTTTAATTTTTTTTTTTTGGGGGGGTGGGGGTGGGATGGGACAACACAGTGAAAAACAAATCCCCCCAAATCTGCTGCCACATAACACTACTTGGCAGTACTATTTTAACATTTTCCTTTAACAGCTGAGGTCAGATTTATTAAGTACATTCTGGCTGTTTTATTCTGCTCTGAAAAGGTACAAAACAGTCACAAAAACCAGCCTGAATTTCTTCACTGCCTGTCCCTGAAAGCCCTTCAGACATCTGTGAGCATACTCTCCTCTTTCTCTCCTATCATCTGTGCCCCTTGCTGTTAGCTGCCCAGAATCACTTGCCTTCCTGCAATGATTTGACACAATTTGCAGGTTTTTAAGTGGAAAATGAGAAATTTCAAGAAACAACTCTGGCCTCTCTTCACAGAAAGACCTGGGAAAAAAACCCACATCCTGCTTGTTTGTGGATCTTACCGGAGCCTGGAATAATCTGTGTTGGCATCAGGTGTTTGTGATCATGAGGCTGTCCCTTCACGCACTTCATCCAGGCATACAACTCCTTATCTGCAAAATAACATTGCCAATCGTTTTACTTCACTTACGGTGATAGACAGAGCGAGTTAACAACATTTTTCAGATTTGTTTTAGTTAGAAACTGTTTTTTACACATACTGGAAGTCTTCTGTCCTGGTATCCTGCATGACAAAGATTTGCATGCAATGGCTACTTTTCACAATAAGGAAAGGAATACAGAGTTTTAACAATACTGAAATCTGAAATAACAGCATCTGTAACACAAACACTTGCCAATAACCTCAAAGTTTTGAAGTATATTCCCTTTATTACATGGCCTAAGCCCAAATCCTGTACCGTTGCAGTTGAGGCAGTGAGACCCCCTTGATGAATTCTAACACGGAAAAGAGACACAATTAGGCTGTGCTTGTATGACCCACTTAATTTGACACAATCCATGCTCCAACTAGAAGTGGCTGTCTTGAACCAGAGAAGGCCAAACAAGCCCAAAAGATGGACTTTTAACCGAATCCATTCTCTGATCTGGCCTACCACACAGCTGCAGCCGTGTTACTGGTGGCACCAAGGAGAGGGAAGTTGCATCACGGATTTATGTCAGATTAAAGCAACCATGAAACCACAAGTCTGTATCTACTGGTTGAAAATAGTTTGTGGCAGCAGAGAGGGCCTAACCGGTAGGAAAAAGCGGCTTTCTATAAAGTTTCACGAAGAATGGTCCCTGCCAAAAAATATACAGTGTAAAGACAAGACAGAGAAGGAATGAGAGCGAAAAATGTCTGGCTAAGCAACCAGTCACCGATCTGCTGTGTGATTTGGGGGCAGAAATACAGACGCGATTTCTCTCTCAGCCCCCAGTTTTGAACCCTATCCACTGAACCACTAGTTTTCAGAGACTCTTCAAATCTTTTTATTCGTTTGCTCAGTGTAGCAATGTAAACTAAGGAGAGTACACTAAAGGAAGCACTTAGCAGATTTAAAGAATTATCTTCTTGCACTGCAATAGACAATGTACCAAATGTTCCTTTCAGATAAATATTAGATTTGTTAGCTATTCTGTAGTTTTTGTAACACCTAAGCCATTGAAATATGTAACTGGGCGTGAAAATAAATCAAATCAAACAACAAAACAGCATATATCTACTTCAAGTATTTTATCACTTGAAATGCCATAACATGGCATTCCACTTGATGGTGCCATGAACTGTCTGAAGGTACCAATGGATGCACATTCATTCATTCCTGTAGTAAAAAGCAAGGAGAGAAGTCATTGATAAATATCTGAGTATGGAATATTTAAACCCCCAAGATTCCTGGTAAAGCTGGGGAAAACCAGCATATTCTCTGCTACATTTAGCAACTGTAAAAACAACTACCAGTTCCAGGAAAAATGGTGTAATATGAAGTGCTATTCTATAGAGATGGGTGGGTGGTACTGAACTTTGCAAGAGAGTGCCAAAGAAGAGGGACAGTTCACAGGAATCCTACAGCATCATTAGAAATAAAGGTACAGAGAGGGAAGCTATCGTACTTCTGCTTTTGCATATAATGTTGTGATGAAGAGTAAGGAGAAAGCCTTCCCTGCTAGAAGACTGAAAAGAAGCCTGCTTCTGTATACTGCTTTTTTAAGCTTTGAAGACATTTTGCTAAGATTTTCCTGGCTGGTTAACACGCACACTATAAAAAGCCTCTGACTGCATGTTCCCACCAGGGTAAATAACGTTCGGCGCATATCCCAAGCCACGTCAGATAGATGCACACACATGTACACACACAGACTTCAGCCAATTAAGAGCTGCTGAAGCAGCCTCCAGCATTAAAGCATTAACGACTGTTCTCAGTGTTGGAAAACACCGACATTAGTTCCCTAGAAACTTCGGGCTTTGATGGAAGTCCCTGGGAACATTCTATAACCGCAGTGTAGGAGGCTCTCGCTGCAAGCCAAGGACAAAGTGGATGAGTCTCTCCATTTATTAAAGATCTGCCATCTAACAGTTAAACTTTATTTTACTAACATTTCACATCTGTGACATTATGCTGCTATGACAAACATGGAAATGCTTTTCAAAACAGCTTTGAATCAGTTCCTGGCGCAGTGTTTGACCGCAGGTCTGTGCCAGGGCACGACGCCTGCCACCCAGGGGAAGGCAGCCCTCTCCAACAAGCAGCCTGAGCACCAGTGTCACAGGCAAGGGCTGAACGACCACATCGATCTTCCAAGCCATTCCTG
>NW_009259424.1:2648531-2687060 GCF_000687185.1 Egretta garzetta | reverse complement strand
ATTCCTGCTTTTGGTTGCAACCAGGCTGGGTCACTCAGAAATCACAGGTTTGCAAGTCAGCCCTGTTACACTTCACTGCAGACTAAGCTAGACATTTCCTTTAAAGCACAGGAATTCGATGAAACCGAGTATGCGTGTAGGCTGCTGGATTGTGAAACCTCCGCTAATGCTAATTTTAAATACCATGTGAAGTATTTTTCTCCAATTCACTTCTTTTTATAATAAAAAAAGTAGGCTGTTAAGTCAGTACGGCAAACCATGTACTTCTAAAGGGAGGACTCCAGAAAGCGCTCAAATCAAGGCACGTCTTAACAGCAAAGAGTTCCCGTAAAGCAAGGGAGGTGTAATGGAGTGCCAGTCTCACAGCTCCAGAACAAGAATTTAACCTTGAGGGGCAAGGCACGAGCAATCCAAGACAATCCACTCAAAAAGACTGAGAAGCGGACAAAGGCCTAGAACAGCCCCCACAGCAGTTGCTTTCTGAATGACTGATTCTACATCTACTGACAAAAAAGGAGGCAAAAAAGATCTAAGAGAAATCAAAACACACAAGCAGCAATTTGATACTTTACAGAAAGGCAGTTACACTAGTGGATCAGCAGCCCTACAACAAATGAGAATAAACAGCATACACAATACTCTAGTTCATAAAGAACTGACCTCTAGAACTTTTTCTTTCCTTTGCCTTGTAACAATCTAGGCAGACCACAAATCCACATTTTTGGCAGACCCAGTGAATGTTAAATAATGTGGCTTCACATGCATCACACATCTCACGGACTCCTCTCACTGCTCTCTTCCATGCAATTTTGGCTGAAATACAAAATAAGCAGAATAAAAGGACTGAAATTTAAATGCAAAGCACAGAATGAATGTTCTTTATAGATGAAGCGTTCATAATTTCCCCCTCAGATGTAACTGGATGTGGGGGGAGGAAAGCGATCCTTCGTAAACAGACCATCAACATCTACCCCCTTAGTTGCATTACACAGCATCCCCATCAATGCTACTGTCAATACACTATAAAGAAAGCAAAGCATCCAAAAAACACATACTGAAGTAATAAAGAAAGAATATTTCTGCTCAACATGAGCGGGTTGCAAGTACAGAGAAAAACTTCTTTAGCATATACATTTAACCCCATGCAATGAAGAGAGCTGGACTTTTCACCTGACTGCCTATGGGACTTGTTTAATCTCAAAGGCAGCCAAACTGCTGAGTCGGATGGGTTAAAGTTGGCAGGAGGGAGGTGCCTGTCCTGGAGACCTGGCTGGGGCTGGTACTTCTGCCTTCTGCCCCACCTCCTCCTCGTACTGCCTGGAATCAGCAGAGCCACCAGCCCGTTTAAAGCCTGCGCCCACCTGCTGTGGGCCAGAAGGACTGTGGCTTTGGTGGGGAGGAGGCTCTGCGGGGGCCCACGCTGTCACATTATTCCCCTTTGTTTTGGGAAGGAGACACGTCAGAAACACAATGTCTGTTGGCAGGAGTCGGTACCTGGCTCACTGTGGGGCTTGGCGTGGAGCTGGCCGGATTGCTGGAAGCCAAGCTGGGAACCAAGGCTGTTCCAACCCCAACAGCAGCCTGGCCCTGGCCCTGGCCCAGCACAGCCACCAGCGCAGGGAGGGGGAACGGGCTGGCTTACTGAGGAAGGTCCCTGCCCCTTCCCGACATACCCTCTTACAAAATAGCCTAGGAAAATCCAGCGCGACAGCCTGGTGAAGTGAGCTACTCGAAAGGAAGCCATGGGCCATGATGAACGCAAACACTGGAGTAAAACTGCAGAACACTTGAGAGCATTTGAGATTTCCTTACCGTCTTTTTTCACCCAGGACATGGCTGTTTTCTCAGATGTTACTAACTGACAAAATTTATCACCTATGATATCTAGAATGTATTTAGAAGTTTCTAGGTCCAGTTCATCATCTTCATAGTTTTCATGTGTCCATAAACTCAGTGCTTCATCATCATACTGATCAGGAGAGGAGAAACCATCTATCCTAACCACTCCGTTCTTACTGAAAGATAACCTAAAAATGAAAACAGATAGTTTAACTGCATATATCATCATATTCTGAGATTTACAGTTTGCTTGCTAATTTAACTGACTGCTTATGTCTTACAACAAGTAGGTTTTCTTTACCTTTTTAGCATCCTGCCATATTTTTAAATTAAAAAATAAATCCTACTGCCAAAAAACGGTTTTAAAACCAAGAGTAAGAAAGCATGAAAACTAAAACTAATTTTTTAGGCACTTTCTGCAATCAGTTTACCCCTCATTCTCTCTAACATTTCTTACAGCTTTAAAATTGAAGACAGGAAAATTATCCTTTTTTTTTTTTTTGGCCAAAGTTTGGTTCCACCTATTCCTCACCTTTAATTTTCAGAGTGTTTGTAACAACAATCACTCAAGTCTGACTCATCTTTTATAGATCTTTCTTTCCTACTGCTCTCAAACTCAGAAACCAGGAGTTTGAACACTATATTTAAGTCTTTCTAGGCAGAACAAACCACCAATACAAGGTAACGTTTTTGTATCCGCTAATTTCTGACCTTTAAAATAACTAAAGGCTTTCCTGTTATCCTACCCAGTACCATTCCACTAATCCTGCCTATATTTAGCCTATTTTTAAGCAGTAACAATTAATTATTCCATCTTGCATAACACAGGATAATTCATTATACATATGCAATTATTATAATAGTTAAGGAATTTTACAGCAATGCCAGTAAAATAGTCCTGAATTCAGAACTAAGTACCAAGACCAATACTCAGATGTGTATTTAGTGAACAAGAAGAAATAATGAATTTTCAGTTACAATAATGACTTCCAAGAGTAGCACAAACTTTGTTTACAATTCAATCCCTACTATCTAAATACAATGAAAATTAATTAAACCGCTGTAAAATTTACCACATTATATTCAAAACATTCCAATTTTTTATTCCGTAACTGGGTTTTAAAAAATTGGCAAAACTTTATCACTGATGTTCTCTCTTTTATACAGGGCAGAAAAAAACCCAGAACTCTGACACTGCCACATTAGGAAGCAAATAATCTTGCGTAGAAGGTATTCCAAGTCCAACCTTGAAATGATTCCTGTAAGAGTACCAAGTCTTGTAACTAAAGCTTCGTTATGAAACATTATACCCAATCCAGGGAATAAATTCCTGTCTAAAACAAGTTGGGTACATACTGACAACACAACCCACGTGCAAATGAAAGCCGCCTTGTTCTGTCTCGATAGCTGCTCTCCCTGCACCATGTATGCTACGCTGCATCCTGGGAAATTTTCTTCCCAACTTGTGAGTTTTTCTTGATTGGCCAGTAATTGTGAAAAAGGAGGTCACAACTCCCCTGTCCTTAGAAAACTCCCAGGAAACCCAGAGCAGCATTCCCACCATATACTGGCAAAAGAACAATTACGAATTAGTGCAACTATGTGGTTGTACAACTTGTCCAGAGTGACTGAAGCTCGCCTTTTGAAAATCCCACTTCAAATGTCAGACACCTGTGTAATGGTGATGTGCTGTGTTTTCTGCTTGCCTAAGGTACACTGGGCAGCTGTTCTGATGTCTTTGCTATAAAGCTTTAAACAGCAATAAAGTGAATCCACAAAAGAAGTAAGAAATACAAATGTAAATGCTGTTAAATTAGACAGTGTCTTTTATCAGGCAGACTGACTGATCCAGAAAAATCAGACAAGCTTTCAAGCATGCAAGTCCTTCGTCAGTATTATTTTTAAAAGTTAAAACTCCACAGTGTCAGGAAATAGCTGTACTTACCGCCGAAAGTAGTAAAATCTACAAAATACCGGTGAGTGAGTTGGTTCTTCTCCTTTCTTACTTCTTATTAGCCTACATTCTCTGCATTTTTGCAAGTTTGGTCCTATTTCAGAGCAAGAATCATCCTGCAAAAAGGACTCTCCCGTTTGCTTCAGCTTCTTTACTTTGCGCCAATCTTTTAACACTGAGCGAGGTATACCAGCTGCAAAAGGAAGAAGAGTTTCAGATGAGGTACTGGCAGCCCCTATTCGCAGAACCCAGTCAGATCAGTCAGCGGACAATGCTTCTGAATTTGTTGCCTGCCTAACATATTTCATGATTACTTCCATTTGTCAGCACCAAAGTTTAAAAAGCATAGCTACCAATTAGACTTGTACAGGCAGAAGCACAGTTAACTACCTGCTGAGCCATGAGGAATACCTAGGACACTGTATCTGCTCTTGTATTAGGTATATCGTTCACCAAATGTTGCACTAAAAGCATCTTCAGAATCTCCTTCTCACAAAACAAGCGAAGAAATACAATACAGCAGGAAAGAAAGGTTTGAATTCTGCTTCAAATGAAGATGTATGCAAAAAAGGCAACAATTTAATGAATGAAACCAGAGCTTAAAAAAAAAAAAAACCCTACTTCTTCAGAATTTATTTTTGCTGAACGATGCAGGTATGATTACAGAAGAGCAGGACAATCACACATAACTCATCTGAACTTAATGTAAAATATCCGGCATAAGGAAGAACAGAATCCATTTACTCTTGTCAACTTTGTTGGCTTTGCAAGGCTAAGCACTACAATTCTATTTTTGATATGAAAGTCAGCAGACCCGACACCGAGTAACATGAGGAGCAAATCTATTGAGTAATACGTGCAATTTTCACATACACATTTTGAAACTGAACCATGCTGTTATTTAACCAGGCTTTCATTTTAATGACTTTCAAAAGTGGCACCAGTTTTATCTGTGGATAGATAGGAGTATTTGTCATTTCATCTACCACTACTCTTGAAAGTTCATGGCCTGTAAACAGGGATCTGATGTAGAACGATAGAGAGGTCAGGGTGCTAACTTTGGACTTGGTACCTGGGTTCAGCTCGGTATTTTGCCAGAGATGACTTGTGCAAACTTGCAAGTGACAGACTGCCTGTGCCTCAGTTCATGACCTACAAAACGCACTCCCAACTCATCCGAGGAGCATGGTGGTAACTGGGTGAAAACTTGAGAGTAGAAAAGGCAAAAGTACAGGTTTGCTAGTCCAAAACAATGTTTTCTGCCTTGGAACCAGAGATCCTGGGAGTCATCCGGGAGCTGCTAGAATTCAAGCTCTGTGGGCAGGAACTTGGAAGATCCCCAAGGCTTGCAGGACTGTAAAATGTCTTGCTTTGCAGGAGGGGGCCTTGCAGCCTGGAGCTCTGAGCACTCTGGCGAGCACACAGGCTCCCGGGGCTTTCCGAAACGGCATCGGGACAAAGCCGTTTTCAACCCTGGCAGTATCCAGATACCACCCACACTGTGAAACTGCCACCGAGCCCCTGATCCTGAAGCACAGTTATCTTCAGCCACCCATGGGGAGCCAAGGCAGCCATCCCAGGAAAAACACAGGACCTGTGCTTTCCTGAAAGCTCCTCAACATTGATTATATTTTTGTATAAATCTTTGTGGAAAGTCCTTTTCTTAAGAAAATCTCTGACCAGCGCATGCTCTCAGAAATTGTAACGAAGCTCTCAAGATAGACTGACAGGAGTATCAGAAATGCTCATGTATTTCATAGGTCAGGTAGGGGAAATGGACAGGTCTATTAAGATTTCAAAAGAGGGTGGCAAGCACAAGAAGCTGCTACCACAGGATGGGCCCAAGCTGTTAATGTGCAGAACACAAGCTGTGCGACTCACAACAGGATGTAATACCAACTCCTACCCATTTCCCGACCTAAATTCCATGGAACAGTTCCATAATGTATTATCACGTATCACTTTCATACTCAGGTACCACTAGCCAAAACAAGAAGTGACTGCCGTCCCTTAACTTAGGTAAGCAATCCTTCTGCAACAAGCCTACAAAAAAAAAAAAAATCTTTTGCTACAGTACAAAGGTCATAAAGACCTAACATGTTACACATATACGTTTACAGTTCACTTCAAGAAGTGAAACCAGGAAAGACTTTATAGGCATGTTCTCCTTGATCTTCCCTTTAGCTGGGAGCGGAGGGGAGTAATACTACTACCACTGGGCCCAAGCCAGAACACCTCAGACAGACTGCAACACTTCCAGCACCCAGGACAACTCGGGCATCCAGTCCTCTCAGATACCAGGAGAGTCACTTTATACACTAGGCAGTGAAAAGACAGAGAATGTAATTACAGGGAGCAGTACTCATTTTCTTACTACCTGTACTTAAAACTTCTTGTGAAAAGTAATTTAATGGTAGACTTTTCTCATACTCAACCCGAACAAAGACAAAAGAATAGTCCTTGGAGAAGAATAAATTGGGATAAAAAAATAAGCTAAGTTCTTAAATAAAATCCCTCATGCTGGCAGACCAGTTTCCCTTTTCAGATAAATCTAGTTACAATCTGCTACATGCTACAGCATTACATTTAAATTGAAATTTCTATTTCCCTAAACGTCTTTATTCCTTAAACAAGAGGGATGTTAACACCATGTAATACACATGCTAGTTAGGAGTGTGAAATGGCTCTCTCTAAAACCTTTCATTAAATTAACCAAATCATAACAGAGTGGCATCAGGCTCTCAAGGAACTGCCTCTGGCTTCCTGATCAAAGGATGAATTAAAGTTCAACAATAGAGATTCTCGCCCTCCAGTAGCGCTCTAAAAATAAATGCATTAGGTCTTTTAAAATACATCTTTCTCTCTCTCTCTCTCTCTCTCAACACAAGTGGCAGAACTATATGCACCAGTCTGTTGAATTCTGATGGACAGCACAAACCAGTTTGTTTACTGCTCATTTTTAGGCCAAGAACCAGTCTGTTAGCACATATATACAAACCGCTGAATTTCTTAAACCAGGATGTTTCCAAATGGCCTCAAGACAGATAAATCTGGACCTACTAATTTACACAGGCGTGCTTTTTAACTCTTTTCCCAGCTATCATGCATGACAAACCCTCCAGGATTAACGCTGTTAGACTTTGCATTAGTCTGCCTCTTCCAAATCAGACCAATATACTCACTGCTGTTACTGCCGCTCTGTAACTTCAGCTTGCTTTTTTCTTTGGCACTCCTGCTAAGAACACCATTCGGTTTTACTTCTTCCTCTGCATCACCCTTTTTTTTCTGCAAATCATTTTGTTTCTTTTTGTAAGTTGGCTTGGGCTGCCGTTTAGTCCTTTGCTCTGACTTGCTCTCGCTTTCATCAGAGTCTCCGCTTTCAGAGCCAGACTCATAAGTTCGTTTTGCTTTTCTCCGAGGGTGCTTATCTTCCTTCGCAAACTTATCTGCCAAGATTTTACTATCTATGTTATTCTGCAAATCATTTGATGTAGAAGCTATTAAATTGACAGTACATGGCTTAATAATTTCTGAAACACTGTTCCCTGAATTCTCTTTTTTATTAGTGTTTTTATCTTCCTCTGAATGTCTTGTTAGCCAAGCCTTTTTCAGCTTAGTGTGGTAGTTTGGCTGACTCGTCTGGGAAGTTTGCCCACTGCCTACAGAGTTCGCTTTGTTTATTGTATTACAGACGATAGCACTGTCTAGGGAGAGAGAGGTTGAAAATGTCTGATTTTTCACAGAGTTGGACTCGGTCTCACTGGTGTTACTACTTTTAAACTGAGCTGCAGCCAAGGCTGCCTTGTGCTTTTTCAAATGGACAAAGTCGGTGGAGGTGGAGAATCCCGAGCTGGGCTGAGCAGCGCTGCCTGTCTTGCCAGCGGCGGGCGTAACCGGAGCTGGAGTGCTGACCTTGCATTCCTGGGTCTGCGCCACCGCCTGACTTGCCGCTCTCGAGGCAGTACACTCCAGCGGCGCGCAGGCCAAGACCGTGTTCGATAAGGAGTAAGTCACTTCTGAGCTACCCCAGCTTGACACGCTGGTAGTTGTTGCTGCCGATGCGGTGACATCCGTTTTGGTACTGCAGATCATAGTTGTGGTAGGGGTGACAGCACGAGGAATGCTGCCTTGCGAGACAGCTGGAAATTTCTTTTCATACTGTGTGCGAGCACTGTCTGAGTTCATATTTGGCAGAATGATTCTTCCAGTCTCCCTGGCTTCCGCTGTTTTCAGGCAATCTGCTTGATTTGTCACAGCTGAAGATCTCTCACTAACTCGATCTTTGGAAGCAGGCTGCATTACTGGTACGCTATCGTATTTCGTGCTAGAAGGAGGACGCACAATAACAGATGCTGTAGCGGACTGTGACTTTCCACTCATTCTTTCAACATGCCAATCCACTTTTTCATTGTTTGGGGCATTATTGGACTTCCAGATTTCTGATAAATTCTGTTCAGAAGTGCCCTTGTAAACAGTCTGAGCTTCCTTAGGCTCAGGTACTAAAGTTGGTGGTTTCTGCAACTCCTGTATTTTGCCACCACCAGCGTTAACGGGTTGAACAGGAGTTAGAGTCGGAGGCGAAAGGCTGCTGTAGCTGCTTTCCTTCTTCTCCAGGTTCTGGTGCACAGGAGGGTGAAACACGGGGGCTCTGTGCAAGGCAGGCATACTCCGGAGTGTATTTGAAGATGAGATTGACAACTGAGTAGGGCTCCTGCTGTCACTCCTAAAAGAATTTACAGAGTGAGACTGCACTGACTGTGAAAGCTGCTCGGGTATCTTGCTCGCAGAGCCTTCGCTCTCTGGTTGGTGCTTAATTAAAGGTGGAGGTTTTGAAAGAGAAGAAATGTAAGAGGGGAGCGACTGGGGACTGGCTGCTGTGGAAGGACAATTAGTTTGCTTATCAATATATGCACTTGAAGCTTCCTTTGAAGGGTACGATCTTGGCGGTTCATTTACCACGCTGTTAGACAAGGTGGTGAAATAGTTACTCTGCGGCAAGCTCTGTGGAACTGAATGCTTCATTTTATACAGTTCTGACACAGAGCGTTCAGAGTCTTTATCGTATTTTACCGAATGGCTCTTGGGACTTGAAGATAAGGATGTTACCCTGGAATAGTTCTCTCTCTCTCCCTCCAGTGCCTTTATTTTAGCTGTAAAAGGAGCAACTTCAATACTTTCTTGGAGTATCCGCCTGTGTTCTTCTTTGTATTTGCTCAGTCGCTCCCCAGTCTCCTGTGGTGGCCTTGGCAGCTGGTTCAACATTGGATCTGCAAAATGTCTGTGCATATGGCTCTCCTTTGCTGTCTGTGTTCTGCTTTGCTCTAGCTCCGTCTTTACTGGTGCGGTTGTAACAGAACGTACAGGTTCAATAAACGCTTTCCTCTCCAGTTCTCTGTTTGAAAAAGGTTAAGCAGACACAGGTTAGTCTGAACATAGCGCAACGTGCCAAACGGAAGACCTTTCTTCCCATGCCCTGAACAAAGTTATCCATTAACACAAAATAAACTTTTCTTTATATTAGGTACAATTTTCAAAAGTCTTCAGATGACTCAGGAACTCAAGTACCATTCCAAGTCAACAGGGCAGAGTCTGTTTTGCAGCACACTGACAAGCTTTTCTCCATCACAGGCACCCACGTTTACAAATAAACTAAAAGGAAGCTGTAAGACAACATCAGCTGCCGAAATGCACACTCTCACACAGAGTTAAACAGCAAACTTACTCTTTGTGATGCTCTACGATACTTTTGGACAACGGTGGGCTGGAATGCGTTGTCAGTTTGAGAGGCCGAAGGGGATCTGCACTGGACGGTCGCACAGGAATGTGACTCAGTAAACCAAGGCTGTCAGCTGAGGTCACCGGGGTGGGCTGGTGTAACCATGGGCTGGGAGTATTCTGTTAACACCAACCAAAGCAAAAAAAATAAAATCAGATTTCAAAATAATCATGAGACCACAAGAGTTATCGTATCAAGTCCTACCAATGATCAGAGTGAAGTAATGTATTTCAGCACCAAATCATACACAGCAAATAAAATTTAACATCTTAAGTCACTTTTTGATCAACTGGAACATCTGATTGTACTTCCCCTGGACTTGGGGCACACAAAATAGTTTACACATTTCAGAAGCATTCTTGGAACTGTTTAATTTTCAAGTATTCACCACGAATAGTTAATTCTAGAACGGCATCTCAAGCTCATCAAAATTAGCAAACCAATGATAGTCTGACAGCACTTCAGTTACTAGCAAACAGACCACTAGCTCTTCAATGAATTGCAAGAAGTATTTCTTTCAAAAGACAAATACATTTAGTATTTCTGGAAAACAAGTTCATTTCCAGCTTTACAACAAATCTCAATATAAGGGACAGAAGTATCTCTTTCTTGGATGGTTCCTCTCCTTCCCCCAGCCAAATGATTAAGTACGATAATCATAACTAATCTGCTTTATTTTGCCAGGCATTTTTATCTGGCATAATTTCACCATCAGCACGCTATTAAAAGCATAAACATAGATGCCTGCCATACTTTGCACCATGGCAAATGCACAGTACACACAATTTTGTGCTGTGTACCTAAATACTCAAAAAAGTGGGCAATACCAACCTCCTTGCTTACACACACCATGGCAGTCTTAATTTATGAAACTGGTTTTTAATTGACTACTTGGGAAAGTTTCTATTTTTGTATCTTCTCTGAAACCAGTGTAACAACTCTGCAGAAAAAACCAAGAGCAGCCCCATCTCTCTCCCCTTTCCCTCTCTCCAAGACCTGCTTACAAGAAACACGCACAAGAGTGGAATGGCAGGGCACCCCGTTGAAGAGGTGCTCAAGTGCTAGGGACAAGCCAAGAAGGGACTGAGACAAGAGTGAGCAGAGCTCCCATGGGCACCCCAAAGCCTCTCGGTGCTGCCCCACCCCTAACTCAGACACTGCCTAGAACCTCTTCCCCTCCTCTGCTCCTCACCAGTCCATCCCTCTCCTTCCCCCCAGTCTTGGCAACTCCCAGTTGAGAACTGCTGCAGCAGAAGGGGAGCCAAGAGCTCTCATGACGCATGCACGCAGCACAGAACAGATCTGCAGGTGCTACAACTTTGAAGTTCTGATTTCTGTATTTTTGAATATTTAAAGCAACCGCTTGGGTTTGCACTAACAGTTTTAGCGCACACGTTGCCTAGGCTGGTAGTTCCCACGCTGTGGTGAGTTCCCACGAATAGCCTGTAAGCTGTATTAAAGTATTATGCAAAAAAGGCCCGTCACCTTCTCCCTAGAGGAGCTGGGGAACATCTGCTGGAGCACCAAGCATTGCCCAAACAGCTTCATGACTCCACCTGCAACCATCTACGGCCCAGCCCAAGGACAGGAGCTGCCAGAGCCGCCTGCGGATGGTAGGAAAAGGTGGGCTTGGGGGCACACTTCCTTCAGCACACAGACACGGCCCAGCCCCGAGCCCAGGGTGGCTGCTGCTGCTGTTACAGCTGATACACAGACCCCTTTCTGCAATCATGGCAGCCATGCAAACCAACTTTGGAAACACCCATTCTGGGTTTCTAAGGCGTATTTAAAAAAGGCCTCCAGCGCAAGAGCCAGAAGACAAGTCACCACAAGACAATTGCCACATATCAACATAATTAAAAAGCTGCGTGCCTCGGTATGCAGGGCTGCATAGTTCAGGCAGCCAAAGTGAAAACAGAGTCTATCGTAAGTTCTTCAAAATGGACTTCAGCATGGGGTGGAGCAGGCAGCTACATGAAAAGATAAATCCACCTATAGTTTTCTCTTAGGCTTTTCTTTTCTGCTGCGTTTGACTTTATCATGGTTTAGATCAAACTGACTTCATATTACAAGGCCAACTCAAACTGACTGTTTGGGAAAGACTTAGCCACAATGGTTTGGCTTTTCTCAAGAATGAGGCTGGGGAAGAATAGCTTTCCCCATGATGAAAAAGAAAAAAAATCTCTATAACCATTCAGAAACTCTAAGCTTTGACGCAAAGGCTTACAATTTGGCAGAAGGACCACTGTCAGCGACATGCCTTTTGTGGTCCCTCTGAAAATCTGCCCAAATTAGGCCAAGTTGTAAGCCTCTAAAAATCAGTATGCACATGCTCAGTGGAGGTTTGATTGAAGCTGGCAGTAAAGCTCTCTGAAGTTTCTGTCTGCACTACACATGCTTCATCTTATGCTGTTCCTCTAAGGTGCCTGCAAAGAGCATGCCGTATCCCAAGCCTGCAGGAGCTGAGAAAACTTTTCCTGTAACTGCCATATCTGCCTGCCAAACACCGCCGCCGCACTGGGCGCTGGGCTGGAAAACACAAACCATTTCTTCTGAGACTTCAGTGGTTATACGCAGCATCCAGACAGAGGAATCACCCTGACTTGAATACAGAGGAGTAGAAAGCAGATGGGAAGGCAGGGATGTGTGTCAACAGGAACAGAAGGGGAGAAGAAGATATGCCAAGAGAGGGTACACAGATAGGTGTAAAGGCAAGAAAAAAGGGTGTACAGTGCAAGAAATATTTATAAATGCTGAAGCACTCCTCTTCAGAACTTCCCACTGGATTTAGGACTCCTTCCGTCTCTGCCTTTCTCCATTATTTAGCAAGCATACATGAAATTTCATTATGAAGACAACTCTCCTACTTCTCCTAGTATTTAACTTACCTAATGGTTTTCAGAGTTTGATGTAGCAAATATTCAGCCAGTGGACTCAAGGTCCCAAACCAGCTGGTTGACTTCACTTGGTCATAAACAAAACCCAAACATTTTGTCTTACTTTAAAATACTTAGGAAATCTGGAAGAACTCCCTACTCGTGTCTGCTCAGAGACAGTGGTTACTACTGGATTTCCACTCCACACTTTAGTTCTGTGTCTACTCAAAATCCCCACCGCTGACGCACACTCTGCGATACAAACTACCCAGTCCGTATCTAGAAAACGACTTCTGGGAGACACTAGCCCTGACTAAATACTGCATTAAGAAATGAGTACAACTTACCCTTCTCAAGGAAGCCTCTGCGTTAACCGGAGTTTCTGGGTGGACCCATTTGGAGGAGGGCAGACCGAGTCCTGAGTAAGCATGTGTTCCGTTTGGATACTGCCAAATAATTGGATAAAGCCCTAGCTGATTATAGGAAGCAGAAGGATGAGCTTGTCCAAGAAGATGTGGAGACTGGTGTTGTAACATCTGTTGCTGCTGCTGGTGTGCTAATGCCAAATGGCTTAAGCTGCTAGCATGAGCAGTCTCTAGTCGCGGATGGCCACCCAGCAAGGAGGCAGCAGGCACTCCGGGTAACACTGCAGGAAGTAGATGAGGGTGATGAACAGAATGGTGAGATGCGGTACTAAGGGGGTGAGTGTTAATAGCGGACAAGGGAGCCTGAGCTGAAGACCCAGCTAGCAGATGGGATGAACCAGTTAATGCAGGATGATGAGCGTTTGGATTTAAACAGGTTCGGTGGGATGAGGAATGCAGAGGATAATTATGCTGATGCAAATAAGGTGAAATGTGATTAGTTCCTGTTTCTTGTCCAATCAGAGTGGGGTCCCTGTACACCGTGAAATGTTCATTCTTGTCAATGATAAGAGGACTTTTAGTAGCTTCTAGAGCGCTAACTCTAGCTGGAACCGGATGAAAACTAGACCTAGGCAAATCATGATCAGTTTTATTGGCTGACCTTGTTAATCCAGTAGCGTGGCTGTTTTGGGAACTAACCTTAGACTTCACAGTATCAGAAGATTGGGTGAATTTAGGCTTAACATCTGGTGACTTTGTTTTAGGATGATCAACTGAAGCACTAGGTTTTGACTTCACAGAATCGGGGACTGGACTTTGCTTATGCAGTTTACTCTCTTCTGCTAGAGAAGCTACATTTAACGAAGACATAAACGAGCCATACTGCACTTTTTCTTTTTCAGGATTTAAGTGTTCATTTACTGGTAACGTTTTTACAACCCCAGGTTGTATCAAATCCGTTTTGTTAACAACACCGCTAACCCAACTTTGATCAGCTTCCTGTTTTCTTGCTTCAAGGAAATTTGCATTTGCAAACTGCTGTTTTAAATCGCTGCTGTGAGATTCTATTTTCTGAACCGTTTGCAAACCAAAGGTACTTGCAGCATTATCTTGGCTCTCCTTTTCGGAGTTGTTTTCATTAGTAATGTCAACAACACATTTCGGAGTAGGAGGTCTGGGTATAAATTGCTCATTTTTTAATTCCGCAGTATGATGTTTTTCTGCATTGCACTCTTGAACATGTGGATCCTTGGCATTCTGCTAAGAAGGATGACTTCAGTCTTTCTGTCTCTTCATGTTTTTTATCCTCCTGCATTTCATCCCATGGAGACCGTCTATCTGTTAGTGTCTGTTCTACTCCCTCAATAGTTTGGGATTTTCCTTCTTCTCCATTTATCTTTGAAGTGTTCTTGCTTTTTAACTCATTTTCTGAATTTTGCTCTGAGGACGAATCTGTTAATCTTTTATTTGAAATTTCTGAGTCACTGCTCTCAGAGTAATCTGAGATATTGTCCGTCCGCAGTCTCTTCATATTCAATTTTTTTTCATCCTCTTCAGGTTTTCTTCTTTTACTAAGGAAGTGTTTATTTTTGGTTTTGGGGTTTTCTGTAAGAGATAAAAACATGTCTATCACATTTTCAGTCTAATATGGTTTTAAGAAGCTCTCCCTCCCTTTCCAATAACTGCTTTTACCTCCTCGACCTATATACTCGTATCTTTCTTCTTTCATCTTCTCTTCATCAGGCATGCTGCTATCAGAGCCTTTCCTCTTATTTGGCCGAGTATTCCTCTGTTGCTGGTGCTGGTGAGAATTCTGTTTTGGTGCTGCAGTTTGGGAATTCATTGCTGGTCTGGGACTATTTGCTTGCGCACGTGTATAATGACCCTGAAAATAATTTTGTGATTAATGGACTTAAATGCAATTTTAATTAGCGACTTTAACATATATTTTTAATACTCATAATATACGAAAATACTTAGGTAAAAAGATAAATGTATCTACGTGGACTGTGTTGCTGTTCTGGTTGGAACGAGACCGTCGGCGTGAAGTGATGCCAATATTTTCACCTTTCAACAAAGAGTGAACAACATCATCTAGAAAGGTCATCTGAACCATAGAAGGATCAACATTCTGAGGTTCTAACACCTGGTTTATTAAAAAAAGAAAAAGTAATAATCAGCAGATGTTCAGGCACTGCCCAATCTGTATTTTCCGAATCGGAGTTCACCAGTCTATTTTGTGTGCTTGAGACTAATCAGAGAAAAGCCTACTTAATCCTGACAAGCAGAACCGACATATGACTCTCAACAAAGGCTGGGAATAGAGTAAAAACCAAAGTAAACACGTCTTTACATACCACTGTAAAAATAATGTCTTTTTTTAAAAAGTACCCCACCACCACTTCCTTCCCCTTCAATGACCTGAAAATTTGAAATTAAGAGACACTGAGGTCTCCACAGAGTAACTCCTAAGTAGCAATTCCAATATACAAGTATTTTAAAAATGTACTTAATATTCTGTAAGATACGCCGCAGAAGCACGTTACAGTATTGCTCCCAACAAAAGCATAACTGCTGAAAGAAAGGAACCAAAACTGGACAGAAGAACTCTTAAGAGTGGCAGAGTGTTACGAGTGAGGGGTGGTACTTCAGCAAGAAGGAAATGCTAACTAGATCTTTAATCCATGTGTCACAAAGTGAAAAAAATAATATTTGGAGAAAATTAATTAGAGCAAATTAAGGGAAAGAATGTATCTGAGTATTAGGCTAGACTTAAATCCTTATTGTCACACATGATTTTGTCAGACATTTCAAGGCAGATGGGTCATTCACCATATTAACGTTGAGTCATTACTCTGGTCTCCTGAAATAGAATTCATTACTGCCACTAAATATACCAGCAGTAATTCTTTTTGTAATATCAACTTCAGAAATACATCTGAAACCCACCACAGTAAATGTAAATTAGGGCTGCAGTAAATGCTTAACTCAATAAATTGCAGAAAGTGGGTATTTCAATTGCTTGGAAGAAGTAATCGCTACTGCAAAGAAGTAATACACTAAAAGATTTCAGCGTTGAGAAAAGAAACTCTCAACAGAGCTGACAGGGGAGACCAGTTCTTAAAACTAGATCGCTTCACTTCAAAGACTGCAGTAGTCAAACAGTGACAGCAGAAGAAAAGCAAAACTGGAGGACTGGTATTAATCATAACATTGCACAAATGTTTAGCTTCAGGATGGCTTTAACTGCTAGTTAACACTACTCCAATGCAAAGTCATGCGGTGGTTTCAGCACAGTGACTCGCCCTGCTGGAACTGAACAACTCAGGGTCTTTCAGGGTACCACAACAAAATTTTAAAACTCTTAACGTGTAGTTTACTTGAAGCTTGTTTTCCGAGTATCGCAAATCAAACTCACCTGGTCATTCATAACAACCATAGTGCGGGTGAAGAGATCATGATGAGTAATGATACCAGTGAACCACTGGGTGGCAGAATCCTGTCTGTACACTCTCACCCTATAACCATTTAAGGAGTACGGACCTTTAGAAGGGGAAGAAATAAAAAAGCCATTGAGAAATTCAGGGAGGAAAAAAAAAGTATAAAGGGGTTTTCCTGGTTTTTTAAGCTTCATAGGAAACATGCAGCGCATGGCACGGACAGCAAACTATGGGCAATTCTGGCACAGCACTGCTTGTGGATTTTACTTTTATTCAGGAAGACATTTTGAAATGCAAATGGTACATTTAAGTATGCTTTAAGGTCAATTATGTTAACATTTTCAACATACAATTTTCTTATCTAAATCTTTCTGCAACCATGATGACAAACGATGGGAAAATTCCTGCCTTCAAACAGCAACCACAGAAAAGTAATCTGAAAGGCTAGAAAGTGGCAGCAGCAGGTTATACAGAAGCTATTTAGCAGGCTAGTCACATGCCCAGATGCTTTGCTGGCGAAAAGATTTACATCTCGGTGGTTAGGCTCTGCATCTGCCAAGTCTTTCCCATAAGTGACCACAGAGCTTCTCTCCATTACAGCAGTCGGAAAGGCAGCTGAGTGATCCCGTCCCTGCCATGGCCACAAGGAACACTCAAAAACACACACGCTATGACTTTAGCTCCTGTTTTGATATGTCAACTGCAAAGAAACCCCACACACTGTCCCTTTGCAAAAAGATCAGTTTAATTCACCTCCAAAAGCCCATGGCGGTGGGGAGACAGTATGATACAGTACTTATTTTACAATTGGTTTCAAGACCCAGAAATTGAGATTCAACAATTTTATTCATGTTCAGTGCCCCATTTGATCACCAGGACCCTAAGTTTCATTGCATTTCATATTTACGCGGCATCTTGTATGACCAAGCAATGCTGCCACCGAGTTCAGTTCCAACTGTGTGGGTTTCACTACTTCCACAACCAAACCCCAGGTCAGGCATATAGGAATGGAAGCAAAATCAGTCAGTAACAATCTACAAAAAGCCCAAGTTAAATGATTTAAGAATGCCTAGTTGCTCAACCACACAGGCAAGGCCAGCATTCCCCCATCTTTCCTGAAGATCATTTTTTTCCAGTCCCTCCCCAGTACATTAAGCAAGCTCAAACATCTGCAGCAAAGGGGCCAGGGACCTTGGAGGTGAGAGAGCCTTCTCAAGTAAAATATCCATATTCACACGACTGGGTCCATTATACTCTCTGCATGAGAAAGTTTGTGATCATAAGGATTGTGTTTAACACTTGACAGATCAAGAGAAGTGCAAAAGCAATAATAATGTAGATATTTCCAAGTGGTCTTAGGGTTTAACTCTGGAACCTTACCAAGGCCTTTTGAAATACCTTTTGCATGTGATTAGCTAGGTTTTAGAACAGCTGGGAAACAAAAACACCATGTAATGGCACCCTTTTCACCCACATCCACAGCATTCACTGCACAACTGAAACCTCAAGACCCAGTGAGCCCCCTGAGCTACCGGCGACAGCTCCTCCCCGGAGCACATTTCCAGCTGCACAGACAAGGGTCAGAAGTGCACCAGCACAGGCACTGCCAATCACTGATACATATGGGCAGAAAAAGAGGAAGAATCTACAAGCTTATGTCTCACATTCCTCATCTTGGATCAGATGGGGTTCCCGTGGGGACACATTTCCTGATGGCTTCTCTCCAACCCTTACTCCATATGCCCCTGCAAAACGCCTCCAGCTCAGCTCCCACACTTCTGGCAAGTCTGACCCAACCCAACACGTCTCAAACTTTTCATGGCTGTCCCAAAGCTCTGCCTTGTTCAGACAGTCTCAGTAAAATTTTGCCTGTCTTTCCGTGCAAATTTCCCATTCCTCCTCTCCTATCCCAGCTCCTCCCCTCTCGCATCCTACTGTTAACTGCACAATGATTTTCAGGCTCTTGCATAACCAGAACCAGCCTCTCTCCTCTCCCCAGCTTCTTGTCTCATTTTAGCATTTACGATTCCAGGCCACCGGCTTCCAAGTCCTTTCCCAGTCTTCTCAGCTTACAGGCTCCATCCTCCTTTCTCCATCAGCTTCCAGATTCTGTTACACTCTTCTGCACTGACCCAGTGCCAATTTCTTTCCTCTTACTCCCTGTTCTAATCCATGTCTGCCCTTCATATCCCAGCTGTTATCCTATCTATTTTTAAAAGAGACTTTATCTACCGCTGGGGTGCTGGGAAGAAGGAGAAAGATTAAACTGCGGTCATACGACACAGGACAGCTCAGCTCCAGCCCAGCCCAGCCCAGCCACAAGCAGCCATTACAGGAAAAGCCTGGCTTTGTCTCCAGTCCCTGGCTGAATCACGCTCAGCTACACATTGTTGAAACAGCCTGTGCAGTACTATCAGGAAATATCTTCAGGGCTGAAGCACACTCAGTGTTTCAAGAAGATTATTATACACGCAGCCTCAGAGATGGTAGTGATAATAAATCTAATAGGAAGAAAAGAATTAAAAGATTTTAACTGTTAAAAATCAAAGACACTTTACTATGTTCCTTGAACTGGTTTTATTTGTCCCAAAAGTTTTCCACTTGGCCAAGTTTGGGAGGAGTTTGTTTTTTTTTAAAACAAGGAATAAACTACTTTCCTGCCAAACCTACAATCTCTACTGCAAAGCACACTGCTGTGACTGCCGCCCAAAGAAAAGGTCATGAGGGCCAATTTTTTTCCTTAGTCTCAGTCTTGCATATAATTGGAACAGTTTTGACCAAAATTCCCCCTCCTCAAACTGGCGTGGTTCTTTTCAAACATTTGGAACCCGATTTTAACATTTATCTCTGGCCCTCCTCCTTCTTCAGATAAACTGCCGTTTTAGCAGTGCTAGTCGTCAAAGAAGAAAATAGTAAGATACAAGATGACGGCTTCAGCATCATGAGATAACACGGAAAAGGCTGGATCCTAAAAATGCTGTAGAGGATGAAGTAAGAGAATATGGTAACAACCTTAACAGATGCATCTAGACAAGGTAGAACTGAAAGTGTTGCTTAAATTGCAGGGAACAGGAAAATGATAATAATGGAGAAGGTGAAGAAAACCAGAGGAAGGAGGGGAAGAGAAAGGAGGGATGACACGACTAGGTTACAGCAGCCAGCACTGCTAGAGGGCTGTCCGTAAGCCACTGAAAGGTTTGTGCCAACTGCGACGTCTCTGTGACCGGGAGCAGATTATGCCCCAGGAGAAGGCGAGAACAGTCTCTGCCAGCTGACCACCGTCCCACGGGGCCGAGGTGGTGGCACGGCAAAGGCCCTCGCGGTGGGTGGCACGTCACTGCGCAAGGAAGCACGTCCGTCCTCGGGCCACACTGCGTCACGTCAGGTGAGCAAGTGGATTTCAACTGCAGCTTCTCCTTAGACAAGGAGAGCCAGTCTGCAAGGACGTTTGGATTAGATTGACCTCATCATCTCAGATACTACTAATTCGTGCACTTCTAAGCATCCTAACATCTGTTTGAGAAATTATATAAATTTTTATGCAGAAAGACAAAAATACAGTTCCTGGAATGATGGGATGTAAACGAGTTGTGTGGATGATGGGCTGGCAGTTTCATTTAGATGACTACTTCAATATTGCTGGGGCTTTGCTCTAGTATTGATTCTGTACCAGTGTACAGATAGGCTTTTCTAATTGTCGTCCTATTGTTACTCTAATGAAATACAATAAACAAGCTCCAAGTTTAGTTTCCTTTTCATATAGCCCTAATCCGATTTCACATCACCTCTCAATCCAGTTTTGGCTGCAAATTTCATTACCAGACTATTAACTCATGTTGTATCGGAGGATATTAAGATAAAATCTAAAATGACTAATGCTGATACGCCAACTTACTATCTACACAACTCCGCGCATTGCTTTTTTCAGCATCCTTTCTCTGTGGCCCATTAAGAATAACCACATCTAGTCAAATTAACAACTCCACAGAAGGAAAAGACACAAGTTTTTTACTCTAACTTCAATATTATACTTACCATTTTCCTTTGGTCTTCTAATCTTAGTTTTATCAAAGAAACCAGACAGCAAGCAAACCTCAGCACCATCCTTATAATATCAGATTATTTACTGCTCCCCTCCCCGTTTTAATTTCAGAATGACTGCTTAAGCATTTTTGTCCTCAAATTGCTTTGCTGCTTGCCTGGGAATTTCAACCCAGACCCAGAGAGGTAAGTTTCTGCCCCTCATTGCTAAGAATGCCTCTGTAGAGCTGCCTGTCAGTTCTGCAGAAAGTTAATTAGTATACTGCAAATACATATAATATTTTTATTGCCAGCAAGATTGAGCCAAAATAGTTTATTCTAATTCATACTAGCTTTCACATAACTTGTGTCTACAGTGTAAAAATGATGTATGCATTTGCTGCAACCTTCCAGCATTAGAATCGAGTTACAAAATCATAACTGATTTGAAAGGCACTTTTCAATTGGGGGTGAGAGTGTGGGGTGGGGATCTGAAAGTATTCTTCATCTGTGACAGAACTGTGAAGAACTACAAGCACAGACAGATACTGGAGAAGTTATCACACATAATAGTAACACTAACAGAGCACAGAACAGTTTTAAACATGCTAAAAAGCGTGTGGTTGCCATTCCCACTTATTTTTCACAGAAAATTTTACAAAGTATCTACATTCAGACTAATGATATTCAGCTTTTGCTGTAATCACCACGATATCAAGCAAGTTAAGAACAGTCTGAAGAAGTCATGCACAGCTTCTTACGTAGTCTTGTTTTCTGGAATTAATAAATACTTCCAAAAAATAACTTCCAAGTTAGAAATATATTCTCCATTGTATCACAAATGCTATGGGATGAACCCCACAGAACTAATGGCCTTAAACTAGCTAACACAGAATAAAAATAACACAATTTCCCACATAATTACCTTGCATAAAAATCTCCTGAACCTTTTGTTCCTTTACCCAGGCTTTTACCTCCTCATGTAACTGCGGGTTATCCCTGAGAACTGGGTTTAGACTGTCTACGTCGTCCTAAAGTAGAGATTAAAAAAAGAACCATATGTTATGTTTACTTGTAACATTTCTGTTTATTTTCCTAGATGTATTTTAGAGTACAGTATTAAGTAGTTTGATGCTAATTTTACTGATTGCCTACAAATCCCTGTGTTATTTTTAGAAAAAACTTAAAAGTGCAACATAGTGCTCAAAGTTATTTCATGGGAACATGTTATGTCAGATCCCACATGTGGCCAGACTCGTAAGCTATTAATAGGATCACACTTTCATAAATACTGTCTTACTACAAGCTAAAAATTGCCCTCTAAAGACTTCAGTGTTTACAGGTATGCAGAAAGAATTGTTTAAAAAAAAAAAAAACAAACCACAACTGTTTGCTGTATCTGTAAAATTTAATATGGACATATTGAACATAAACATAGATATAAAAACCACACAGATAATGCATAGGAGATAGCTGTATTTTAAGAGAAACAAACACTCCGAGAGAAACACCATTACTGATTTTCAAATACGTAGGCCTTCGTTAATTAGGTAATTTCAAATAAGACATACTTTAGTTTTTATTGTATTCAGCTCTCCTGGAAAAGATTCTTTTTCACTATTTGAGTAGGACATCATCTCAGAAATTAAGACATACCTGGTGGCACTGTCCTAACAAGGAAAAACTAGGCACAAAATCTGGTTCATATCCTTGAAAGCATGGCTTAAATCATCATTCATCTCTAGACTTTTAGAATACCTATTTTTTCTTTATTTCAGAGCAAACTTGCTATTTCTGCCCTTGAGGCTGTGGCAGAGAGATAAAGCTGCACTGCAGCCTGGCGACTCCTCGTACAGAAAACTGTCTTGGAAATCCGTGAGCCGCAGGAACATTCATTTGTGCCAAGAGATTCAGTACTGCAGCTGAGATCAAGTAATTTCTTTCCTTGATCTCCAAGAAGTTCCTTGATGTTTCACAATTTATTATGAAGAGCTCCAGCCATAGAATATGAAGATACAAGCAACACTCAGGGAATCATGTGTTGCTGCCAGGCCCTCAAGTGACATGAGCAATTTCTCTCTATTCATCTGGATGAGATTATTCCTGCTAACCCACTGATCACAGGATGCCTATTTCGAATTCAAAGTTCAATTCCTGACACTTGAAGATTCGCTGTGCTCCATTACGGAGAATGTATCAATGCTTCGGTTATTAGAGAAAATTACTCTCTCTCCTTATGCTTCTGAAAAGGATATGGCCTCAGATTCAAAAGGAATGGTCAAGATGACCATTTTAACACGTGTAAAGCCGAACAAAGTGAAGGGGAAGATCCACAGGACCTCTACCACCAGATTAAAAACACCAACCAGTCAAGTACACTGATCATCAGAGGCACAAGGTCAACACTAAAATTTATTCAGGGGTGGCAGGCTAACAAAACACTTCCTCTCCCAAGGCAATCTAAAAAGGGTATTAGCTGTTCTACTTTCCTGTGCAAAGCCGTTTTTGCATTGATCCTACATACAGAAGCAACACCACCACTGGGGAGAGGGAATGATATGCCAAGGGAACCCAACAGCCCCTGGAACCGGAGCTGTGTGATGATCATTCACCTGTCCTCCTTCCCATGTGCTTCACAGCAGCTGCAAGAGGTTCCTGTTCCAAAAATTTCCCCTCTCAGATCCACAAGCATTAGACCTAGGCAACGGACTGAGGCACTGCAATACCAGAAATCTGGCTGACTTAAAAATGCAGTTAATATGCAGATCTTGTACATTTTGACTAACACCTTCAGTCCCAACCATGAAAATTTTTACTTTCATTTCAAGACTACACACATTCATCAGGTACCATGAGGTCAGACCTGTTACCCTTAACGTTATTCTACTTTGATGAGTTCTTTATGCAAAGTTTTTAAGTCTCTATGTCATCTTGAGCCACTTTTGATTTGCTTCTGAAGACAATACATACTGCTGCTTTTCTTTTTTTAGATTTCACATCCTTCCTAAGCATCTTTGCCTTCTTTGAACTTGACACTGAAGATACCAGTGATCCTACAGATAGTGCATTTGAAACTTTTTTTTTCCCTATCTCCTATTCAGATCCATGACATATCAGTACCTTTGATTGAGAGTGCCTGGTGTGAACACTTAGAAAAGAAGACTGCGAAGTCCATTTTGTACTTCTTTCCTCACTCTTGGAGAAAGATGAGCTCATCTCAAAGGTGAGCTACAAAAGGCACAACTGAGGTCAAAGATCCATTACACAAACTGCACGCAGGTCTGACCGAGATTATGTAGAGGCTATCAAAGAGAACGCAGGGTTTCTAAATACACCCCCCACATACACACATTTAACACATTGTCAATCACTGGGGAAAAAAAAAAAGGTTTTGCTTCTAGACACGAACGTGCTATACATTGGTCAATAGAAATCAGTACAGCAAAGCAAAATTGTAACTGACAACTGAAGCTCAGCATCAAGATACTAAAAAAAAGGTTCCTGAAATCTCAAAAATTGTGTTCTTTTGTGTACATACTACACATATCCATAAAAAAAAGAAAGGCATGTGCCATGACTGACCTTTCTCCACCATTAATCTTAAATCTGAACAACTAAAACCCAGGAAATTAACTGCATAATGTATTAGACTATAAGGTGATGGCCTTAAGCACATTGTTTTAGCACACACCACAAGCTTTGGTAAAAACAGGGAGACAGGGCAACAGGCAAGGCTCACGACTTGTGGTCTTAGCACTGAAGACGAGCAGATGACTCTGCAGTGCCCAGTCTTTTCCCTTACCCTGTATTTATATTGCTCAAGAAACAACTGTGTCTACAGATTTGAACCTTGGCCATTATTATCTTCAGTTTTCCCCTCCTCCCCAGTCAAAGCAGCAAGACGGACAGACTAACCCACAGAAGAATTAAACGTCCTGTAGGATTTTTCTCCAGACTTTTCCTCATTTCAAAGTAGTCTCACTCACAGAAGTACATACGGTACCCTCTCCTAGACTAGTTTTTCCACAAGCTGCGGAATACCTCCTCCAGGAGGATGTTAATGCTGGTTTGAAATCCGTATGAAATGCAAATCAGAATGCAAATCGAATTAATGGGACTGCAATTTTCTTCTTTAAAATCTACCATAGGAAGCTCTTTAAGTACTTCATACGGCTGTGCCTCTTGCTCCACAAATGATTATATGCAGTACTGGGAAGAAGAAAAAGGGCGTATGGGCTGGAAAGATATGGTCAAGATAATCCTTCCTGCCCTTCTGGAGGACAGTCACATGAAGCAACGTGACTATCAGAAGCTTGCCAATCTATGTCAGGTTTTTTAGATCTTTGCTGCTATTCTGCCTTCTTTCCAGACCAAAAGAGTAATTCACTTCTGGTGCAGTGGACTTTCTGTGTAATTATCCAAAGAATACTTGAGTTGGCTGGACGCCCCTCTAGGTGAGAATTCTCACCTGCTGGGACGTGCTCTACTCCTAGGAAGTCCTGAGAAGAATGAAATTTTCCCAAATAACAAAGCAATCCAGTGTTTGTCTGAGTATATCTGCTCTTCTGGTGCAAAAAGATGGAAAAGGATGGAAACTTAAGACCATACCATCAGGTTAAGATACCACACTGCTCTAACCAGCAAGTAGAAATCTTTGTTCAGAGAAGCATTTTCAGAGAGCTTACTCGGACAAACATAATTTATCATTCAAAGCCACAGGTGACAAGTGCGGATCACTTATAATGCTTCTAAATTCCTTTAAGTCATGAATCAAACAGGAATTTCAAAGACAGTACCCACAGAAAAACAAGTCCAAATCCAAATACATACAGAATTCTTCTCCTGAAGCCCCATCCACAAACAAAATACTGCCCAAGATTCTGAGAGGCATCCCTGGACGAGCCAAACGTGCACGCTGCCCGAAGACCACACAAAGTGCCTTCTGCAAGGCTAAAATGACCACAAATTCCTTTTCTGTTTTGGGCAGCCGGGCACATGCGTAGTGGGAACGCCTGCAGGTTTCCACATCTACCTTCCCAACAGGACTTGCACTACTGAAGCAAGATGTTTCCTCAGCATTTTAAAATACTTCTCCAAGTCATTCTTCACAAACGTGAGGGGCAGAAACGAGTTCATTAAATCAAGAGATGAAACCCCAGAGCACAAAACAACAACCAAAAAGCAGATTCAAGCCCCTACCCCCATTCACACAGCCTTCATGCTGCTTGTAAGAGGGTATAGAAACTCCAGTCAGCTGTCAACTCTCCATCTGCAATGAAGAAGAGGAGAACTGACAATATGCATTCCAGGAAAACCAGTCCTGGAAAAACAATGGCTTTTGGCACTAGAAAGGCTTAAATCGGAGCCCTGAAGACCAAGCCTCAACACACGCCCTGCATTAGAACCTGCTAACATTTGTTTGGGAAAGTGCCTTCCTTGGCCAGGGTGTCTCTGCATTTGGCTTCAATGCATCAAGGACATCTTTTTAATATCAGTGGGAACTCATTTTAGCTAGTGTTTTACACAGAAAGACTAAGTAGATTTTGCAGTCCTCGCAAAGGTCAACACCACATTAGTCCTCACCATCTGTGGCTTAATTAACTATAGCTTCCTCTGGCTGCTTAGAGGTTTTCTGATAATTTAGGACACGAATTAAATGAAAACTAGTACATAACCAACTTGAGAGTCCTGTTTACAATGTTTACACAGTATGTGCTGCACAGAGAAACAAGCACTTTGTTTGTTCTTTAATGGTACAGGGACCACATTTAAATTCAAACAATGCAAATGAAAAATTCAGGTATCAAAGCATCAAAAGCTTGAACCTTCAGTTTTCTTCTTGTTTCATGAGTGAGTATCTCAAAATCAGTTTCTATAAAATGAACCCAGCCCCCCCCCGCCCTTTTTTTCTTTTTGCACCAAATAATTTTTACAACTGCATGAACTTCAGCTGCATAGAAACTCAATTTGGAAATTGCAGTTGGAAAACCAAGGAACCAGGTAAGTCAACAGCTGCCTACCGATTGCCCCAACGGTCTTCAGAGCAGTGGCACCAAAAAGCATTGGTTTTAAAATCTAGACTGATGAGAATTTCTACTAGTCCTCTGATGTCATCTTTTAGAAGAGTATTTTCTCTTTAGAGGATGATTTTCTCCCTTTAAAAAAAAAAAGGATCTTATTTTCATTCCTTGATAACTAGCCTTCCTTTTTTCTTCCTCTCTTATCTTTCACTGATTGTGTCACCTGACATATCTGAATATATCACTGATCTGTAACTCTTTCACTGATTATAACTTTTTAACAAACCTTCAATCTTAATGTTGTCATGCCTGACATCAGAGTAAGCAGGGAAAAAAAAAAAAAAAACCAAAACCAAAACACCAAGAAAACAACAGTGACATAAAATCCAGACAGGCAGAATACCAAAGATCTTAACAACATCATGGCCTATTAATGGGTAGTATCCTTCTGCCATGTTACAAGACTTTTTTTCTGGTGGCAAAAGATGAGAACCTAAGTAAAACACAGAGAAATTGGCAGCAACCGACACCCCCGAGGGCATCACCAGGCAAGCGCTGCCAAGGCCACACGGACCACACCAAAACCCTGCAGGGAAATCATCAAATTCAGCTGAGACTAAAACATACAGATCATCTCTTGCATCACCCATCTTTCTAGACACATACGCGTGCATAAATCACTGGCAAACAGTATATTCCTTATTCCTTCCTGACAAGTGAAAGGCCACCCCAGCTGCCGCGCCACTGCAGCTGGTGGGCAGGAGGTCAGAGAGGCGCCCGAGGCTGCGGGGCCGTGCTGCTCCGCACAAGCTGGCACAGAAACGCCGTTCCAAAGGGGACCGTGCCGGGGGGGACACATCGACCCGACCCCACCGCGCCGCCCTGCAACTAGGGCAACCTCCCTCCCGCTCCCGGCGTCTCGCAAAAGGCAACGCTAGGCAGAAACACCAAGGCTCCAGAAGGCTAGAAAGTTTTCTGGGGAGATGGTAACTTCCCAGTTAACCTTAAACGGCTTTGTCTGAGCGGAGAGAAGAGGCTTAGGCTTACCAGGCGACGGTAGCGCTTTCTATGTAAACCCAACCCACACTTGACCTATTTTCTGCTGTTCTGAGCGCATGGTCACAATTTACCTCATTCAAACCCGGCAGCTGCCGGGCTACATCTGAACCAGTTAAGTCAAGCTTGAAGGCACAACCCTGACCCCTAAACCAGAAACAAAGTCGAGCTGAGGTCAGGCCTGCTCACACGTGCGCAGAGGCACGCCGCATGGGAAATGGCAGGGATGGGCAGTGACGCTCTCCCCACACGCAGAGGCCAGGCGAGAGAACAGGGATAGCTCATCCCTTCCCAACGAGGGGCTCGGAACGCTTTGTTCAGAAAAGGACAAATGTTTCTAGATATTTCAGACAACAGACATTTAAGGTTAGGGGTTATTTTCAGTGTCTAACAGCAGCAACTATGTTTCTATAAGTAGAAAGTTAAAACTACAGGGAAAAAAAAAAAGATGAGGACTAAAAATACAGTAATTTTCCAACTGTCAGTAAGCTTCTGAGAGACGTTATCAACCATTTTTCTTTTGCTCCCCACTATGTGTAATACTTCTCCCTACACACTCCTACTTCCTTCCTCATTTCACCTGTTCAATAATTAAAGAGTTGACACCGATTCTAAAATTTTAATTATCAGGTTTGAAAATTAGGGGAGCAGGGCTGCATAAGCTTCTCCAAGTGATGATTTCAGGCTTGAAGAAGCATCATTGCGCCGATTAGTTCAGTTCTGAAAGAGTAACTCATACCCCTAAGAATACCAGAAAATGTCTATTAAAAATATAGAAGACTATCATATGGGAATTACGTTAGTTAGGAACATAAATATGTAGGGGAAAAAATCTGACTCGTAGTCGAATATTTTCCCTGATTTTAACCCACTAACACAAAAATAAACAAGATATATTTGCCTTCCTGTAAGAATACCAATGTCACAGGCGAAATGGTCATGCTGGAAAACTTGCTTGTTACAAGCTGGCTTGTTATTCCTGTATCTCTGTAGATTAGAATCTAGTACGGAAAGGCAGAAGGGAAATGAGAGCAGTGTACGGAATGAGCATGCTGCAGGGAAGCCAGCAGCCACCAATGGATTAGCAAAACTAAACCTGGGCCGGGCAGACATTGTCACAAAACCACCTAAAAACTGCTCTAGTGCCTTCTGCAATAGTTTTGCATTCAATAACAGAGATTAAAAAAAAGAAAGATGACCCTTATGCTCATGGATTATGTCACCCTCTCTTTGAGCAGCTGGGACAATCTGGGTCAGAAAAAGCAGAATCGCCTGGAGTGACAGACGTATCTTTCAGCATCTGATCTAAAGACCTCCCCGAACAACTGGCTCCTACCCCCAAACCCGGCGGGCTGTCGGCTTCCACTCAGAGCGCTGCGGTGGCCATTTGTACTACTTACATTCTTCTCCACGTACAAAGGAATGAAAGGTCAAGTGAACAGCACTGCTCCGTGTCCATCTTCTCCCTCATTTTGATGACACAGCCACACATTTGCTTTTCTTTCACTGAATCACATTTCTTTCCCCTTCCTTGCTGCAGGCTCCATACATTTATCACCACCATCTCAGCAATACGCAACTTTGTCCTAACATTGCATTTTTGTTTTATCTACTCCTAAGAGAATCAGGGAGGGAGTACTGGTCCTACCCCGCTCAGCCAGTAATTCCCAAGCCATGTAGCGATACTGGAACAAGCCTTTGAGTCGCTTACCAAGGAACTCAGTGCCACTATGGGAAAAAAAACCTCAAAGTGCAGACATTTCCCTGAAGCAAGCAATTAGCAGAGTGAAGTTGATGCTAACAAAGAGAACAGCTAAGTGAGTAGATCGGAGGAAAATCTTTTGTACATTAATATTAAAATTTAAACTGAGACCCAGACATCCTATGAATCGTGAACAGCATTCAGAAGGTATCTAACAACTCCCCAAATCCTACCAGCTGAAGGACAACCTGTATGGATGGAGGTGTCTTAAAGTACATTCTGTCGATCACCAGTTGTCTGAACTGGTGGGTGCTAGGAAGGCAGTCTAATGCCCCCAGAAATTAAGCCAAGAGATTAGTTCTTGCTCAGAGACTGACCATTTTAGAGAAGACACATCTCCCTTGCACCAGGGACAGCAGAAGCTACTTGCTGCAGCTTGAACTGGCAGAGTTGGAAAGCTGTACACAGCCACCCCAGATAATGACAGACCGGATAGTTCACCTCTTATCTCACGGTAGTTACCTCCATCGAATCTTTTATCAGTTGCATTACTCAGCAACACAGTATTATTTGACGAGACTACTGATAACTAAGAGCTCACTATATTAAAGAGCAAAGGTCTCTCAATTCAAATCTGCGGAAGAAAACTGTAAAACACTATCTAATACGTGGCAGACTGACGACAACTCCTAGAATCAACACCACCTCCTAGAAATGTGCATCAGAGTATCTCACTCTTGTGAATGACTGACTGCTCTGTAATGTGAACTACCACCAACTGGGATTACCAGCAGTCACAGAGCTACCCAGTCTCTTCCGCAAATATCCTCAACCCTATTTACCAAATAGGAGCTCTGGGAACATACAACCTCCCAGCTCCTTTTCCCGCCCCTGTAACTCATGAGGATTATGGGCAGATACAAATCCTCCCCAACAATAAAAGTACCTTAACCATGTTTTTTGTCAAGAGGAAAGAATACATCAGATATCGTCAAAATGTTCTTGAAAGCCAGCTTCAGTGGGGTTCGGTCCACTTCATTACTATTATATTAGTGTTTTATTTTCAAGTGGTTTTCCAGAGTTTGTCTGAAAATGTGTTTCTTAGAATAGTGCTACGTAACAGTGTTGGCCAACATGCCAAGAATACAAAAGTAGTTCAGAATAAAACACATTTCTCTCATGTTTTAAATGAGTTCCACTGTATTTGCACAGAACTTTTCAAAGTTACTTTCTAATAGGCTTTAAGGCAGCACTGCACAGAAGCAACGCATCTGGCTCGGGCAAACAACTAGCACATTTTCTTGCAGAATTTCATCCAGAAGAACAAACTTCTCTGGTCTCAGGGATATGGCACAGAAACTCTCCAACTGTCTTGGCTGGGCATAGAACAGCAAGCCCATCACTGGGCAAACATGGAAATGCTGCCTCTGCCCCAAGACAGTATCAGAAGCAACGCAGCCATCGTCATGTGCTTTTTTTTTTGCCCTGCTAAGAGCTCTGTTCTGACCTGTTGGAGCCATCTGAGGAATCTTCCCTATAAATAACAGAGGTCTGACCAGCTGGGATGTATATCATATTTGGATTAACACTACAGCTCTCTGCAACTCTGGAGAAAGCAGTGGCTGTGCCTTTTATAGAACAGATGAGTAACCGCATTGCAAAGAGGAAAGACTAAATTGCTAATCAGAAAACAGGGATGTTTCGGTTGTTGCTGCAGTAAGTTCCTTGCAGTAAACTTAGGAATGTCATTCAGTGTTTAAAACTGATACAATGCCCATCTATTTAATAATATTTTTCGACTGATAAATCTATGAGCACACAGACCAAAAATTTCCTATTAAAAATACAATTCAAGACTGAACTACACCACTTGGGGAGGGGAGCCGGTCAAGCACCATACTTTAGCCACTAAGCCTTATGCATCCCGAAATCTTTTAAACCCAATTTTATCTGTTGTATACCAAAGTGGTGTGGATCGGTGAAAACAAAATAGCAAAAGAGAAGAAAACATTCACACTATGTAGAAACCCAGCCTCTATGGTTGAAATATAATTCCTGAACTGTATGCTTAAAATTCACTACTAAAATCATAAAATACATAAAATCAGAATAATCAGAGATTACTGTGCTTCAAACCCACTTGCTCAGCAAATGCATACTACTTCTGTTTAAAAAAATACTACTCCCAGTAACGCTGGCTGGCAGACACACACAGGAAGAGAGGGGTGCAAGGAAAAAAAGAGGAATAGCTAACTTTAATTCCATTCAAAAGACAGGAAATGTTTTCTAGATTGAAGGGGGGGATCAGTATTTACAAACAATGGTAGTAAAAAGACCTTTAGAATTGTATTTAATTATGGAGTATACTGTTAAAATGAAATGAAGTTGGAACAGGAAATGCACTGTACACCAAGCCCTCTACGTCAAAACAAATACTCCACTTTTTGTTTTATTAGTAAAGTTATTCCAGTGTCTAAGAAAATAGTAAGATTCATGCTTGATTTTAATTTTTTTAAAAAATCGGGTTTGTATAAAATTACTTGAGTTTCTTCCTGGATGTCTGGCCTGGAAAAGGAATTCCATATACACACCTGGAACTGCTATAGCTCTCAACCTGTATTTACTGCAGCCTGCTGAAGGCTGTGGAGCCATTTTCAAGCAGCACTAACCCCAGACTACAATTGGGTGCAATTTCAAAAATACATTTTGTAAGAAGAAGTTACAGAGTAGCAGCCATGAACAAAACAATGTTGTATCAGAGGAAGGAATGAAAGCAAACAAAACCATGAGCACTTCATCAAATGAGCTATTGTGTTTATCAAGCTAAAGCTTAATTCCGGTAACAATAAGTTTCAATGCAACTCAGTTCCCCCCCACACCTGAAATGCAGGAAGGCCTACTCTTTTCCCTCCCTGGGTAAGCACTCTCATGCAATGACTGCAGGATTTTACCCTCATTCATGCTTCAGAGTTCCCCAAAGCACCAAGTATTCCCAATTCCAACATACAGCAACTATTAGGGAAAGCAAGAACGTACTGGCAAAGCACCATCTGGTTATAAAGTGAAACGGACTTCTCTAGGAGCTGACTTTGTGTCTGGGTTATGAAAATAGCATTGGTCAAGAACATCACATACGAAAAATACTTTAAACTTTCATTTTTAATAAATCAACTGTGAATATTGGAAATTTTAAGGGAAAAGAACCAAGGATAAGGTGCGCTTCTCTTACTACTGAACAGTATTCTCCATGGGCTTTTTACTGGTGAAAAAAGTAATCATTTGTGATCAAATGCAGGAAGCTCCTTACCCAGAAACGCTGGATGGATTTGTAAATTCTGTAATCCCAAGACTGCTTTTGAGAAGTACTAAGATACTTCAGTGAGAGGGATCTTCACCTTCAAAGGAGGAAAAAGTTTTGTCCCTTCTGTTCTGTTTTGAATTCCTAACCTTTAAATTATTTATTTCAATGCTATCTCCTCAAGTAGCATCAATGAAGTCAAAGCATTTAATCGTGATTTTCAAAGAAAAATGTAGGAAGGGTAAAACAAGTTTATGACAGTGGAAGGAAACCTGTTTTCCTATGGATTTGAGACCTACCTCCATGCAGCATCTTCAGTTTATCCCAGGGACCTCACAACTCTTTTTAGCGTTCCCACCTGACCTCCCTCCTCCTACTGGGAGGAGCCACACTATTTGTGGCAGCTACACCACCACCTCCTGACCGACGGCCTCCCCTCCATGCTGCTCATTTCCCTAAGGCTTGTCAGATCTGGAAGAACTCTACTCCCGTGTCAAACCTCCCTGAGAGAGACAAAAAAAGTGACTAAAGCCCTTATTCCTTAAGAAATCAAGGTAAAGCAGAAAGGGACAATTTTATTCCACCTATTCTGAGAATATAGACAGATTAAGTCCTTGGGGGAACAGCCCTTTTTCAGAGGGCAGCACATACACAGGCTTAGGAGAGATGATGTACATCTCCCTCTGACCCCGACGTGGAGGGTGCCAATCCCTCCTCCCTCGTTCCTCTTTCCTTGTGAGCGCTCCGATGAAACTCTCCTGTCCCACACGCGTACCCGGGAGCAAGGACTGATATGAGTCATCTGACCCACTTCTAGCTGGATGCAGCCCTTTGCTTCCCCTCACGTTGGAAGCGTACGTTTAAACATAGATGTGTCGGTAACAAGCTGTTTAGACCATCGCTCTTTACAACGCTGCCAGAGAAGCCAGCTGGACTGCTTTATGGGTGGTCCAGAGACATGGGAAAGAATAGGGGTGGCTCTTAAAGACAATGCTGAGAAGAGTTAAAGATGCAGCAAGTTGTGTGTGCCTCTGTCGTTCGCGGAGGAAGCGAAAGCGGGAGGCGAGCACATGACGGCCGCGGCCGCCAGCTGGCCGGCACCAGGAGTTCCCGAGCTGCTTCTGTCAACCTCAAAGGGTGGGACCAACCCAAGAGCTCCTGCTCGCCTGGTCAGTGGAGGTACAAGTTTATGGGAAAAACAATTTTCAGCTGCAGTAGCTATTTTTAAGCCTGAAGTTTAAAGTAAGAGAAGCCTGAAAGATGAGTGCACTGCATGATTATGGGGTGCTTAAAATACAGACTGAAAAATATTATTTTATCCCTGTTTCAAGATGATTAAAGAATTTTTTATGTGTACATATCATTACTACACAAGCCACGTTTACACGACTGGCTTGCTCTTACGAGCAAACAAGTCACGAAACCCAAAAGCATCCAGGCCTGAAATACCCAACGGCTGCCCATAATAAGCAGAAAAGGAAAGTATCAGAGTTGCACAATGCCCTTTTCTCAAGCCTTACTTCATGGCATAGAGAACTTGAATCTGTAACAGATCAAGATCAGTGCACTATTAGATCCTGAATCCGAGGTACCTATTTCATGATTAGTGAGAAAGTTTATTATTACGAGTTCGACAACCTTGAAGGCGTGTTAGACATTTGACCTGTCAGCCCCCAGACGTGCAGTGCACATTTAGAAGAGGAGCAAAGTACACACGCCTATCACTGTGCATGCAACACCTCCCACATGGGATTTCTCAGTGCCCTATCTTTACATCTGCAACCTTCAGCACAGAGGTAGACAGACAGACCTTGGGGTTTTGAAACACTAAGGCAATGAGGCTTGTCTTAAAAAAAAAAAAAAAAAAAAAACCAACAAAAAAAAACCCAGGAAAAAAAAAAAACAGGAAAAAAAAGTTGTTCTGAAGGAGAATGGGAGTAAGTGGGGTGGATCCAAGAGAGATTCCACCGTAGAGAAGAACTGAAGCGTGCTCTTGATTCCTTCTTAGCAGGGTTCCCCACCCTTTTTTTTTAAACCCCAATATGCAGGAGGACTTTTTGAAGACTGCCTGCACACCTTTCCACTTCCTTCCTTGAGTGGCGAAATACCCTCTTTGCAGGAAGTTTAATGACTATGAAGGAACTCAATTTGAATTCTTTGCCCTGGCTCAGCTGTGCACATTTGTTCCAGTGCAGTTTGCTCACAAATCCTTTGGAAATATATTCTTTCACACACACAAAATGTGTGTGCATATTTGGAAATACATGATCTATCACGCACCCCGCTCTGCCCGACCCAGACACACAGCTGAAACACACTGATTGCTTGGGCAAAGCAGAGGCTTCCCGGGTCTTTCCATGAGTGTATTTCATTACGGAAAAAACACGATATAAACCTCTTTTTGTTATTCTTCATTTGCTTGTCCAAAGTATAATGCAGTTGACTCCAGCTGCTTCGGCCAGTAACAGCAGAATCACACACTTCGGCCCAGTAGTGCCCGTGACGGGTACTGCCAAACACCACCCAGACAAAAACACCACACTGATGAGGTCACACATACCATATGCTGAGCTTTAATGCTTCACATCCCCAGCTATGGTCCTTCAAGTAAACTACAATGCTTAAACACATTAAGGCATGATCAGCTTTGCTGCTGCTGAACTTGCTACATGAATCATAATGAATAGACACATAGCTGTCGCAGAATAGTACAAGTACCTTATTACAGAAAACCATTTCAGTTCTAATTATTTGATTTAGGTCACACTCGTAATTGTGTAGGCTTACTGTCGTTTTGCTTAATTAATAACAAATATATTTGAAAGTGTGTTCATTTTCAATCTACAGCAAGAGGCACTATAAAACCTACCACATCTGTCAATTTTTACTTAATCACAAAATATACATGATATACTGCAAATGCAAAGTAGAAAAATATTAAGGACCTGACTTATGCATCACATTTCAAGACTAAGTTTCCTACGGATACTAGCTTGACACAGAAAATGCATGTTGTAAATTTTATGTCTATTGCTTCCTGCAAAGGAACATGATTTTCATTTCATTGCTAATCAAAGTACCATGGCAAATGTTCCTATCTGCTTTCTCCTCAAGATCCCCTTGTCACCACCATAAAAAAACCGACATGACTAAATGGTCTGACCATCCCAGATTAATGAATGAGTCATTTGCAGTCACACACAAGTTTCACGTAGACAATAATACCGTTTGTATCCTCTATGAAGCAACAGAGGTAAAAGCCACCAGAAACAAGTTGCAGGTTGGTGTTTAAGGCACCACATATAGAGAAGCCAAGGAATTTTTATGGAGAAGGGCAGGATTCAAAGCAGTACACACGTAAGGGAAAAGAAAACTCACGTAACACATTTAGCTGTACAGAACAAATTCACTGACAAGTGTAATACTTCCTACAGAAAACCCTGTGAAGATAGGAAAAAATGGAGAAAGGCTAGTATAGCGCAGCTGCATACCCTACTTTTAATAACGATATTAATCTAGTTCTTACGAAGGTTGTTGACTCTCTTAACAATTGAAATATGTTTATTTATGCAAAGAGCAGACATGGCATGGGAATCCATGCTTCACAATTCCCCAGCGAATCCTGCCAAAGTCTCTTTACTCTTGTTCTGGAAGAACCACTTCTGGTAACGACACTAATTTAGTTCTTTGCCTACTCAAACTTTCTTTTTCCTGCCAAGACTAGAAGGATGCCAAGTGTGCTGTTTTCTTTGCCTAGAGCAGTTGTCACCTTTAAAACGGACAGCACCACCTTATTCATGAAGCCCTTTAGCCCAATAGTTCTGTTAAAGAGCACTGTGTTTTTTGATCAGAACCAATCTGAGCAGAATTTATGCCAAATGCTCGTCTGCTGCCCATTACTAGTATAACGAGTATATGCAACGATGGGAAAAATTACTCAGTAGTTAAGAATTGTATCTGAAGTGAAACGGACTCTTCCCACACAGATTCAAACTTTTGTTTGTTTTGGCAGAAAGGTACTGGAATTTGAGGCACTAACAGCAAAATGCAATAAAAAAAGTGTTTAGATCACCATAGTCTCTAAGGACTTCATATTGAAAATGTACAGCCATGAGAGCTTCAACCAAAAACTAAACATATTTAAGAAGACTCAAAGTTAACTCATCTCTGCAAAGAATGGTTCCTCAGTTCTGTAACCTCCTCAAAAGCAGGTTAACGGTATTCCAAACCAAACAAGGGAGCAAAAAGGCCATTTTTTTCTTATTAGAAACGGGTATTTTCACAGGAAGGTTACTCGATTTCTCTAGGACCTGTTTTCATGGCAAAGGCGGCCTTCCAGAAAAAAGGTACAAGTAAAAACTACCTTACATTAATTAAGTGACTGAAAGCTAGGAATGTGATTTCCAGCATTAACAAAAAATAACAAGTAAAACAAATGAATTGAGATAATCCTGCCACTTCAGGTATCTTTCAGGAGAAAATAGGCTCATAATAATAATTATAATATTTAATAATATTTCTGTCTAACATACTGCTGGTACATAATTCAGTTAGCATATTCTAAAAAATAGCTTCTGTTTTCTTAAAGACATTATCATTCACTGAAGTTCTAATCCATACAATTAACTTGTAAAACTTGGCAATGAGACATTGCTAGCCCTGCAAAGAGACATGCCTAGGAAAGTAATTTCCAAAACCTCTCACAGTTGTTCAAATAGAGAAATCTTTTATTTGATGAAAGCTCAATGTTATTTTCTGTATCTACATTCAAGATCTGAGCAACATCCAGTGAAGATGCAAATTCTGGATGCCTTAGTACTTAAAAGGGATCTCTGTCAGCAGCCTTCTTGTAATGTTAAAACAGACAATTTAGGTGTCTCCAGTCACCAAACCACTTGTGATTGATACAGATCAGTAGCCTCCATCTCAGGCTTTAATAGGCAGCAGTTCGCTCCATGAGAGCAAACTTGACCTCTCACAGAGAGCTGCCCTCTACATGTCAAAAAAGGAGGCCAAGAGTTAGGGAGAGCAAGCTTGTATCTCAGAACTATTTTTCACAAGCTACTGCTTTGTATCAGTTTTTGGTCAACGCCTCTTCTAAAACTGAAGTTGCTAATGCTGTTAATTACTGTATTATCTACCAAGGTATTCTAAAATAGCCAGCTGTTCATATGACACATTTTCAAAAATGGCACCTTCAATCTGTACGCACCTTCCCAAATTAAAGTGCTTCTGTGTCTAATACTGTATCAGCAAATACTCCCTGATGTGAAGGACCTAGAACGCATACAGCATCGCTATGTTACTGCCTGCCAGGCCTGGCAATAGGATTGTTTTACAAAAGGCAGTCCTTCCATATATTTAATTTGTTTTGCTCAGCTCATCTTGTAAGAAATGGTCCCCTGCCAAAAGGAGATTGATTACTGTTACTGGAATGGACGTTATCAGGGACATGATCTCGACAGATCTCAGGGAAAGGACAGACACGAGCACAAGTACTTGCTTTGTAAAATGAATCTGGAAGATTGCGGCTGGACTCTGAGGGTGAATTTACACTTCACGGCTCAGCTGATTTAAGAGGTCGCTGCTGCCAAAGGAGGATATCCCACTCGGCGTTGCGTCATCCTGACCCCCTCCCTAGAGGAAGCCACAGCACTGGCTGCACCCTGGGCTAATCCAGCTCAGCTCACTAACAGCACAGGCTTCCCCCGCCCTGTTTTTGAAAAATCAAGGTTGTGCTGGTTTAGAAGGCTGAAGGCGCTAGCGTGGGGTCTGATAGTGGGAATTGTCTTTTGCGGCAGAGCCAAGCTGTGCGAGCAGCTCGAGTCCTAACATGTAACCTCACCCTGACGGCAAGCGTTGAGCTCGTTTGGCTTCCCCACCACAGATACACAACTCAGGCCCTTCTCTTTTTCTAGCTCTATATTTGGTATTGGGGAAAAAAAAAAAAAAAAAAGTCTTGGTGAAGGAGGAGGGAAGAAGGGGTGTCAGGACAAAATTACATAGCATTTATTCAGGGCCATCTGTTATTCCAAGTCTCAAAGTACTATTTCTGTATCACCGCAATGTACCATCCCAGCCGTAAGAAAGAATTTATGGCTATTCTAATTGCAATCAGTTCAGCACAAGTTGAAGCATCAAATGTTTTTCTATTTGTCATAGAAGAGATTTTTAGACCTTCGG
>NW_009259424.1:2644089-2648521 GCF_000687185.1 Egretta garzetta | reverse complement strand
GGGGGGGGGAGTATGTCATTGTTTCTCTCGTTCTTTAAATACACACAGAGTAATATAGTAATGTTTCTAATTAATGAAGAAGGCATTAAAATCAAGGATACGGGAAATTTTAGCAGGCTTAGAATCAAGAGCAAGTGGTTCTTTTTTTAAAAAATAACATTTTCTGCTATTCATTCTCAAAAAAACAGCAAGTCGGGTATCACTGTAGTTGTGCAAAGACTTAGAAACTAAAGCCCTTAGAAATGAGGGATACTATCTTTTATCTGCCCTACAATTAATGGTACTGATTAACCTTGAAAGGGGTCAGGTATTTTACTTAAAGGTGGTTCAATAATATTAGTTGCACAGTACTCCTTGACATGAGCAGATTCACTAGAATCAGATACAGTATCCAATATAACCTTTCACAAAATGAGCAACAATCTCTGCCAATAATCAATAGGAAAATGTTCCTGTAACACAGAACTGTAAAAAGCACTTAAAAATAACAAACACATGGATTTTAACTAAGCTAAATGGACAGCACTTATACACTAACCAAATTTCTTACCTGATAGGGCTGAAAGGCACTATCTTCAGTTATAAAATCCAGCTGTTTGTCCACAAGGAATTCTACTGCAGTAATTGAATTGTATACACTTTTTCCAACCAAGGGCTTGAACGTCTATTGGAAAATAAGAAAAAGAAAAGAAAATTAACCAATTAAAAAAAGCTCAGCACATCAAACCCCCAGGACTGTATAAACACTGATGTAATTCTTCCATCAAAACAAGTTAAAACAGAATAACAATTACTAATTATACAAGAAAGAAGGATTTTTTTGTTTTGTCGTTTTTCCCTTGTGCCGTTGGTGGAAAACCAGCTAGAAAAGGGAACTACACCATACATTCTTCCTTTCCCTCATTGTGCTTGAGCAAGAGTGTTTACCACAGAAGCTCAAAGTACAGGAGCACGATTATATCTTAAGCATACAGCTTAGCACGCAGATCCTCTCTGCCTGCCTGCAGGACTAGCTAGCGCAGTGGTAATTACACTAAGGACGCTGAAGTGGAAACCGACTGCAGACGTGAAAACGCTCCCCGCCTTCCTGTTCTGAAATCGTTCACCTTGCCTCGAGTCAACCATCTCATTTCCCTGCCCGTCTCTGCATCTGTTCTGACTCTGCTGCCTGCCGCCCCCGCAGCCGCTCCTCCCTGCAGCAACCGGCTGCTCCGGCGCAACCGCTTTGGAGACGACAGCGCCCGGTCCCAGGGCTTTTGCAGCGGGGCCAGGAGGTTTTCTGCTTCCCCAGCATGTGGGAGGAAGCAGGAAACCCTCCCAGCCCTGCTGCAAAAAGCCAGGCATGGAGAAAGGGGAGCAGGGAATAACGGGCTCCTCGATGCCCCCGCGCAGTCTTTTCCCAAAGCAGCTTGCCTCGTCCAGGCCCAGCGGGGCACAGCCATGGGGCGGGAGCCCTGACTTCAGTGGGTCTCCCCCGAGAAGGGACGAGCAGGCAGTCCCGGTCCCTGCTGGCTGGGTTTCCTGGAACACAAGCCCAAGGAGAGCGTGACTGAGCGGGGATGTACCGAGAGGGGATGAGTCAGGTGAAAAGGAAATCCCAGCGGATGGAGGGGAGAGAAAACGCTGCTCTGAAGACAGATGGGAACAGCAAGAGGAAGGCACGGGTGAACAAAAGAAACGACCAGCAGAAAGAACATGCAGGATGCAAGGGGAAAAACCATGGAGGGGCAGAAAAAACAAATTAGAGAAAAGTTATTCTACAGGACAAAAAAAAAAAAAATAGCAACGAGGGAAAACAGGAAAAGAAAAAAGCCCTTTGAGACTGATTCTAAATTTAAAATGCAGGAGGAAAAGACAAAGAGGAGAAACAAGGGCAGGTCAAACCACATGAAGCGTTGTGCAAATGCTGCACCAACATCTGTTAAGATGCCGCTATCGCAACAGGACATCACTAGCTCACATGCAACGCCCCGCAGCAACAGACCCCAAGGACTTAAAGGGGAGGGCAGGATCACGGCTGCCTTTTTACAGATGGGGAAACTGAGGCAGGGAGCAATCCCGCAACTTGACAAAAGTCCCCTAAGCAGGGCAGCAGCAGAGTCAGCGACCTGCCCTCAGCCAGGCCGCAGGCAGCTCCTAAGAGAGGCACTCAAGGTTTTATCGGACTTCATTAACTACTTTACAAAGGTGTTGCCTTGCGATTAGGCTAAATATAACGCAAGCCTCTCTGGAGCTTCAGCTTTGGCACTTACTGAACAAATAAGAGAATACTTCACTGGAGATACGTAATACTTTCTAATAAACATATCCAACTCTACAAATGCTCATATTTAACGTACTGCATTCTTGTTTCCATTTTATTTAAGGTTTCACTTCAGCTGTTACCCTTTCTCACGCAAGCAAGGAAAAAGAAACCCTACCAGCCAGCCATCTCAAAAACAGGGTAACTACATGAAAGGGCTGGAGAGGCAGGAGAATATGATAATATGCTAACTACAAAGTCTGAATAGTAAATAATTATTTAACCTCTAATAGTTAAGGAAGGGCCTTTGCTCTTGCATCACTTTTCTATAATGGATCTTGTATTGCTAATGGTTTGAGTTAAGAGAGGGTGGAGTTCGCATCACGAAATTGCAAAGCGTTGAGTGTATAAACTCACAAGCAGACAAACTTTTCTTTAAAAAAAGTCAGCATCGTAGTCTTTCGGCTCTTAATTAGCCCCCGCGTCATCACATACACTGTTCTACTTTGTCCACTCTGGCTCCTTTCTAACTTTCTGTGCTATTATTCAGGTCAAGAAACGCGTTTCCGACTACAAACAACAGGACATACCACATCATTAGCCAAAACGAAACCGTGTGGAATGCGGCTTGCAGTTATCATTCAGGATTCAGACAACGCTACAGATTAAGGTATGTGTGAGCCACTGGTTTATCTTACTGCTGGTATTAAAAGAACTAGTTCCAAATATAGATCTGTGAGCGTGATTATTCTGAGAAGAGCACCCAAGTGCCTTCTCATTTGCTTTCATAGATCTAAGCCTCTAGACAGGCCAACGCCCCCAAAATACGCATGTGGAGGATGCAGGCTATCCCACAAGCACAGAGGAAAAATATGTAAATAAATAAAGCAAGACTACGCCATGTCACACACCTCCGCATATATGGATGGCTGCTCAGCTGCACACAACTTGAGATTTTTCAGACACTATTACAAAACATTCCCACTATCAAAGAACAACAAAACCCCACCCTTTAAAAAAAGCAGGCCTTCTCGGGCAAGCAAAGTCCAGACTCTATCGGCGCCAGGAGATAGGCAGGCCACCAAGGAGATATCCGAACCGGGACGAGTTAGGGATTTGAAAAATCTTAAGATGGAAGGCATGACCAAACTTCACACCACGCATCACATATGCACAAAGAAAACCAGACTAAGAGCACAGCAGGCAAGAGTCAGCTACTAGAGGCAAGCATGTGAGACATGTAACAACATGAAAATAAATGTAAGAAGGTCCAACGAGCTCCTTGCAGGCTGTCAGAGGAAGACGCTCCCTCCTTCCCTTCCCAAAGTGGAGGACACCTCTAGAGAGAATCAGGCATACTGGCCGAGACCAGGAAAAACTGAACCTCTTCAACCAAAAATCTCCCTTTCAAACTCACATAAAACTTCCTTTTACATCTACGTTAACCCAGCTCCCTGAAGACCACAATTAAGCAAAGGAGTCAAGCACTGAATTTTAAGCGACATCTGACTTCAGCACTCTTCTAAGTGGCTACTTGAAAAAAAACCCACTTTTTTTTCCCACCACATTCCCCTGCTGGGCCAAAGGGAGCTCTATGAACACACAGACACACTTTGGTTGGTTTGCTACCAAGTTCCCTGGTACTGAATAAACCGTATTTCTTGCTCTGCCCCCCCCATCTCCCCATGATTTTACCCCAGCTCATACAAGAAATAACCTGCCTGCGGGAGGCATCTGGCACAGCTCTGCGACAGAGAAGAGCTGGTTTAGGAGGTTAAGGCTTGGACTCGGATGATCTTCAAGGTCTTTTTCAACCTCAGTGATACTATGATTTCCAAAATCCAAACAGATTTTTTTAGCAAATATTAAGTAGCATCGCTTCACAGCAAACAACCTCAAAACTGTTCGATGGCACTCACCAAACACTCGCGAATACAGCGGATTACTCACGGACTGCTGCTTCTCCTAACGCCCAGTAACGCAGCTCATCTATTTATTTATCATTTCAAAACCCCCATGGCAACCGCAGGCCCTGCTTTCCCGAGGAAGCCGTACCGAGCAAAGCACATAGTGCATTTTTATCTCTGCCTAACGCAATTAAGCGGCTGTAGACGTGGTAAGCCGCCCCCAGCGTGCCAGCAGGCAGTTCCCTGGCACTGGCCAGGGCTCCGGGAGCGGCCGCACCCCGGC
>NW_009259424.1:2643488-2643906 GCF_000687185.1 Egretta garzetta | reverse complement strand
AAAAAAAAAAAAAAAAAAAAATATATGTATCTCGAGCAATTTATACCCTAAAGAGGCTTCTAAAAAATTTATTCCAGGAAGCTATTCTTCAACTAAAACCTGTAACGTTTCACAGGTTTATCCTCTTTAAACCACAAAAATCAAAAAGATCACATAAACCTAACCTCTATGCGCCGTTCAGCAAACTTTTCCACATATTGTTCCTCAGCCTCGCTGTTTAGCCTGCAATAGCGCAAACCCTGGCACCTTTTCATTATGACACTTAATCATTCAAAATAGCTGTAGCTCTCTCCCAACGCCTGTTTGTTGCCATGGTTTGTACTCGCAGGCGGAATGACCGAGTGGAAAAGAGCGGAAGATAAATACAGCAGATTTGACCAAAAAAAAAAAAAAAAAAAAAAGGAGAACCGAGTTTTCT
>NW_009259424.1:2642090-2642375 GCF_000687185.1 Egretta garzetta | reverse complement strand
AGCACGGCACCCTGCGAAAGCTGAAGCCTGGTTTAGGGCCTGAAGTCCCCCCCCCGTCCCTTCCCCCCCGCCCCGGAAAGCCCCCGCGGCGCCGGCTCTGCCCTCCGAAAGCCCTTCCCTACCCTCTCCCTAGGGAGGGCTTTTTGAAGTCAGCAAATTCTGTTCACATCCACCCAGAAAGAGAAAAAAGAAAAAACCGAAAAGGAAGGGCGGGTCAGGCATGAGCTCAGTGCCCCATCCCGGCCCCGCAGCAGCCGGGGCAGAGGGCGGCGAGCCCGGGCTGCG
>NW_009259424.1:2641562-2641958 GCF_000687185.1 Egretta garzetta | reverse complement strand
CAGATGCGGGGAGAAGCCGGGCGGGGGCTGCTCGCCCCCACGCCTCCCGCCAACAGCACGCACCTCGCCGGCAGCAGCCACGAGCTGATGCAAAACGTTCTCCAGCACAAGCTTCTGCTTTTCATCATGCAACCTCTTTTCTCCTACTGACAACAACAAAAACAAAACCAAAAAACCCCCTCCAACCCACAAAACGCGTTTTCCTGCTGTTGGACAGAAGTTAATGGCACTACCCAACTAGTTGTTTACAGTTTACGTAAAAACATCAATTCACCCGAATAATCCAGGGGGGAAAAAGTGCACGCTGCACTATCTAATGAGAAAACGGTTTCCAAACAGAAATTTAGCAATAACACCTGTAGTCCTTGGGTATAGCTCACATACACAGCATGGGGG
>NW_009259424.1:2628646-2641547 GCF_000687185.1 Egretta garzetta | reverse complement strand
GGAATATCACAAAGAGGTTGGGATAGAGGCATTTACTTCCTTCGAACCCTTTAAACATAAACAGCTGTACATTTTTTTATTTCATGGAAAAAATATAAAGCCTGTAGTTTGCCAAGAAAGTATGAGAATAATGGGAAATCAATGCCTGACTACCTCTCTGTTCTCATCTTGAATTGTTCCAAATGATGTAAGCCTAAAGGTGTACTGGAACACTATCAAATACTGAGCTCTGAAATAACAAAATGTTTAAGCACAGTTAAAAATTAAAGTCGAACTGGAAAGGCTCTCTACCCACCATGGACCTTTCTCCAGCAACTGGATTTCTTCCACAACAGTTCGTGACACTGCACGCACGCAAGCAGGGCAGGAACCAGGCTACCTGCATGCGGGTTTTGGATACTACCCAGCCTATGCCCAAACCACGTTAACTGCCGGCCTGGATTCGGCTTTGAAGGGACCCCAGCAAAAGCGGTTTATTGTATTGATTTTCCCTTCTAAATGGTCTCCCAGCCTCTATTCCTGACCAGCCAGGCCGGACAGTTGCTCCTCTCGTCTCCGGCACCCCCGCGCACAGCCCCACCGGCCCCACACCCCGCAGCCCCTCACCAGATCTGCTCGCCCTCAGGCCTAGCCAGAGAAAGGCCACCTTCCACCACCCCGCAACGCATGGGGCTTGCTAGCCCCCTCTGCTCCCCAAAACACCCCCCTTGCCTCAGCCAGGCCGCGGTGGGGCTGCACTTCCTCATCTCCAAAAAATTAAACCTCTTAGTGACACCATTGTGACCTGATTTCTTTCCAATTCTTTCTTCTCCACCCCACCTCCCCCCAGCTCAGGGGGAATAAGGCCTCAGCCGCTCCCGTTGGTACCGAGGCAGGCCATGCAGTAGCAGAGACTGAAACACATCCTTACTCCATGTTTGGGGCCACAGTTTGCACCACCCCTGCCCCGCTGGTGCAGAAGCGTGCCCATTCTCTGCCCCCAAACACCAACTGGGGGGAACTCATCAAGTGACTGGGGGAGTCTTTCACGGACTCAGTTGCTCCAGAGGCCTCGCCACCTCTAAAAAATAAAACTCAGCCTACCAGTAATAGCTGGCACAAGGCAATAGCCTGAACTCAGACTCTGCCACACAGTCAAGAAACAAAGCATTTTTTCCAAACTTAATTCTATCCTTGTATGGTCTTCAATTTTAACTTAAAAATGCATTTTAGATTACTTCCAAGAAGTACTGAACATCCCAAAGACAAGCTACTACCACCACCCCAATTTTTTTTATTTTCTGTACCTCTCTTCATACAGTTTCAGAGGTTTCTCTCAAGTAAGCGCCCAAACACAAATAGTTATTTCAGGAAGGGCAAACATATGAATTATGCCTGTCACAGAGCGCAACATACTTCGTGCTACTGTTAAACTCCTGGTGCTGTGATAGCTGTGCGGTACGTAGTGCGACCCTCAAAGCAGGCAATCCTTAATAATATCCATGACAGACACTGTTAAAATACAAATCACAAGACTGTCTGGAGGACAGGCAAGTTTGCCTGTTTGGACAAAGCTTTATTAATAGACTGCGACTTAGTAACTAAGATTATTAATACCCAGCGCAGCACCACCTATTCATTACCGCAGAGGGATTTTGCTAAAAATTCTCAAGAGGCACCAGCTATGTGTGGAATACTAACCCAGCAACTCTATTTCCAAGGGTTTCACTTAAGGACAATCTCAGTAAAAACCCGCTCAAGTGAGAAAACACCTTTTGAGAGTATAAAAAAATAATGCAGTTGCTACTGGTATAATTGCTAATGTTAAGTACGCTAAGGCAACATAAAACGACGCTTACATCATTACGGCTTCCTAAATTGACCGCAATATATATGCGTGTATTCTTAACAAAACACAGCTTTGCCACGTAAAGGCACTAACATGGATTTTTAAACTACAGTTTTAAAAATGAGTGTCTTAAGAGTCCCAAAGCCTATGGAAAATATTTCTATCCAAGCCTGGTTATGACATTCGCAAAATACTACACTTTACAGCGGCTTATTTAATAGTCACATTATTTTAGTGCTGTTCCCAACTACTGTTTGCTTCGTCTCACCATCGGGCCTGAACTCTGTCAAACAAGCCATACTATGAGCTTGCAGAACAGAGCTGCCTTTGTTCTTTGGCACTGCCAGTCCCCTATGGAATCAGGCAGCACACTGAACTGCACTCGGCAAACAATCCCTGACCTTCAATTACTGTCTTGGCGCGCTGCCACAGGATACATGTATTACTGGTAACACACTGTGCCCTATTTTGCAGATAATCGCTAGAACTACAGATAATCATGAAAATCAACGGAAAAATGCAAACATTCCCTTCCTAAAATCGTAACTTCCGACTACGGCAAAGCCTCCCTCCGGTGTGCTGCAGCAGCACACCCCAGGCTCAGGCCACGCACGCAAGGACGGCAATACTGCAGGTTTTGTATTTTTAGAGACCGCACAAAAAATTCCAGGTGGTGTATGGCTTCGCCTTCCTCTGCTGGAGGTTTTCGGGTTGTTTTTTGTTTGCTTTGAGACGGAAGGCACGTTGTGCTGGCACGGTTCTGCAAGAGCTGCTCTTTTTTTTCTTTTATTTTTCCCCTTTAAAAAACACTGGCGGGTTTTTCACTCGAGCGCCCCGACGCCCCTTTGCTGGCGTGGCGTGGCCCTGGCCAGCTGCAGCCCTTGTACTTGCGGGCTGGCCTCCAGCCAGAGCCTGGGCCGTGAGTCACTGCCCTTCTGGGAGGGCACTGGCACCGTGCTGCCAGAAACACCGCAAGGACATCGGGAAACTAGAGCACACACAGACCGGGGGGGTTCTGCTGTAACCCTCCTTTTGTTTCTTGAAGGCAGTAAAAACCCCTTTTAACTGCAGACCACGCTCCTTCCCTGCACCTCACCCAAGCAACCCATGTGTGCGATGCTGCTGGCAAGGAAAGAGCACATGTAAATATTACGAATGAGTAAATATTTAAACTTTAAAACAAATGAAAGTTATTTAAATCTGTCTTCATCATTTAAATCAGCGGTTTTCTACTTATCTTCTTCCTGTGTGTGCTGCCCTACATTTGCTTAGCAAGCAGAACTGTTTCATAGCGATACTCCTGCAGAAAAAATACAGTGCAAGAGCAGAGCTGCCGTCAGACTCACGTTAGTGGAGAAATCAACTTTCTGATTACGTATTTGTGCAAAGCAACTGAGTTCAAACGGTGTACTCAAGCGCAGAAACCAAAGTCCAAAGGAGGAATAAATGTCTGTGCAACAATCATTACTGCTTAGGCTTGCAACACGTAAAATAGAGTAACTGGCATTTAGGCACCAGTTCATTTGGCAAATTCTTCATTTAAACTCTTCTTTTTTGTTATGGAGGTGGGCAAACCTCACTTGGAGACAGCCAGACATGCACAAACTTCACTAGGCTATCTTCAGTAATTTTTCAAAACTGAGAAGCTGAGGACAACAGTGTACATGGAGGAACATGAGCAATTAATCACTCCCCTATCAGCGCTGATTTTACAGTATATTTCAAATTAATCCAATTTAAAATACGGGTTTTATCTCTGCAATATTTTCAATCAACTTTTAAAATCACTTTTTACTTTCCCTGGGAAAGCACCATGGGGTTTAATGCTGCATGCATCAACATGACTGTGCAATTTTCCTCATTACTTCATCCCCATCTACTTCATCACACCAGTACTGTAATCGCATCTCTGGGAACAAGCTCTGTTAGTAAATTTGCACTATTTTTGTGGCTGAATTGGTGTCCCTGCTGCAACAGGAGACCAATAATCTTGGTAAAAGAAAAACCAGAAGCATGACATTAAAAAAAAAAAAAAAAATCATTGCAGGCCATAGCATTGCATGAGTTTTCTTATTTACTGGAGTTCGCTGCCACTGTTTAAATGATCCCGCAAACTTCAGAAACTTCAAATTTTGAATGCTGACAAGTAATTTCAGACTAAGTTGTTCCTGTTACAAACCCCCAATCCCTTCTACAAATTCAACTTGTTCTTTCAGGTCCAAGCTACCTAAATAGTATTTTTGACAATTGCTGTCCCTCGTGTCTTTCCTTCGTAGCCCATGCCACACCTGCCCCTAATTCAGTTTCTATTAGCAGCCTGTCACTGACATTTTTCTCCCTAGCCTCTGCAGTATGCCATTTACAGATACAAATCCTTACACTTGGAACCTACAGAACAGTGCTCAAACTCAAGATTTATGTCCAAAGACAAGATATTGAGCGGTCTCTCAGGCATCCCTTTGTGGATGTCTGTCAGCTCAAGCCCAGCATTGCTCTAACAGATTTGTGTTTTCCTATGCCCTCTCCCTTCATTAGCCGAGCAAAAACGCTTTGACCCTGCCACTCACTCAAATCCGGCAACATCAATGTCATCTTCTCGTGTGACCTGCTCTCTCTTACTTCTGGGCCCATATTACATGAAATTCTTGCAGATCTGTCTTAAAAAGCTTATAAAATATATGCTTTTCTACCCAATCCCATAGTTCAGAGCACCAGCCTACACTCATCCTGCATTTTGATTACTGAAGCCTCTTTTTCTCTGGCCTTAATAAATGCATGTGCGTTCAGATCCACTCAACGTGCTGTCACACACACCTCCAGCCCACAACATCCACTCTTTGCACTCCTTCCCCCAGCAGTCCCACCACATCAAACTGTGCTTTCAGAAACAGCATCTCCTGATCCTATCGCTCATTTATCAATTTCAGGAACAGTTTACTGGCAACACTTGCAAAGCTGATTCACTGACATCTTTCCATTTTCCCCTCAAAACTCTGTTTTGCTGTATTGACCTCTGAAACCTCAAATTTTAACTCTGTGGAGAAAGGAACCTTCTTCATTCTGTGCTGGTTCTACACTCATTGCCCAGGGAAATCCCGGACTTTCGTATGAGTTTCCAAGTGTCACAGTAATGTGCCACAACAGTCATTAACCTTGGGACTGGATTCTGTCTTTCACAAAGCAAGCACAACAGTTTCAAGATCATGATGTTCTTACCCACACTCCTTCTGCAATATTCATCAAAACCCTTTTTAACTTGGGTGCCATCCACGTTTTTCAGTATTCACGCTTCTTCAGCCTTCTTGCTTTCCTCACAATAATGCCAAACTCCCTCCAACTCATTTCTTGGCTTTTTTCTCTTCTTCCAACCCTATTGCCAACATTCACAACATTCTTGCATCCTTTTCCCCCTGAACTTACTGGATGTAACATTCATTTGCCCAGTCTCACCTCCAGAAAAACAACCTGAGTGAGAACATCAGCTTCGGGCTTCTTACATCCACCGAATTGCTGCTCTTCTGATTCAGCATCCGGCACTGCCTTCCTCTCATACTTCCCACTCACTGAAGTGGACGCCACGTTTCCCCCTCCCCCTCTTTCCTGCCCCGCTTGTCCTCCATTCCCGACTGCCTCTCTGAAGCACATCTCACTTCCTGAGAGTCACTCACATCTAGCTTTCCTAAGGTCCCTTTTCTGGTTTTAATCCCCAGAGCTTAAATACCAGCCTCACCTTTTTCCATCTCACCCCCTATTACATCCTTGTTAACTTTGATTTCCAGAGCACTATTTTTTTTTCCCCAATTCTGCTGGGGTTTTTTTCAGCTCTTCTGCCGCTCTCTTTCCTTTGTCTAAGGCATCTTATTCACCAGCTTAGTCAGCTTCCTGTCTCTTAAATGGACTGCATTTTATTTTGCATTTCTCTATTCGCTCTTCTCCAAAACAGCTCGGGTGCATTCGCATCAGGGAAAGCTCGGCTTCCCGCTGCAGTTGGGCTCCCTGATGGCTCAGGTTGCTGGCAGGCCCTTCGGTCCAGGGCCGCCTCCTGGAAACAAGCCGCTGGCTCCATCGGAAGCGAAACGGGGTGCGGTTCTGAGGGAGCCTCACTCCAGGCATCACTTCCTCCGTTACGGCAGTGGTAAGAATGCACCCGTGCTGGTATTTTCCATTCCCACAGCCCTACGACAGTATCCAAGTGACTCTTGTAATATCAAATGCTCCCCATGTGCCTGACGCCACACCCAGGCATGCAACATATTCTTGACATCATGCTATAAAACGGTCACTTGAGCAGGCTGTAACAACTCAGTTAAGTAGAAAGTCTCTATGGAAAGTGGAATTGGCTCTTGAAACAGAGCTGGGATCGGGAGGAAGATATGAAAAATAGGAGCTCCTGTCTGGAGCTATCTGGAATAACAAAAGCCTCAAAAACACACAAAAGGTGAAGTATAAAAATCTTGGAAAAAATATCAAGAACAGAGAGCAGTATTTTAGAAGAATATATCCTATAGAAGCAGAAAGAGGGAAATACCTGCTTCAGATTACCATATGAATGAAGTTGTTACACATAAATTTGGATTCCGTTCCTGAGAAGCAAGACGACTCCTCAAGGCCTTTCATCCAGACTTTACATTTACTCCCTTTTACTGACATCAAGGTATTTCACTGTTTGTCAGGCGGAGTAAGAGCTGTGGAATAAGCACATTCAATTTGCGATATATTGAGAAGGGGGTGGTTCTGCATAGTTAAAAGGCTACAACTTCTATTCCTTCCTCCCTCTTTACTTCCACTGTCTCCAAAAAACCAGGAACACCATTTGGCAGTTTGGTGGGCTTTCTATCTGGCTATGTCTGGATTCCCTTAATAGGGAAAGGCCATTGGGGGTGGGAGAGGATTACTTGTTCTGGACTTGGTGCCTCTGTGCTCTTAGTGCCAGCTTGTTGGGAGTAAGGTCATACTTGGACATTTCTCTCTGTTTTGCAATACATCCTTTTTATAGCCTAAACATGTACACTTTAAGCATAAGAGTATCTTACCTTGAAAGTAGTATTTTCATATTTCCAAACACTAAGGCTTAAATATTAAGCAACTTTGATGCATTGTGTTTTAATTATCTTTGTAAAAAGCTCCATCTTACTCAGACAACATGCTAGTATATACTCCTCAAATAAAAATATCAGGCTGTTCACCTCACCTTGGTGTGTCATGTAAGCAGGGAGAGATTCAATGGAGTTTCAGACTACATATAGAAATATCTTTTAACCTTCTCAAGTATTTTTTCCTGCTATGATTGTTCTGTAATCATACCGTGACTCTGTCAGACTTCCTACACTGAGATACAGTTGCTAATACATGGGTTTGATTCCTGACTCTGTACTATAAAAGGGCTGGGCGAACTTCTCAAAGACAAAAACCTTATAGGCATAAACCACTAAGAAGTCGAGGTTAAAAGTTTACACTCGATAATAAAAAGTCTGATGGAACAGATGGGGTTTTAGTCAATATATCCCAGGCATCAGGATAATGCTGAAATAATGTTGAAACACCCTCAGTCTATCTAGTAAACAAATTAGAAAATAACCTAGATATCATAATGGATTCCCCCCCTCACCATGTTATTTTTAGATTCTTGCATCTGCCCTCCTACACGCTTGTCCAGTAGCAACCTTGATGGACAAACACTTTCCTTTCCTTTCAGGAAAACACAGGACAGATGGTGTTGAAAGTATTTCTGCGATAACAAGTTTTCCGCTTTTTATAAATTCACTCATCTTCAAACTGTGACAGCTGTGAGTTTAAAGATAAAATCGAAATGATCCAGATCTTGTTCATCTCCTTTCTCTAGGGTCCCTGAAAGGTCACACAAATATGTCTCACTTCTAAGTTTCCCACTAAATGTGAAATGCATTTCTTTTCCAAGTTCAAACTTACTGGTATGTTAGAAAGAAGCAAAGTACCCCTCTGCTTTTTTTCACGTTTGTGTCTCAGGCCTGTATTATGAATTCAGGATCTTCTGGATCCATTTGCAGAGTATATTTACCTCCAAGATCTATTTATAGTACTAATTACATTCCCTCATTCCACCCATACTAGCGTACATGACAGTGTTACTAGCCTACGTTATCTGCTCCCACTTGGGTCTCTCCTGTTAGACTGTACTTCTACACCCTGGTTATCCTCATCACCCTCCCCTGTATCCTATTTATCTTTCTCCATCACGGCTGACCAGAATTATGTCTGTTAGTGCCAAAGCATGCTTAGGGGCAGCTGTATGGGGTCACTGGCGTGCCTCTATTGCAGGAAGAGGTCTCACACGTCCCAGAGTCACACCTGCAGTCATCTCGATGGCACGCAGCAGGTTCACAGTCCTCCTCTGAGTGGCCAGAAGGCCCGGACCTCCTCCATGCCAATGCTTCCGTGGATAAGCTCTCATCTACATTTGCCATCTGCTCCTAAATCCACCGCTTCATGTTGTATGTGGTTGCATTTTGTTACAGTTCTATTACTTCATTTCTCAAGGACATTAAATTTTAGTTGCGTAAAAACCCCTTGTCATCCTCTGCATTAAGGGCTCCTCCTATTCTGTACCATCTACAGATTTCATCAAATTTAATCAATTAGCCCAAATATTTTAGTGAAAACACTGAGGAAGTCATTCCCAAAATGCGCTAACAACTATTGGGAGCCAGACCTATTTCACCACTACGCTGCTCCACCTATTTCAACACCACATAGCTAACATCTTGTAAGCCAATTCTTATCTAATTTACTGTTCACGCTACTAATCCCCATCTTCCTCTGACTGTTCATCACTTGACATACTGTGGGACACATTGCAAAAGTCTGGATGAATGGTATTCATTGCATTTTCTTGCCTCAGAACAAAGCCAACCAATCTTTTTATTCAAGTGGGTCCATGACGTTGCTTTTCAAGGTACTGATGACAAGAATGGCCCGTGATTAAGGCGAAGGGGAAGAAACACAGCAGATACAACCAGTCTGTTTGTAAACACTTAAAAGAAAACAAGGCCAGTAAAAAAGGCCAGCATGAATTTGAAAATAATACATTGTGTCAAAGCAAATTTCCTTTACAAACAGAAGAGCAGGCTTAAGAAGCAGATCTATACCCTGACTTAAATAAGGTTTTCGACACTGCCTCCTATGATACACCTGTACTTAAGCTAAATAGATGAGACCCAAATGAAACTAATGTGGATGCATAGCAGGAAAAGAGAAGGAATAAACAAAACAAAACAAAAAAGCCCCAAACATTCAGAAATCATCACTAGCTCACTGTCAAAAAATGTATCTAGAATGCAATTCCCAAAGTCACCTACGCTGGGTCTGCTCTTACTATTTTCATTAGTGACCCAGATGATAGAACAGAGACTACATTTATTAAACTGACAACCAACCAGCTTGGTGGGACTGCAAATTATATTGGAGGACAAAAAGACAAACTGGACAAGTGGTCTGAGAAAAAAGGTGACATGCAAAACACTGCATGAAGGCAGGAGAAGTCAACAACACAAATACTGAATGGCTGAGGAGAAAATCCACAGAAAAAGAGAGAAGTTAGGTTCAATTTATGAACTGCTGTGAGTTAATGGTATCACACTGTAAAAATGCAAACACTGTACTGGGATATATGAATGTTAGTACGAGCTGTGTTCAGCATTCATAAAGCCTCAGGTGGAGTGCTATAAAGCGAGCAGAGTTTTGGACATTGTTCTTCAAGACAGGTATGTGCTCAAGAGAGAACAATAAAATGAGCACAGTTTTGGAAGATACCATGGATGAATACAGACTGAAGAGACTGGGAGGGGAAAACAGAGCTGGGTGTGTCTCCAGCTATGAAAACAGGATGCTGCAAGGAATAATTTCTTAATCTCTACAGCAGACACAACAAGTTTTAATGGCCTTAATTTAGATTAGATGATCTCAAGCTCTTTTTCAGTCTTATGATTCTAGAGTATCTGCAGGGTCACTTACCTTTTCCAAATAAAACAGCATTTAGAAACACATGCCTAAATTAATGCTATATTTAAGTCTGCTTTTATTATGCCATCTGCCTCTCCACCCAGCTTCTCTGACCAACATCACCTACTTCATGGCTTCTTCTCAACAGCTACAAACCTTTGGTCCTTTGGGGGCTGCAACGCAAAAGGAAGAGTCTCGAGGCCTCCTGGCAGCAATATTCTGGCACTCTCAAGAGCTGTGAAATACCAGCTTCCCCTGCCTCCACTAATCCTAGCCTGTGGATTCCCACTGATGGAGCTGAACAGGAATATTTACCTGCAGACTTTGGGAAAGGTTCTGGCGGATCATGCCTGACCTGAAGGCCACAGGCTGGCCTTCCTTGTCTAGAAAATTGATTCTTCTGAAAGATAGGTCAACTAAAATTCGCTCTTTGAAGTACGTATATTGTATTTTACTTCATTTTCTTTAATCTCTCCCAAGTCCTCAATTATTCTCCCCTACCCCGTCCCCCAGAATGCCTTCCAAAGCCTTACATATTGTGAGGGCAGACTGACAGCCTTTTGATTGCTTGCATAATTCTTCCTTTCCCCCTCTCTATATTGGCGCTGCTTTCCTCAATCATTGGTACCACCCTGAAGGAAAGATTAGCTAAAATAGTTACAATCAGCACTAATTCTTTCCTAATTCTGAGATGGAAATTTCTCTTGGTCTGAGTATTTTACGATCCTTAAGTTCCTTCTGGTTGTAGTAATTTCCATTCTCTTATTCTCATTCTACATCTTGCGTTTTCCTCTGTAGTTATCATCACCCCTACAGAAAATTAAGCCAAAAATATTTAATGTTTTAGGTGTGTATTATTGTTATTCTCTACTCTTCTCACTGTACAAAAGCTGCTTCTTTTTATTTGTTTTCACATCACTTGCAAGATCAAATCCAACTTTTGGAAACAAAGAAATTGGAATTAAGTCATCTTTTTCCCCCAGTTGCTCACAGGATTCTTGCATTAGTCTTACTGTGTATCTTCAGGCTGGCTATTCATCCTCTGTCTCTGCAGACCAGGAGAACTCATCCTTACTTGGGATTCATTTTCCAGACAAGTTTTACATATCTGTGACTTCAAGAAATTAAGTCCTCAGGCTCCTTAGACCTCTGATCAGCTTTGCTTATTTAAATTTGACACAAAGATTCAAAACCTAAATTCCAAACCAACCTTCCCATATTTTTTCATGTATTTCAAATGGCATCAACTCATCATTACTAAGGGTGCAACTTAACCTGACTAACTGTAAACTGCCCCTGAATAGGAAGGTCCTGGGCACCTCACCAATATTTTTTCATGTATTTCAAATGGCATCAACTCGTCATTACTAAGGGTGCAACTTAACCTGGCTAACTGTAAACTGCCCCTGAATGGGAAGGTCCTGGGCGCCTCACCGGCCCCCAGCACTTGCTCCACCTCCCCTGGCAGCCTGACCCACCAGCGCTCACCCCCCTCCCTGACTGACTCATTTTCTCTCGAGTCACCTTGCTGATGTAACTCACGCCGTGGCTGCGTGACTGCTAGGATCAGCTAGACGGGGGCAGAAAGAGTGAAGCCAGCTCTTTCAGCAGCTGATTAAGCATAAAGTGAAACCGAATCCTCAGTCCAAAATTATTTTCTAGAATACCCTCGTTGCTTTTCAAACTGAAGTCTGAAGCAACACTGATTTCTTGTTGGTTCAGTGACTAGTGTAAGAAAGAAACTTGCCAGCAACCACATCCAGGAATACCTTGGCCCCTATCATTTCTTCCCTAATCTCTACCTGGGAAAGTAAACCACCTCATAACAAGCAGTATTTGGCTAACAACGCTACAGAGATCCCTGTCCCTATTTGAGTCTAACCCTGGGGCTAACAGCAGATTCCTTACTCCTGTCATCTTTCTCCAAAGCGATTTTGAGCCAAACTGATTGCGGTCTGCCCTTTTTACACCATGGTATTTTTTCTAGTCTACTGTATAGTTACTACTGCCCAACTTTCGCTTTTGTTTGGTTATTTCTGAACAGCACAAAGCGCTTTAAACACATCTAGTCCAGTTATTAAGATGCTTCTGATACTCTGATGTTTTACATCCCAACCTCGATCAGAAGCTCGGATTTCTCCATTTTGTTGCCCAGGCTCTCAATATGTATACACAACATTTCAGTTGTTTCTTAGTAACCACATCCCATTATCCACTGAAAACCTTTCCCTAGCTGCAATGCCTGACTATCATTTTCCTTAACCCTGGAGCTCTTTTCCTTCTCAGTTAGTGCTAGCCTTCTACCCACTGGCACTTCTCCATATGCCGAGACAGAAACAAAGGTTTATCCAACAGCTCTCTGCTGAGAGCTAAAGCCTGAATGGAAGTTGCATAGGTTGGTCAAAGCTTTTTTCCTTACACTGGAGTTCCCAGCCATGGCACTAGCTGCCTTCTCTAAAGGCAATTTTTCTAGGTACTTGGGGGCAGAGCCTAGCTGTAAAGAGCGATGATCTCCTCAGGGCTCTCTCCTCCAGGGACCATAATTCCACTTCAGATCATCAGACCATCTACTCTATATCTTCTCCAGTATGGTATGCACATCTGTAGATGGTATGCACATGGTAGGAAATTCGCTGTCGTTTATCCTATCATGAAGGCTAATGATGGAGTCTTTCCTTCCCACTCCCACTCAAATCCCTTCAGGATCTTTCTCAGCTTTCTCATTCTTCCTTATCTTCCCATGCAGCAACATCAAAAGTCCCCCCAAGAAGTCTGCAATTCCTCAGCCACATCAGTCTTCTCTTAATTCTTGGATCTGGTTTAAGTTGCAGCCAGTTGCATCTTGAGCCTCCCCCCCCTTCACTTTTGAACTGCATTAGTGATTTCATGCATACTATATTTAGTCATCTTTATTAAATCTGTCATTTTTCAGGTTTCCTCCGCTGCTCCCTTGATTATTAACTCTCATCTCCTTCAAGTCCTTGCCTTCGAAAAGGACGCACACTGAACTCCCTTGATATACTCACCAGTTACACAGCAACTACTCATCAGCTGAAGGACCTTCAACCCTTCATTTAGTTCAGCTGTGGTTAGCAG
>NW_009259424.1:2586898-2628515 GCF_000687185.1 Egretta garzetta | reverse complement strand
AGCAGGAATCAGTCTCCCACTCAAGTTCAAATGCTGTCCATAAATTACATTCAAATCAAACACTAGTCACTGATCCTCAAGAAACAAGATTTGCTTTCCAAGCCCCCGGGAAAGGGTCCTATGTTGGCTTTGCTGACCTCTGTAAAAGCTCATTGCTTTATAACAAACTGGATGTGTCAAAGATGTCTGCTTTGGCTATTCCCATGGAAGTCTATCCAAATTTGGCACAATTAGAGGCCTCAAAAAAAAAAATTAAGAGTTCACAGATGTTTAACTGAGAAGTGCTTGCAAGCAAGGGGCTGTTTCCTTTCCTGGCAATCACTGTTCTTGACAAATGAGACCTGTGGCCTCAGAGATCAGAAAAGAATGTCCCCCCCATTGCTGGCACCCAGCACTGAAGGAAAAGGAAGACTTAAACTGAGGAGAAGGCACAGGGGGCAGGAAAAGAAGCACCAGAAGGGTGAGTAAGAGTGAACGGGCACAACAGCTGGCAATGGAGCAACAAGAACTCTCACTGACAGGTTTTTATTTTTCTCTGAGAGATCTTGCAGACTGAGACCCACAAATGGAGCTAGACAACAGGGCAAGCACTAAAAAGCCGTGGGCCCCCCCCCCCCCCCCCCCCCCCCAATTTCATTGTGCTATAACATCATACATTGAATTACTTCAGGAGAATCTATAAAATGAATGACCCATTTCTGGTCAAAAATCCCAGCTGATCACACAGCCATTTGGCCTATAAAAAGCAAAAACCATAACCTTTCCTGCCCCTCCCCAAACCTGTTTTGGTACAAAAAAAGAAGTGGGGACGTTTTGCAATGAATATAAAAGAACTTTTTGAGAAAGCAGCATAACTAACTTTCCTTATGAAAAAAAAAAAAAACCCACACTCTGGCATACCTGCATAGCAATGTCTCATTTCTCTCTCCCAGTCCTTATTCAGTCCCTGAAACAGTTTCTCTCTAAGTTTCTCTCTAACTGAGTTACACCTGAGTTTCTCTGCAAGTCTGCTAATCCTGGAAAGAAAGGGGATATAGAAAAATATATCCATGGTTTTGAGTTTATTTCAGCAGAAGTAAAGGTGCTTTGTATTAAGTGGCTATAATACTGGGTTTAATGATAGAAAAAGATAAATATCCATTTTAGGGAGATGGAACAGAGATATTCTGGCTATGCAAGATCACTCGAACTGAAGTATGTTTACAAGAATTGTGCCTTCCCCCCCCTACTGCCAACTTCTGCTCTGCCTTCAAGCTAAAAGATGACTTAAGTAACATATCAATGGACTTCAGAAATAAATACCTCATCATTGTAATGAAAAAGAAATGGACCACCGGTTGTCATAGCAGAATCTAAATTAGGTTTCTATATTTAGAAGTACCACCTTTCTTCTGAGGATAGTAATGTGCTTCAGTTGAAGGGCAAAAGAACTTGTACGAAGTTGGTAAAAGAAGCTCCTGAATGCGAGTATGGGTGGCAAAAGAGAGTGAAGTAAAAGAAATTTATATGTAATGATGATGAGTATCGAATGTCATTATAACATCAAAATTAAAACTAATCTTGTAGAAGATGGGAGGTATACGAAATTGGAAAGTGAAGTTTAACTAGTTAAGTTCTAGATCTTTAAAAGGACAAAGCTATTCATTCTATTATCAGCTCTTTATTTTATAACCTTTCAAACAGAAATGAATTAAAACATTATAATGACACCAGATATCCGTTATAGTAGTAGTGTTGTAGTTATTAAGGTCTAAGGATGAAGATTGACACTTCTATTTCAGAACTGAAGAAGAATTTGCATTATTAAAGCCTAGCAGTTTAATTCCTTCTGTATCTGTCAATCCAATAAAATATATTAGCTGTCCCACAAGCCTTACTCCACCTATTATTTCACAAAAATATCAAGGGTTCTTCTTCCATTGCCTGCCTTCCCCCCCCCCCGAACTCTGTTATACTTCACTTACTCCTTCACTTTTGGTCACTGACACAGACTTTAGAAAGCTGACCCTCTGTAAGTGAAGCACAGTATTTTAAAGTAGATTTTATGAGTGAAAATTACTCCTACTTCATTTTTGCTTTTCATTCCATCTCATTTTGTCACTGAAATGTTCCCAGTCTGCATTTATTAAACACAGTCAAGGTGACCCCAACTCATTTATTTAGTATCTAAACTATCCAGCAACTCCAGATGTTCCATTCCAAATACATCCAATTTATTTTCATTTCAATTCTAACCAGACACCAGATCCTCTAGGCCAGATAAGTAGAAAAAAAATGCAACCTGCTGAGCAAAGCTGCGGTAGTCAAAAAAGCTGCGGTACTCAAAGTATGATGGACTTCATATTAGAAACTACTTTGATTCGTTCATATGCAGTAGGGAGGGGAAAAAAGGATTAATATAAATTAGCCACAAGACTGGAACATAACAACTAATTAGGCTGGGAAAATGTAACTCCCAGTAGTATGTGACACGCATGTAATCTTAGCATTCGTCCATATAGCCATGAGGAGGAGCTGACCTGTTACCGAGGCATTTCAACATTTAGCAAAAAATTGGCAAGTTACTGAAATACTTGTCTGCCTTCTTGCTAAACCATCCTGCCAACTCCAATTTCAGTACACGTTCTTTCAGACATGGTTATTTTACAGGAAAATTGAAAGCCATCCTTTTTGTTCTCCAGCCTGGTTAATACCTTGCAGCTTTACTTCTCACATGTAAAAATTCAGACCTTTTTCAAAAGTGCTTTCGCTGTGATGCACAGACACGTCCCACTGGGCTCTAGATCCTAATAGTTTTAATAATACTGAATGCATACTTTACTGGAGTTGGCCTTCTATTGCACGATCTGGCTTTTTTCTACATTGCGCTAAAAATTCTGGTTTAAGGACTGAAGTAGCTTGATGAGGCTAGGAAAGAGAAAAAAAAAAATATATATATATACATTCATGCAAACTTCACTGGAGAGGTATTGCCGCAGCAGGTAGACCATAACTGGACTTTTAGCAGGAGAACAGCAGGAAGCAGAGGCACAGCCACTCGTCCACGACCGCTTTGTAGCGACGTGGCTGGAAAGCAGAACCTGGCCAGACCGCAGTAACCGTGGCGCGCCGGCACCCCTATCACCACTGCTCCTGACCAGAGCGTGCAGTGGCTACTCGCAGGCCACAGTCAATGCAGCTGTGAAAGTGCAATGAATTAACTTTTTTCTTCTTCTTCTTTTTTTGTTTTTGTCCCCAGTAACATTTTCGAAATCAAACTCGTTCAAGAGGAGGATGCTCCATACAAAAGGCTGATGTCCATGAATACTTCCTAAAGAATGCAGCTCAGATAAATATACTTTAATAGATTTTGCCTATCATTTTAGGAATTAAAAAGCATGGGTAAGAATTTCAGCTTGCTGATAGGCTAATAGATTTTGCCTATCATTTTAGGAATTAAAAGCATGTGCAAGAATTCCAGCTTGCTGATAGGTGAGTTCAATATAGAGATTATTAGGAACACTCAAATCAGATTCTGTATTATGTGCAAAACAGCCATTTAAGCATTTACCCCAGAGCTGCCCTCCATGCCCCCTGGGGTGGATTGAGTTGAGGGGGCTTTCTTGAACATTTATACAGTCTGGACTCCTTCAGGTTTTACACATTAGCAAAAGACATCTGCTAACATATTAAACAATTTCTGTCTGAAAATCGGGACTGTTACATGGCAACTTTTGCGTCTCTAACTACTGAATCACTTGTTAAGTTTTTCTGCCCTGTTGGGCAGTGGAATAGAGGAATGCCAACGTTTGAAAAGGGAACCTCAGTTTCAAGATCCTCTTCCGACTGCTTCAGAGCAGTTTTCGTTACTCCTCACTCTGAACCAGGAAGCTGAACCTCTGTCTCCTACCTCCCGCGTTGGCAGTAAAACCATGCTCCGGCATGGGAAAGGGACCACTTGACCAAACAACTTCCCCGTGAAGGTTTCCATGAGACTTCCCTGTGCTTTGGAAACAGTTTATTTTGCCAAAAAGGGCATTTCTGTGGCTACTTCAACCATCTAACAACGGCTGATGGTCTAATCCAGTTTGGTTTACTAATCTAAATGGACTTCTCAGTTGGAAACGAAAGCTATTTCTACCTCTACTATATTATTTCCAGCTGACTGGGGAAAAAAAACCCCTTGCATTAGAACAATGAGTATTATTCTCCACAGCATAGAGTACCGAATCTTAGAGGGTATCAGCCATCAACTCTGAAGTCTGTACAGTCTCCAGCGAAGGGCAGCATTTAATCCAGAGAAAAGAGATTTTTTATACCAAGTTCTGCAAAAGGATTTCCCATGGGTAGTCTGCTTTGACAACAGTTACCACATTGGGACATTTGAAATTACTACAGTTTTTCCCACACTAAAAGCGGAGCCTAGATGCCCATCAATTTCAGAAATATTCATGTTTGTTAATAAAATGCTCAAATTCTCATATTTACAAAGAAAAGGGGTGAAATGGGACCAATCAAAACTTGCTAAACTAAGCATTAGGCTTATTTTTAAAAATAAAGTTATCCCATAGCATGTTTTCTTCTACCAAGTCCAACTTCCACAAGTTATAGTAAATGTTCACTTTTTAATGGTTAAATTAAGCAAAAATATGCAGAAGATCCTTGCACTTATTAAAATAAAAGGCCTGTTGCGTTATAGTGTCCATTTAGCTAGCTAAAACTATGTGTATGAATGAATGGTGTGGGGTTTTTTTCCTCATAGTAGATTAAGAAAAAGATAGGATATATTGAAGAGCATACTTCTCAGAAAAGCATGCCTGGAAAAAGATCTGTTCCTATACTAAGAACTGAACTAATACAGGTCTGGGAAGAAGTAACCAGGTTAATTTTTTTTGCGCGCACATTATAAATAAGGTTACCATGTAAATGTATTTGGATGATAAACAATTGGAAAGAAACTAACTTCTGCCTCAGATTATTTTCCTTAACTGTAGGTTATCTACTTTCTTACTCATAACAGAAGTGATTTAAAACAACTGTGGTACATCAGCAAGAGTCTGTCCATGAAATGCGTCTATTTACATTGGAATTGCTCATAACATAAACGTAGCAGAAGCAGCTGACTGATGTAGCCAATGTATTTATATTTCCTAAGGGCCAGACTGAAGGAACTGCAGTCATGCCTGCATGAGCCTGCTAGTTTGGTGTCAGTGTAGTCAGGAACAAAGCCCCACGCTCAGCCCTGTGCAGCGCTGGGATCACAAACCGCACTCCCACCAGAGATCCACGCCAGGCGCGTTCCCGAGGAGCTCCCACCACGCTCCCACCGCCATTGGGAGCTCCTCCTGCCTGGAAGATGAGACAACAGCAGTCCAGAGAAAATGCCCAGAGTGTGCACGGTGAGGGCATCGCACCCTGCCCGGCTGCCGTGCTGCTCCACATCATGCGCTCCAGCAGGCACAGCCTGCGTTACAGCCAGGCTCTGGTGCTGTGGCTTACCACTGTAGGGTCACAAGCTGCTCTAGGTTCCTAAAACTGCCTTAGTAAGTGCTTATCTCCTACAGAAGCAGAGGCAGCATCACAAGGCCCTTGTGTTAAACCTCTCAGCAGCTCTCTTCTGTTCCTCTGTTCGCAAGGAGCAAAAATTCACATCCTTTTTACTAGCCACTTTTGATGTGAGGAAATCTTAACCGTATCGCAAAGGCCAAGGAAGTCCTGGGCTAGGCTGGTAAGCAACTGCACACTTCTTTCTCCTACAAGAAGTCTTCTGTTGGATGGGTGCTGGCAAGGTTCCCTGAAAAGTCATGTGTTTTGGCATTTACTCTTCTATTGCAGTATATGGTTCCTCTTACAACTTCCCGATCTACAGCTTCTGCTTCTCTGAAGAAGCAAGCAGATGTCCCTGTATTTGTTACATTCACACCACATTTCAGGACTTCATTTCCAAACATGAGGGTTTGTTGGGGTTTTTTTTAGAATTATTAAAGGAAAAAAAAAAATTATTCGATCTTCCTCAGAACTGCAGGTGTTAGGTAGGAGACCAAAGCACTACCTGGATCACCCCTTTATGCTTCTCTAAGTTCAGAGAAACCTCTTCCAGCCCCACAAAGCTAATCACCCCGGCTGAGAAACCTCAAACATGAGAAACGCTCTGACAAAAGCAACCCAGGGTGGGGCTGAAAAAAAGCAGCTTTTAATCACAAGTCTCAACATGTAGACTTGCTATCAAAACATCCACACTACTATCAGAAAACACAAAGCATGCCAGGTGGATGTTTACTTATTGTACATGTGAAATTTTCAGTGCCCGGTATAGTTTATCCGGTGCTGATGATCTCAGTGCACGCGCTGCAGCAGCCTGCAGATCCTGGCGTGAATTGCACAGCCCGGCTTCTGGCACAGGAGACAGCTTGGGGCTCACCCGAAGAGCTCTACACATCAACATCTCTGGATTTGCACCTTGGACCTATCCAAGACGATGACAATTTGTTTCCCTCCACCGTAACACACGTAAAACCCTAATCAGTGAAAACATGGTTATATCTGAGCATTTAAATGATGAGTGTTTAAATGGAGAGGCAGGATCCAGGTGCTGAGTGGTACTCCCTTGTGTATTCCTTCAATGCAGGTGCTCGAATTTGTGTGGGGATTTTTGAAGTATGGAAGTATAACTGAGGATGGCCTATGTCATGTCTCGATTTATATCTTATACCTAAGACTTCAAAATACAACATAAAAGCTTAATCCATATTCCTGTTATTTGAGAACATTCAGGTGGTAAAGGCTGAAGACGACTGCCAACAAGTGCATATGGGAAGATCATAGGACTACCTTTCCTTGAAAACAGCTTACAAAAGACTAACTCAGGAAACTTGGTGGCAGTACCATGTTATTGTACTACCCTGAAGTTTTGATTTTTTTGCAAAAGTAAAAATTGCTTCCTTGTCTAAATTCTCTCAGTACCTGAGATTTCAAGCCCTCTTTTTGGCAAGGCTTTGTCACAGCTAATGCAGTGACCAGGTGAGCCGATACCTTCATCTGGCATCCCCACTAATTCTTTTGCTTTTTCTGATGGTTGCAAAGCAGCTGATTGCGCATGTCTGTTAACAGGGACTGATGGCAGGAAGCTGTCTTCAAGGAGCTCCGTTTTTGTCTTCAAGGTGCATGGAGTTAGCATTGGACAATTGTACATTCAACGCGAAGACACTACCATAAGAAGCGCCCAAGGCTGATGAGGCTCTGTGTGTAGAAGGCTGCCAGGGAGCTGATGAAACACTGGTTTTATCTCTGTGCCTCACAGACATGTAAGTGGTAGCCCTCAACACAGGCTGAGATAGGACGACTTTGAAGCTAAACCTCAGTAACGGCTTTATTGTTTGGGTTAGTATTTTTTTCTTGCATAGACTAATTCAGGCTAGAAAAGAAAAGTTACCTTGGATTTCCAAAGCGCAAAATAAACCATATCCAAATGCAGGGATTACATGGATTTCCTGCCAAAACCATGAAAATCACAAACTGAAAACTACGGATTATTTTGTCTTGCTGTATGGGTTTGTGGTTTTTTGTTTCTGGTAAAGTATACTTCTAACCAGTCACAGAAGACTTGGATGAAACTTTTATTTGTCAGAAAGCTGCTCTCAGATACATGCCATGCTTTGAAGTCTTAGGTAAGAAATAGTTTAGGCTGACAAATACCCATGGCCATGCATGGCAGCTGGAATTAAAGCTGGGATGGTCACGAGGGGGCTGGGGAGAGCAATGGGAGTTTACAACCCAGGTGGTTGCTGAAGCAATGTTCATCAAATTTCTGATGCTAGTAAGGGGAAGGAAAGAAAACTGGGAAGGCCCAAAAATTTGACTTTAGAGCTTCATTTCTTTGTGCTGTTAACATCATCTATTCGGTCTTCATTGAGGAGGATGAAGTCACTAGAGAGAGTTGTTCCCTTTCATGCAGGGGCACAAGAGGGCATAAAGAAAAAATTCCAAGGGGGCAGAAAGAGACTTGAAAAAGGCGTGTCAAAATGGAACAGCATAATTCCCTCTCTGACCATGCATACAACTTCCTAAACCACATCAAAGGATGGGCATAAAGAAAAAATTCCAAGGGGGCAGAAAGAGACTTGAAAAAGGCGTGTCAAAATGGAACAGCATAATTCCCTCTCTGACCATGCATACAACTTCCTAAACCACATCAAAGGATGTTACAAAAAAAAAAAAAAAATCAGAAACCCAAAAGGAAAAAAAAAAAAAAAAATTTCCTAAAGAAGCTAGCTGACAGAATCTTGTCTAACTGGTGTATGACAACAGAAGGAACTGCTAACCACTGTTATTCCCGTCTCTTCCTTCCCGAGAATATGAGCAGTGATACTAGGTCAGACTGGGTCACTACCTGGTCTCAGCAATTCCCCCGTACGTACTTTCCCCTCCTCAAAAATGGAAAGGGGCACACAGAATGATCTAGCAGCTACGGGCAAACAGCGGTTTACGGACTGACTTCCTGAGCCAGAGTCTGCATCCTATTTCATCGTCCTCTCCCTGAGTCAGCATAACCGCTTGCCCTATCCATGTACATTTTTTACCACTACAGCAGAGTGTTCGGCAGCGAGGGCAACGTGGCAATAACTTAATAATTCCCTTTGTGAATAAAGTACTTCCTTTTGCTTGTTGTGAACACACTGTTCTAATGTTTCATGAGGCATCCATTGGTATGTCAAGGCAATCATTTCCAGTGCGCTATCTCAATAGCGTTCGTTGCTGTACAACAGCCTGCCCCGCCACCATCAGCCCTCTTCCGAGCCAGAGAACACAAGCCTGTTTCAGACACCTAAGGAGAAGTTACTACCTACTCAATATTTGCTTTTGACCCTCTTTATTTTTATGATTCTACTATACAAACCTTAAGGTAACTGGTTTCTGTTTCTGGCATTCACTACGCCAAGCAGATACGCACTCTTAGTTTCTACAGTGACATAATTTTTGTTTTTGCTTTGACCTCATCCTTACTCTTTTTTCTATTGCTTGCTGCTATTCAACTGATCACAAGAGCTAAAACCAAGACAGAAGCAGCAAGCCATAGCTAAGGTCAATTAAGGGCGTATGACCACTACCTGCAATTTAAAATGATGCTAAAATGCTTGGTAAACAACCAAGTGTGCATTTAGACTTAATTATTTTAGAGGGCTAGAGGTATTCCTGTACCAAAATAATTTCTTCAAAATGCCATCAATGCATTTCTGAATGAAATTTCACAAAGTTTGACAAAGAAATTCCATAAAATGAAGAAATTCCAAGTTGATAAAAATTTGAAATTAGAAGTAAAGTTATTTTAGATTAACAGCTGATCTACCAGAACACTGTGTTTCCATTAGTACTTGACACTGTCAACACTTGTATGAAATCAGTGTGTGCCTCATTTGGGAGATGGGTACAAGCCAAAATGACAAAACATTTTAAGTTGACAGTATTGCTATAGGGTCCTGAAACAAGCTTGCATTTGTAAAAGTCTGTATTATTTGAGAACAAAGGCTATAGTAACAGTTTTAATTCCCTTGTTACTGTCAGTAGTTAAGAAGATGGCCTAGATGAACACTTTAAATGCATTTATTTAATGCATTTTAAAAAACCTGAAATAATTTTTGCCATACAAAAGCTTTAGTTAAATTTACTGTAGAATCTTCAGTCTTACAGACAAAATATTAGAAGAAAACATCAGCAAGACAAGGCTTTAGGGGGAGAGTATCAGAAGATACGACTACAAAAATACAGTGTGCCAACTGATGATTTACAACATGGAAATCTGCAAGCATACAGTATCTTTCAACCATCAGAAATCCATACCTCTTACTAGAGAAAAGCACCATACTTTTCCGGTTTCATTATTTAATTTCACAAAGTCTTTGTGTGTTGATAAATCTCACCTTGGTGTCCTGCACAAACACCAAACCAGCATTTTGAATCATTGCCTTGGGTGAACTTCACATGAAAATACTTCCTGAGGCTGTTCAAAAGCTGCCAACAAAGCAGCTTGTAAAAATGCAGACTGAGCAGGAGAAAGATATACTGATATTATTTTCACGATCATACAAAAGACCCCTGTACACTTCAGCCAGGACCAGAAAATATTTTCTTTATGTTCCTGAACATTGAAAGACAGCGTTTATAAGGTTCTAGGTTGTAAGACTGCATTCTGAACGGCAGCAACATCCCATCAAGCATCTATCAACAAATCCCTTTTGGACAGAAAGTGAGGCATAGGTGGTGTAGTTTATTCTCCAACAATGGCTTTTAGAAGAAACAAAAATATTTTTTCTTTTCAGAGTTTAAAAGCATGCCTGAATTCTGTGCTATACTGGCATAAACCAATCAATTGACCTGACTTCAATTTTATCTGAACGCACAGCATTATTGATATCAATTTTTATACAGGAGGAAAACAAGGTATAGCTGTCTTCATAATTAGTATTTTTTAACCGGAAAACTATTCCAGGCATTAGGAAGTAGAGCAGAAACTATGTTTGAGGAGTACTAGGAATAAGCCTTATATAACTCTTGACCTAAAGTAAACATTAAAAAAAGTGATGCTTATATTAAAAAGATACGGGATCATTTCTATTTTTATAGCATCAGTGATGGAACGGAAGAACTCGATTCCTGACTAACATTTAATATACCATGTATCAAGATACTATCTGCTCAGCTTTTTTTTTTAATGCAACAAAAATACAGTAAAAATCCATACTCTGAATATTTTTTTTAAGTATTTAAAGTACTTTTATGCAGAATAACTAAAAGACACTCCGAAGTATTTCACTTAACAGAATTTAATCAACTACATCTCAGCTACAGTTATTAAATTAGATCTCATAATGTGTTCTGCCATATTCCACCACGGCATTTTGTAGAACTCCACAGAAATTTTCTTTTTCATCTGTCTTTTATCCATCCTAGTTATTAAGTAGACTTTTCAGGTTTTAGGAATAAGCATGTTCTGGACAATTCCCAGCACTACGCACAGGGTAATGGGCAGAAGGGAGAATAAAGATATATCATCTGCATTATTTAAAGTTTAAAAATATTCAAGAGTTTGAGAAGGATGAAAAATGCAGAGTAAATCACTAGGCTCCAGAAAAGAACCATCTTACACTGCTGCCTGTGTAATCACTGGTGGATTGGCTACCAGTTGGATTTTGAGAGATGACTGAGGAGGAGTATCAAGTATAGGTACTGTCATCCTTTCATTACATATGCAACTTTAATTACAATTTTATTCAGTTAAGAGAAAAAAAAAAATTCTAAAGTTCAGGAACAGAGGATTGAAAATTTGCACAGGCAACTTAATCCTCATCCACGCATAGGAAAACAAAATATTTTCCAATTTTTCAATGGCTGACTTTGCAACCTGAATAATGGCTTTAAAAGTGTGAGTTGTTTGGTCTGTAATCTCCTAAACTCAAAATGGAAACTGCTATCACAGAAACTCCATCATGTGGAAGTATACTGACCCCGCAGAGTTCACAAGTCTAATTTGAACTTTTATAGTTCACTTACTAAACAGATGAAGTGAATGAGAGAGCAGCAGGCATGGGGGCCCCTGTCTGGAACGACATGTATTCTCTTACTCTGAAATATTCTCTTTTCTAAACCAAAATGATAGCCTGAGATGAGGATCTTCTTCAGCTTCCAAAACAGAGTACCAAGTGTGTCGCTGCTCAGAAGCCAAGCAGCTACCTTCCTCCCAGTAACTTATGAACCAGAAACCGTGGCAAGCTGCCACAGAACGCAAACCCAGAAGGCCTTGCTCAAAACCAACCTACCTCGTCAGATGCCTTTGGAGCTAAGGAGCCCAAAAACCTGTGCTGCAAGGCAACCACAGAAGCTGAAACAGTTTTTAACAGAAGACTGTTCAGACCAGTCCCTAGAAGGAGATGAAAGATTATGTAAATGAGTATCATAATTATTTGGTAGACAAGTTTTGGTACTCAGGATTCACAGGTTTTATTTTTAGTTCTGAAAGGAAGTACGCTTTTTTTATGGTCAATCCCAGTGCTTTCACCACTCTTACCACTTTAGCAAGAGAAATTACAGTACTTCTCGCTTCGGCTGCTCATAGGTTTTCCCGTAATGGTTACATGAAATGGGGATGAATTGATTCTCACATTGTTACTCACAGAATTGTACAGGAGAGGTGGCTGCAACCAGAATTAATGCACAACTAACGTCATACTTATGCTTCCTACAAAATTCAGGCCTTACATTTAAAGAATTATCTATTCAGCTCAAGCAGTTAAGTTCATATGCAGTATTAGGGATATATCAAGCCAGATTTGTTTTTTTTTATAAAGAAAGTGCAAGTCCTATAGAAATGGAATGGCCTAGACCTTGGGCACATTAAGGAAATCTTTCCACCTGCAGATGAGTCCCTCACTACCTAGAAATATGACATACTTATGCTATGGGGTGGGGGGTGTCCGTCCTCATAACCAGAAATCTTTTTCAAGTAATCACACTTTTTTTTTAATTTTGAATCATTTTCTTACAGCCAAACGAATAGAGGTTTGCACTAGAGACGCATGTCACCCTGTAGACTAACGATCAGCGAAGAAGGCACCACCGTGACTCACCGTACCCTCAAATAACCTCCAGACTGTTCCGACAAGAGCTGCAGCAGAACACGCTGGCTGCTGACTCAAACAGATGCAATATGCACGGCCTCATTCCCTCGCAGAGCGCAGTGCCTTCTCTGTGCCATTAAATATGATTCATACGCAGCACATTGCCAAAATCAAAAGAACAGATCAACATTAGCAGACAGTAAATTCTAAGTCTGCTCTTCTTTGAATATTACATGCAAATAACCTCTCGTATAATTCTGCATATAGCAACTTGCCTTTCAACCTCAGTAAGGGTGATACAAATTTACCAGCTTCGGTAAAAACACACATCCGTTTTGACCATGTAAGCACCCAAAAGAAACATCAGAGATGCCTTACACCAAAGTAAGGTAAACAGATGCCAGCGTTTTGCATCAACAGTTTGTTACTAGCAGACTGCGGTAAGTCTAACATCAAAAGTCGTTAAAACCACGTCCAAAAACCACCTTCAGATTTCATAGAATCTAACATTCATCTCGACCCCTCAGAAAAGGAGCCAGTGCCTTTGGTAGAAAGGAGGACATGTGACAGAAGAGCTTTTGAGCAATGCTGCCAGACAGCATGGCATGAAGCAGTTCCTGTCTTGACAAGAAAGTCAGAGACAGACAGACTTGGCTAATAATCCCATCCTTTTCCACCAGACAGGATGTGGTTCTACAATAGACACTATCGACTCCATTAACCTACAGTGCTGGAAACAAGTCATGAAAAATGTATTAATTTCCACTGGTCATTACCACCCTCAAAATAGCTGCTACATGCTTACCTATCGCTTGCAGTATTTTTCAAGAGAATACTGTCGTCCAGAGAGAGCAGCATTTCCTAACTCTAATATTTTCTTTCTTAAAGAAAGAATAAAGCCATGAGTTAAAGCAAGTCTTTTTATCTGGTGGTATTTTTATATATGATTAATTAGTCCCTTCCTATGGTATAATGCAGACTCTCAAACTAGAAGAATCAATTTCATTGCCTAGAATTTAGAACTTTCATTAGCAAGGAGTTTAACTTTCTGTTTTCAGTGATGTAAATTGCGGATTGTTTTTTTTTTCTGGTAAAGCAATAAATAACTGGTACAAAATACATATTTTGAAATTGGTATTAATATGGAGATCAGCAAATAATTGTGTGTACATTTTACGTGGCTACAACAATTTTCTCTGGTGATGCTTGAGATCCGTACCATAATTCGTGAACATAAATTTAGAACTCATTTTTTCCGCAAAAAAAGTTATCCTTAAAGGACGATGTCAACTGTATGACCAATACATATAGGTCTTTAGCACTCCACAGCTTGATAAACAGAAATATCCATTTATTTACATATCTATCTGTATGCCTCTTTTTTTTTTTTAATCCCTTTCCCCAACTTGTCCTCCATAAATTCAAGATGTGGTAAATCATCATGTTGTTTTGGTATTTAGCTTACTGAGCCTTTTCCTGCCTCTTTCTGTTTATACAATGAATAAGAATTCTGTCAAACTACAACAGCCTGTATACTGTAATAAATATAAATTTACAATGTTTTTGTCATTAAAAACACATAAACTGTCAATATGTAGGAATAATACCTTCCAAAAAACTATTAACCTTTATAATGTATTTCTGAGAGTGGCTTACGCTCATTGAGTAACTTATTCCCCTCCCATCCAAATGATGGTCCTCCCTCTGTGAACTGAAGGTGAACAAGAGGCTTAAACATCGTATTCAGCGTCACAGGAGCGTGATGGGCTTTGTGGTAATACTCGAGCTCTTCGAATTTCCAGTGAACGCTCCTCCCATAGATGTAACTCATTCCTCTGACGTGTCAGAGCATAGCACATTGGGATTGCACCACCAGCCCTGAATGGGATTTTGTGAGAAGTCAGCTCCCAGGCTGGGATACCCGGGAGCATCACGAAATAAGTCACCCGTGACTCACAGCGAGCGAGAGTCTCTGCCAGCCCCTCCAGCTGTGCAGGGCCGGGGCTATAGATAGGGAGAGTCTTGTTCAAGCAGCCACAACCCACTTCCTTTCGCTGAAGGCCCTCCAGCAGTCTTCTTACCAGCCCGACAGCAAAGCTGCCACAAGGGCACATCAGCAGACGTGGGAAAGGCCTGCATTTTAGCCATGATGATCACACCACCCTTGTCAGGTGACTGAACACGAGCTGTCTCACCTAAACGTGTGCTTCATCACTTCAGCGAAGCATTCTCTGGAGGCAGCTGCGTACCGTGTGTCCTGTGCACCACCATGACTGACCACCTACGGGCAATGTTGGACCACATTCAACTTCAAAAAGGGAGCTGTGGAGAACAACTGAACCATCCTGTCCACTGAGGGCAACAACGACTACTTAAAGGAGATATTCGTTGTTAACAATCCTGTACTCCACAGAAAATGCAACGCTCTGGTTCCACTGTCCCTGGATTGACTCACGTGGAAAGCACGGCTGTAAGAGGGGCACACACCCCAGACACCGGGCAAGTACCAGCACCACGAAAACACAGCTGAACAGCACAAGAGGGGACCGAGGATCCAGGACACTGAATAAACACCAAATGGCTCTCAGGAACTGTAAAGGGAGTAAGAAAGAAGGAACAAATGGCATATTGACATGTTGGGTCTACGTTTTAGTGTCTGCTTCCCCTCCTCCCCCCCTTGACTATTATGGTTTCTAGTTTCTTTACAGAATTAAGGTTACTGAAGCTGACAAAAATCAAGGTTCTCAGCAGACTGTGGAACCAGAGTTCCCACAAGGGGAGGGCTTTGAGAAAGGAGATTTGAAACTAGTGAGAAAACTTTGTTTTTAAGACAAAGCTCTAGCAATCAGGAGGTGGCAGAGGATGAGGTGTCTGTTCTCTAAGCTCTGTACCTGACCTCAAAGAGCACATTCTACACGCTGCCCTGGCAAACTGCACTATTGGCACAGGGTTCAAAAGCATGGTCCAGAGGACCTTTTATCCATTATGGCCACAGGAAGAAACTCATCACAGGACTGATACACACATCTGCGAATTCCCTCAGAAATCTGGCTAGCCTCTTCTAAAACCACTGAAGAGGAGGTCATGCAGCTCACTGCTCAGTTCCTAAAGGGCTAGGAAATACTGGGAATGAAAAGCCTTCTCTGCGTTACGTGGAGAACGTTTCCAATCTGGCCGAGATGACCTCCCTACAGTCATCAGTCTTGTGAAATGGATCCTTGCACAAGACCTGGCAAAATGAGGAAGAGAACTGATGATGAAGAGGGGAATGGAGCTGAACAATGTATCCCTTCAGCATCACGTGTGCCTGAAGGCCTGATGCATCTGTAGATATCACAGAAGAGGGATCAGTGATTCCTCAAACCTAGACTATATCATGTAGAATTTGTAAAACGGTAACACTGCTCTGTCTGTGGCCATCACCCCAGTCCCTTAGTCTTTGTTATGCAGAAGTAGCGCAGGGGGTTTCCTGCTTTCAGTTTTTCTTCAGAGAGCTCTGATGAAAGCTGTGCAAGTACGTCACCGGTGATCTGGGACTCTACACAAACAAACATACGTACTCCTCTCAGTAGCTACTCCTCTATTCAACACCCCACCTGGAATCAGGGCAAGGGATTCTCTCTCATCCTTTCCTCCAAGAATGGCAAAATGACAGCGTGAAAACATCACCACAAAGGAGCAAAATGAAAAACCCACTGGACTTCACCCTATTCTGATCTGCAATCTTCTGTGGCAGCAGCAATCTTCCCTTCAAAGGTAAAATGGAGACAACAGCTACCACCAGATATTCTGTGATTCTGTTTATCTCAGCAAGTAGGATCCATGTGCTCTGGTGAAAGAGCAGAATCATTTGAACCACCTTCGGTCTCTTCTGGCAGGGAAGAGAACAGGGAGAACAAAGACTCCCCCTTTTGACACCAGTGAGCTCCTGCAGCACTTCACTGAATTTGGAAGACGACAGCCTTATATTCTGGCAGTCACTTGCCTGAAAAAGCTATGTTTTAGTATATACCTCATTCTGGCTACAGGTAGGAAAAGAGTGAACCAGCAACTGCTGGAGACTGAGTCTTATGTGCTATACAAATTCAATCTATGCAAAAAAAAGAGCTGATGCTGAAACAGAAGAAAACAATCAAAACAACCAGAAGAAATGGTAAACAGCACAACTACACTGGGACATTTGCATTCTTTCCGCAGTTCCCCTCATGGCCCAGGTTTTTTTATTCTTTGCTGATGAATACCCAATTCCCTTTTTTTCCCCCTTGCCAGCAGCCTCCGTCCCAACACAAGCCCCTCAGACAGCTCTAGAAGCACCAACATTGCTTGTGCTGTTATCAAACAGCAGCAGAGAATTAAACCAGGCACCAGTTGTAGCTTGGAACCAAATACGAGCAGTTCAAGTAGACAACTCTACTGCTTTCACACCCATCCCGTTACTGATGGTGCCTCCTTTCAAACAGAGATACAACCTCCTATCTCAAAACAAGCAGCACATCCTGGAGGCAAAGGAAAAAGTGACTGAATCCTCCTTTCTCATCTGAGCAGCAATCCCAGTAGACAAAAGAGGTGTTACAGAATAACGTATAGCCAAATTTTTGCATTGACTGCTAAAATCTCATCAAAATTGGAAAACAGACAAAATGGGTGTGGGTGTGTCATCTTTATTATTTCTATGCCTAGGGATCATAATAAATCACAACTGAACTCACCTCCTGCCACCAAACTACTCAAGGGAATGGCTGCTCAGTAATAAAATTGTATTTCCAGCAAGCTGAGCCTAGAACTATTAACAGGCTGCAAATTATTGCTTGCATGAGTCTGAAGAAACGACACTCAGATCTGTAAACTGCCCCGTCACTCTCAAAGCAGAGCACTACTGAGTCTGTGTCCATGTGGTGGAAACTCTGGCCTTTCTCCACAAACAGCGTAACAATGAAATTTTTGCTAACGAATTTCATCACTTGGTCATAGTCAGGAGCTACGTTATTTCCCCAATAACTGCTCCCACCTGCAAGCTCATCCCTCAGAGGGTGACTAACCTGCAAGACAGTTCAATGGGCAGTAAAATGTAAAGAACAGAGAGAACATGGGTTTTGTTGGCAAAGCAGAAGAGACAGAAATATGGTCTGGTAAACTGATCAAAGACGTCAAGGAAGGGAGAAGGTGGGGGAAGATCCAGTGAAGGTGGATCCAAGCTACAGTCTCTGACACAAGACACCCAAAACACCATATTAAAAAAAAAAAAAAAAAAATCTGTGCAGAACAAATTACTTGAAGAGCATGATTAAATCACCAGCCAAGAATTGCAGCAGTTGAAAACATATAGGATTGAAAATTATTTTACATATGGTTTTTTTTAACTTCTTATTTCCACTACTCTGATTGGAAGTCTGTTTGAAGACAACATTGCTTAAAAAAAAAAAACCAAACCTGATGAGCCTTACTTATTACAGTTAATCTGTGGGTAGTTCACACCCATATTCTTGCGTCTACCTTGGAAATGGAAAATAAGCCTCAGTTTCTGATAAATTAAAAGTACTGTGTTTACCTGTATACATGGCTACCAATATTCTGTGGCTCCTCACAATTTTGGATCATGGTTGAAAACAGAATTTCAAGAAAGAAGCAAGTATCTGCTTTGGCCTAATGGCTTATTTTCCATAAGAAATCTGATATAAACAGTTGCTGGATTTTCTCCATTTACTTTTATAGTCAAAATGTTATTGCTGGCCAACATAACAACATTATTCAGAATTTATTGTGTTTTATAAATCTTGCAATGACTTTCCTGTTATCTCCCATCTTCATCTCTCATTTATGAAAATAAACAGATCTTTTAGTTCATTTCAAAGACAAACTCTAAAGGCAACCAGCAGAAATCTGGATTACATTACTTGAAAGAACTATACTGAAACTGTACTGAGAAAGCAAACTGCAGTTAGTGCTTTAAACTCACAGGGTATATGCTAAGGCCCTGGTTAAACCAGTGAAAAAGGTCCATATATGTTAAAGAAAAACATTTCCCCAACAGAAAGCAACTAGCTATTGACCACCTTTCATAGTGTCACTGTGCCAAAACCACCCATAGCTAAGTAAGAGATCTGTACTTTATTTATTCAATTATTTAGATTTAAAAACAAACAAACAAACAAATACACTGCCACAGTGTAAATACCTATACTAAAGCATAGTTGAAATACCATTAATATATAAAAGAAAGTGTTTAGAATCCTGTAAAACCAGGGGGAAAGCCAGTGTCTCTCCTATTATCCAAAATTCACTTAAAATAACACAAAAGAGAAAAACCTGGGGCAGGCAGGTAGGACAGAAGGACTTACAGTTTTCTATTGGTAGGTAAAATGTCATACACAATATTACCAAAAGGCAGGCAGATACAGGACCAGCCAAATGACATCCAGTCGCATTAACCTCCCCTTCCCGGGCACATGGAACAGTCGCCCTTCCTGCTCTCAGCTGTACCGTGTACGTGCACTCATGATGTTTAAGGAGATGACCCTGGTCATTTTGCCTCTTGGAAAGGAAGCTTAGGTTAGATATTCAGAGGAGGGCTTAAAAGGCCCAATAAAAGGTGCAGTGGTTATTCTAATAAATAATCTAGTATACAATCTTATGTTTGCCAATAATGTCATTTGTATTGAAGGAACTCCAAGTACGTCTATCGTTAAAAGATTGTGCAATTGCAGCAAAGATGTCAAAATCGACATTCTACGGCAGTGGCGGTAATTTCAGAGCCGCGTGCCAAAATATGATTAATCACAGTTCCTTGGTTATTTTGATAGAACACAGGAAAATAGCTTGTGATAGAAAAACCACATGATCAATTAAGAATGCCACCAAGCCCCCTATAAGCATAGCCTTCTAATAGTATGAATACCACAGTGCTTATATATGCAGATTAACTGCCAAGATATAGGCTTTATTTTTACATATATTTCATATATATATATATATGTATGTATATAAAGGACAACTGTTAATAAGAGAGCATATGGAAAATTGCATAAATTGTTCCCTAAGAAAAGCTCATCTGAGATTACACACGTCTAAAGGAAACACAAATTGCTGCACATTCGGACAGACAGAAGAGCTGCTTTTCTACCTGACCACATTTTGGAGGGGGAGGAAAAGCAGCGAAGAGTCACAACAGGTTCTCTATATATACTACACATACTGGTCAGGCTTATAAAAATCACCTGCAACCCCTTCACCTGCAAATCAAGTCAAACATTATTCTGCTACAACTGCACCGGTCTGGACTAATCAGATACTGCAGCTACCTTCACCAGCAAACCTGATGGCATTCGGTGGAGGTTCACACAGTTCTGTCCATCTAGGTGATGCCTGACAGAAGTCAGTTTGCTACAAACAAGTTCTGATGCAATCTCAAACCTGTAACTGCTTCTTTTCCACAGGACAGAAGCTAGTATCTTACTAGGAAGAAGGAAAATACCCATCATGCCCTAAATACTTAATAAATAAATGCACACAGTGATTCTATTTTAGCTTTACATTATTTCCAATACGACAAAGTTCCAAAAGACTTAATTCCCCCACAATTGTCAATAAATCGCCCCAAATTTTTCTCATTTTCCCCATATTGATTAATTGCACCATGAGTCTTAGAGGACGACTTGCACAAATCACTCTACTTTCCAGTAAAGGATCAATAGGGAATTCTTTACCAGCTCTCAAACTACCTTGGAAATGCTTCTTACCCAACAAGTAAAACAGTAGCACTTAGGTCTGTTTTAAGTAATCTACAGGAGGAGACACTCTGAAAGCCAGAGGTGTTGCCCAGTCTTCAGGACAAAAACTAGCATCTTGCCTCAAACTTCAGTAAGGATCTAACAGATCCTGGCAAACTTGTAGCAGCAGTTTACAGAGGTGTCGAACCTCTTCATGTACGCTACAATCATGTGCAATCCACTACTAACAGATTCCTGAAAGGGAATGCGTTTTGGTGCATCTTTAAACTAGCCTTTCTGTAAGCTACAAGGATATACCCTGGCATTTCTGTAGTACTTTAGACAGTCGTGATATGAAAAAGAAGTGGGCTTTAAATTTAAAAGCAATAAAAAAATTTTTATGAATCATGTAGGTTATTTAAAGTACCACAAGTACTAAAAGCATTGTAATTTGGAATAGTAAAAGTACTACAAACAAAACCATACCTGGACAAACAGAAATAGTGGAACCAAACCCAACAGGCTCCAGCCTGGTAATAGAGCCTCACTAGAACACTGGTTAGAACAAATTGAGCCAATTCCAGACAAATACACCAAAATACATAGGAACATTGTTCTACAAGAAGCCAGTTATACTCTTAAATGCAAAATTAATGGAAAAAAAATTCTATAAAGCTCCTAAACAAATTTTGGTTGTATTCATATTAATATAGCTTTATTATCACACTTTCAAAATAGCTAAATTCGTCAACCGACAGTAAGAAGTACTATTCAGCTCATTTCAGGATTCAGCTAAACGTTTCAGTGATTCCAAAGGCATCCATTCAGTCAGCCATACAAATCGGTATTTTATTCCTATTGTGATGGTATTAATATAGTTTGTAGCAATTCAGCAATTCTGCATTTAAAATCCCAGCAAAGCCCTTGAATGAAATATGTTAGAATTTTTCAAAGCCATCTGAAACTAAAGCCATGAACAGAAATATAATTCTGCATCATTTATTAAAAGAAGTTAGGTACTTACCCAATGTCTTGGACTCGAAGTTGATGAAAAATTCCAAATTAAAATACTCAGTCAAGAGTTTTTCAGAATTATGCATTATATGTAAGAATAGTTAATTTTTTTCTTAAACAGTTTGGTTCAAAAATTGGATATTGAGATGTTTCATGTAAGTTTCTAACAACTGCTTAACTAATGGACCAAGTCTTTTCCATAAAGCAATCAAAATGGAACACAAAAGCAGCTAATAAAATACCAAAAAGCTTAATAAAATACTTTTTTCTACCCATGACTGCTGTAGACCCTATGACAGTCAGTAGACAAAAAATAAACACTGTATCATTAATTGCGTTAATAATTCACCTATCTGTAAATAAGAAGTCAGATTTACTCAGGGTTAGATGAGGTCAGCCATGTTTCCCTAGTAAAATATTAATTACTGCTAAAGGATACTATTTTCAAACAAAGACCCATTCCCTAATCAATAGCAGACTATTTTGATTGCTTACAAAGTCAGCCTAACGAGTATTTTTCTGAAATTGTTTTGGTTCCTGAAGACCTTATATAGCCCTAAATTTACAGTTCTTAATGCTGATTCACTTTCCAGTGACCTGGACAGACTGGAGAGTTGGGTGGAGAGGAACCTGATGAAGTTCAACAAGGGCAAGTGTCAAGTGCTGCACCTGGGGAGATCAAACCCCATGCACCAGTACAAGCTGGGGGCTGACCTGCTGGAAAGCAGCTCTGCCGAGAGGGACCTGGGAGTCCTGGGGGATGACAAGCTGACCATGAGCCAGCAGTGTGCCCTTGTTGCCAAGAAGGCCAATGGTATCCTGGGGTGCATTAAGAGGAGTGTGGCCAGCAGGTCGAGGGAGGTTCTCCTCCCCCTCTACTCTGCCCTGGTGAGACCCCACTTGGAGTACTGTGTCCAGTTCTGGGCTCCCCAGTTCAAGAAAGATGAGGAACTCCTAGAAAGAGTCCAGAGGAGAGCAACTAGGATGATAAAGGGACTGGAGCACCTCCCTTATGAGGAAAGGCTGAGAGAGTTGGGCTTGTTCAGCCTGAAGAAGAGAAGACAGAGGGGACCTTATCAACATGTACAAATATCTTAAGAGCGGAAGTCACGAGGATGGAAGCAGTCTGTTTGCAGTGGTGTCCAGCGACAGGACAAGGGGCAACGGGTGCAAACTGAAACATAAGAGGTTTCAGTTGAATATGAGGAAGAACTTCTTTACTTTGAGGGTGACAGAGCACTGGAACAGGCTGCCCAGGGAGGTTGTGGAGTCTCTTTCTCTGGAGGTATTCAAAGCCTGCCTGGACAAAGTCCTGTGTAGAATGCTCTAGGAGAGCCTGCTTTAGCAGGGGGGGTTGGACTAGATGATCTCCCGAGGTCCCTTCCAACCCTTGCCATTCTGTGATTCTGTTAAAGACCTCCTATGTAATAATGCTTTAAACACACAACGCACACTAAATAAGATAAAGTATCTTAAAGAGTTACCAATAACTACTACCGAAGTAACCTCAAGCTTTACTGCAAGGAAGAGCAGATAAAATAGGAAAAACCCCACCAAACATAAAACCAAGTATCACTGTATATCCTTCCCCCATTTATGCGAATATTCCACGCAGCAGAGGGTAGAAAAGCAGAAGTGTTATAAAGCCACAGATATGACAAAGTGGTTGTTTCTCAATACCTGATGAATTTCAAAGAATTAAAGGGTTTCAGTTTTTTTGTTTTGTTTTTGTTTGTGGTTTTTTTGTTTTATTTTTGGTTTTTTAAGACTGACATCATCCTAATAGGACACACATTGCAAAAAGAAACACAAATGTCTTCGGTTTAAGTTTTTGCTTTTTCTTTTAAGAAGTCATTGAAAGTGTATCTGCCATTTCTAGCCCTTGACTCAACTTCCTGATTTGGCCAGGAGCTGGAAGGATGTTAATCCAAGGGTACGAGAAAGGAAGTGGTAAAACAATATGCTCCCAGCCCTGGCCTCTGCGTGCTCACAGAGAGAATGGATTTTGAACCCACTGCAGACAACAAGATGTCACGTGTAAAATAAAAACTGTATTTTTCCTTTATTAAAAAAAAAAAACGAGAAGAAAACTGCTAAGCAGAAGAAAACCTGTGCCTTCATCAGCCTCCTCCCTCTATCTCTCTCTCCCCATCAACGCTCCCTCACAATTCCAGTTAGCCTGTGGTTACTGCTTAATCACATCTTAATTCTCGTCATGAGCAGCACGACCTGCGGCCAACCAGTATTTCCGTTCCTTCTGCCCAGCTGGGGTGCATGTAGAGTCACCAAATCTGAGAAGGGCTTCAGAAACACTGATGAAATCCATGTCAACGCAAATGCTGCAACATGAGGTTCAGAAAGTAACACATGTTCCCATACAAACACGCACCTGAAAGGAACTGGCAAGGACTTCAGGAGACTGCTGTTATAATAGCAAAGCCAGGATAGAGGACATACTGGTTTTACTATTTGAGAGTCTGGTTTTCAGAAAACAAGAATGATAGTCACTTTGTCAAAAAATGAAGTTACCAGAAATTTTAGGACACTGAAGATCTAAAAAACAAATTCTATCCATCCCAGGTAGCCTCCTTATGCAGGTTAAAATACCTGAAGCTGACAGGCTGTTCTGAATTTCTTTCCTATGTCCAGTTTTCTCCTTAGGAGTTAAGGTAAACTTAAAAAGTAAACATACTAGTTGTACAACATCAAAACAACTTGAGCAGTATGAAGTTGCTGTGGGAATTTGACTTTTCATGGTCCTCAAGGAACTGCCACATAAGAAAACAGATCGCTCATGATAAATGTATCATGCAGAGCCCATGTATAATGCTTTAGCACCTATGACAAAGAAGAAAAGAAAAAAAAGACAGCCTGTTGCTCCAAGTACTTCATTTAGTCTGTTTTAGTGTAACTGAAGGCCTGCAACATCCACCAGCAGAAGTTTCTGTTAATGGTAGCTAACTACCTAGATCTCATTTCAAAATCTTTTTCAAATGCAGACCCCTGAGAACACAGAATGAAAGCCAAGTACATAACAAACCAGAAGAGATCCACACTATTCAAGTATAGACAATGGATAACAGTAATAAACAAAAGCACTTCATTCTCGCATATATCCCTGCTTTTCTTCACAAGAGCTTAGTGTAAACTGTAACACAGAGTATTTTTGTGTAATGGTGGGAGGAGCATGAGTGTGTGCACACACCCTAGGGAACAGAGATCTAACTGAAACCGAGGGGGGTTTAAGCCAAAGTACCAAAAAGAGGTAGCAGCACTGTCCCTTTCAGCATCAGTAAGAGATTGGTTAAATTCAGTGTGAAACCACATCCGTAACAGATTGAGCTGAAAGGAAGTTAGGTTTTTGTTTTGTTTTCAACCTGTTTGCAAAGCAGAAGCACTTTTAAAATTACTACCATAGCACTCCTGAGCTATTCTGGGCTGCAGAGGTGAGATGATTCACACCGCCCCGTCCCCTGGCTCTGTCAAAATCACACAAAGGAGACCACCTTTTCCTCCCAGGCCTAGCCAGCGACACACATAACACATTCACCCCACGAGGTGAAGAAACCATCCTTCTTCCAATTCAATTTCCTTGTTATCCCAAATATTAACACCTTTTTCCACATCACAAGGGCTCAAAGGACTAAAGAGGCGTCTTCTGTGTCTTCTCCCCAGTCCAGGTTGTCAATTCTCTTTTTGAATCTAGCAACACAAGATCCCCCACCATCACTTATTCTGCTTATTCAGAATTGTGAAAGATCATACCCAGTGACAAGACCTGCTGCTACTGCTATAAAAAGAAGCGCCACAAGAAATTCCCAGAAATCAATCTAATATTGTTTCATGGGCACCGGTTCTGTGGTAGGCTAAGAAGCTAAAATACTGCCATGCAATCATGACATGATAAAAATGCGGAGTCACCTTGTTTATATGCCAATAGCCAAAATTCAGGTGGAGCTGAAGGATATGCTTTCTTAGTACCACCAAAAAAGCTTCCTTCAGATTCTCAGTACTTTGCAAAATGCAGAACTTTTACCCTAACTTAGCAAAACACAGTGTTTGGCCCTGACTGCACCATTTTGACTTCATCCAGACATTAATTTCACCTGAAGCTCCTATTTCTCAACTACAGGAGAACAGACTCTGTTTGCACAAGGCCATATGTATCCAAAACAGCAATGTGTAAACCACTGAAACACTTTTTTCAGAGAAGGTGCTTTGCATTTTGGGTGGGTTCTCCATGCTGCTATACGTTTAAGATGGATATTGAGACTTCGTATGGGATTCAAGATGAAACCCAGAAGAAGCTGCTGGAATTCTGGGAAAGGAGAAAAAGAAACTCATAAAACTCTAATTATGCCTTCCATAACTCATCTTACTCAAGTCAGCATGAAGAGAGCAGTGCTTCAGTATTGCACAGCTGACAAGTCATTAATGCACAGAAGCAGCAGTGGAGATTTTAACAGTGGGTGGCTTTCGAAATTAGCTGCCAAGTGGATTTGACAGGTGTAAAGCCCAGCTGCTCCTCCCCGCCATCACAAGAAAAACACCAAGCAGTTGCTTGTGGATGGAAGTCTTCTGGCACAGCTTTCCTCATTCTGGACAGCCACCATTCAGATGGAGGACAACTACCACGCTGACATCCTTCCCTCACTGTATAGCCTCTCAACAGGTATAGGTCAGGAGATTTTTTTTAATGTTTTTAATGTAGAAAAAATATTATATTACTGTGTATATCTCTCTATACACACATCTATAAATATATACACACAGATAAAATTTATGTATTTACAACATAAGTCATAATTTATATAAACAGCAACGGATGGACTCTGTGTGACCAGACTGATGGAGATACACAAAAGGCACTGCTCAAGCTCTGGAAGTTGAATTTCCAAAATCCTGTGCCGAAAACCAACTGCATCCACATGCCTATATTCTGCTCACCACTGTATCTCCAAGGTTGAGCTGATCCTTCTAGTTCACTGAAGAAGTTCAGATGATCTAAAGAGCTACAAAGCAATTTGTTTTCTTCAGCACAAATGGAAAATTTGTTCTCATAAATGCTATGAAAAAAAAAAAAATCCAAGACTTGGGACTTCCCAGTCAATTCCAGGGATCCATCATAACTCTTCACTTTTATACTTGATGAAGCTGTGAAGCAGGTCAACACTGAAGCTGGAAGTGTGAATGCAGTTCAGATACACCTACACTAACTTTGATGTAGTTGACTAGGGTATCAACAGGAGCATAACCATATACTGAACCAATACAGGTTTCAGCACCAGTTATAAAATCAATATGCAAGCAGTTATCGTGCACTGAGCTCCCTGCAACTGTGGTCGCTCTGCTCTGCTTCAGCTGCCTATCTTGAATGTGGAACCTCGAGAAGCTTTATGTCTGTATTTACAGAAACACATACAAATTATTACCAACATTTCATTGCTATCTGTCTTTTCAACAGGGCAAGTGACAGAGGCACACTCAATTGGGAGTACTGCTTAGTGTTGCAGCTGAAGGATGCTAAACAATGTCTAGTTATTTAATTTGCACAATCCTTGGAGAACAAGGAGAAGTGCTTTACCAACAGGGAAGAACCTGAAGTACAGAGACCTCCAGGGTGCTGGGACATACTAAAGCAGCCTTCTCTAGAGGAGCTGCCAAAAAGGCAACTCCCAGGCCCGTATGATCAAAATGGCTTCTGCTTACTGTTATTTTAAGGCTAAAGTCTAGAAAATACTCTATTTAGTTTGGAATCCTAGCACTCCTGTAGATGAATTTGATGTTAAAAACAATTCTTAGCATAGCACTTAAGTACAAAAAATATGTTATTTTCTATATGGAAGCATGCTTTTACAAAACTAAATCCTTTCAAATAAAAAGGGTCTCTCTTGCTCAGAAGTGCAAGTTTAACAAGAAGAAAGTAAAACCCAAAAATTAAGTACAAGTTTGCCATTAGCCAGCAACTTGAGACCAAAAACTTTGAAATGAACAATGCAGTAGTGTAAAGTGCGGCACAAGTACCAGGGCCACATACAAGTCGGCACCGCAGTGAGGCTTTCCGCTCCGTCACTCATTTCCAGAGGGGGAAGCCACAGGACAACACCCATATTTCACAACGGAGCATCTGGGGAGGCAGATTTCAGTTTATTGCTGTTCATTTGGGGCATGTCCTGGGAAGGTAATGGCCTCTGCTTAGAATACTGTGTGGAGAGCAGTGGCTCCCAGTAAGCAGTAGTTTAAAAAAAGCAAGTGCCAAAGTACACAGGCGGGATGTGGTACTGCTTGAGACGTTTATGTTCTGTGGGAATATTACAGTAACGTACTCTCCAGCAAAGTAATCTTTGAACCATCTCCAAGTGCTGTTTCTGCATGTTACTGTCTTTCACAATGTAGCAAAAATCAGGTCATTTATGTTCTGCTGAGTCAGTTACTTAAATTTTCTCTTCCCCAAGCTCTGAAGTGTCTTAAATCTTTTCCAAGAAGCTGACAGTTTCCAAGCATTTTCTCCTCTGTTGTGTATATCTCATCTTTACCCCAGATTAGCAAGGTATACAAGCATTAGAATTCTGATGCAGGGAATGGAGAAGCTGAAAAAATCCACTAGTTGTTTTTGATTGTTTTCCCTGGAAGCTACAGCACTTCCTCCCCTCAAATTTGAAATATCCTCAAAGTTTTTACTTATTTTTAAGACTCAGGAGACTGAGTCTTCTCTCTGCCTTGCTTTCCATGTACATAGTAATCCTTTGCGAACTTACTTCTTTTCACTGCTAGAGTATTTTGAGTGTCTGCTGAGGATTTAATCGCAGTATCTGGCAGCATATACCTCTATTTTTCATTGTGCAGAGGGAGAACAAGGCTGCAGTGCAGTAACTGAACACGCAGGGGGAACGTTAACAGTATCTACAGAAACTCCTGACTTTGAAGGGGACCAATCTGATCCACGGGACCAACATATAAAAGAGAAACTTACTCAGAAATGCTAACATTAGACCATCAAGACAAGGAAGAAAACAAATCTTGAGAGTGTGAAATAGTACTGCATCACTGCATAAACAGGAATGAACAAGGGACCTGTTCTACTTTCCATCATCATGCCAAAAATAAAGAATTTGATTTGTCTCAAGAATCCCTGGAAGCTCTATAGAAGCTTGTTGTTCAATCTGTACACTTTCTTCTTTAATCGTGACACAAATGTCAATAAACTGGCACTTTATAAGTATTTGCTTTATAATCCAACACAATCAAGCCAGCTGAAGCAGAATGCAGTCAAGCAAAAGGATTCTGCAATTGACAGCTGGGACGGGGGGGCAGGGAGGGAGGGGGGAAAGGCTACATAAGGTCAGAGGACAAGTCTATCTTCCACATCTCCATGAACACTTCTACTCTTATACTTTACCACCAAGTACCCTAACGTGCAGTCAGCACATGAACATATGGGCTCATTCACATCTAACCAGAACAAACACATCCACTACCACGCAGAACAAACCTCATCTCATTCCTCTGCAAGAGGACCTCCTCATTAGCATGATGGTCTGACTGAAGGCCCACAGTCCCACAGGTGCTACTGGCACAGTCCACCATAAATCAGCTCCAGATTCTCACAGTGGAAAAGAGTTAGTCATTGCCAATGAAGACCCGCTCTTTGTCCCTGGTTTTGTTATAAGCCTGGCTAAAGCTCTATATTCTTGCAGAGCCCTGGACAGAGTCCCAGGAAAGATTGTTCTCAAGCCACTGGTTTAGCAATGACTTCACTTGTTCCAAGAAAAAGAGACAGGCAAACAGACACACATAGAGTTGGTTTTCTTCTTTTTTTTTTTTAGGGGCAGGGTGGGGCAGGGGGAGAACACAACAGAGTTGCTCCTGGAGCCACTGCACCTTAGGAGACAAGCATAATCACAATCTCCTAATGAAACATTTTAGTTTTTATATATATACCCTCTTCAGAAATATACAACTGCAGGAGAACCAGTTCTTGCTGTATGTCAGCAGTGAAACTGGGAGTGACACAGTTATTGCAGATCTTCGTATTAGTTGAGACCATAAGGCAAGTCTGTTGGTTTGACAAGGTGCGTACTGTAAAGCTAGCAAAGCACTGTCTCCACATTCAAACCAACAGAGAATTAGCATGGATCCTTCTGATTTATTATATATGAATTCAGACTGAATTCACAAGCAGCACTGTTTTATTTATAGGTGTAACAACAGGCAACACATACTTTACAAAACGAAGCATACCCGGTAGAACACACAAAACCCCTGACCATCACACCCGTGCCCGTATGTAACCTTCCCAGGCACCCAGCTCTGCCCTGCCAGCTAGAGGTACCACTCCCCAGTCCTCTTTTTCATCATATTAGACCGAGTCAAACTGTTTCCTCCTTTGACATCTATCCTGCACAAGACTGCCAGCTTCTTCCAAAAGGAAAAGGCCAAAATAAGATAATACTTTTCCTTCCCCTGTTCTACAACAGTCTCTTCCATTCTTGTCACAAGTGCAGAAGTTTCTCATGTGCGCTCCCATTCAATGCATTCACTTTTCCTTATCTCCAATTCCAATCCTTTTATTTCCAGCCTCTTGTATTCTCCTAGGTCCTTTTCCCAAAAGTAAAAACTTGCCATAATCTATCCATCTTAAGCTCCTTTAATCGTAAACACATTTCCAATTACCCTTCTTCCCTTGTTTTCTTTCTAAGATGATGGAACATGCCCCTTAAAATGCCCATCTTTTCATTTCTATCTGTAAACTGTCAATGATAAATATTCATTTCAGCAGTTTCCAAAGCCCTCTTCCCAAACAAAGTTATTAAGAAAAGGCACTCAGTCCACACCTTCTTATGCCTTAAACATATAAAGTTGATGCTGTTAAAAAAAAAAAGTGAACTGGGTATCTAAGTTTCCACCACAGTGTCCTCTCCTAGTTAGCCTATAACCTTAAAACTTTTCTTCCACATTATTCTGTTATTCTCTAAAATGTCTCTAGTAGCTTCTGTCCTTAGTCCTCTCTTTTTCTCCCTCTACACTTTATTTCTAGATATTCTACTATGCAGTGAGAGACAGTAATTAAGTTCAAACTGACAGTTCACAGAAGCATTCTGTTCTGTCCACATTAAAACCTTGGCTTCAGTTTGTCACCCTGCACACACTTACTTCCATCTCCCTTCTTGGCTGCTCAGGGGATACCATCATACCCCTAAGACTTCAGACTGAACTGTATCATAGGCATGATTTTATCACTGATCTCTAATAACCCAATACCCAAAGTATTTCTACATCAGGGATATTAATCTACTCCCCCTAAGATACAACTATTCTTATCCACCCACAGATCAAAAATTTTTATCCACCATCTCAATTGCTTCAAAGTTGTTTCCCGAGGAATTAAAAAATAAATTTTGTCTCTTTTTTGAAGTACTAAGTAATTCTTCGTAGCCCATCACTTTGAGCCCATCACTCCCCTTTTTTTTCATCTTTGTGACATACACACACCCTTGTTTACCAAACTAAGCTGAAACTAAGCTGATGCCTTCAGTTTCAACACCTCGTCTAGGCTACTTTTCTTAATCCCTTAATGTGGAAAGACACACCACTCACTTTCACTACCTACACTTTTCATGTTCTCCAAATCCATACTTTCTTTTTTTTTTTTCCTGTGCTACCCCTTTGGTCAAGAAGTTTTCTGCATTGTCACCTGGAAAGCATCTCCCATTACTTGAGGTAAACAACAAGCGGTGTTTACCAAATACTCTCTTCTGTAATATCTAGGCTGCCTTTATGCTGACATCACTTATCACCATTGCCATTTCTTTATGCTTCTTGATAATCCTTAATTCTATGCTTGTAAATACCCTGCATGCAGGATAATTTCCGATTATACCAGTCACCTAGGCATCCAAGTTGTTCTCCACTCTTCCCAGAAGATCACCTCACGAGAAGGAAAAGCATTTGTCTACAGCATGAACAAGATGAGGCACTACACTTCCTCTCTCTTTCAGACTTGCACGTGGCGCAGGAACAGGTAGCTAAGTCAATGTCATCAGAGCGACCCTGACATGATGAAGCATGTTGCTGCCAATAGGACATTAGTCCTTTTACCTTTTTTTCACCTTCAGCATAAGTAAAGCAGTAATTCTACCAAAAGAAAGATCATCGCATCAAGAGAGAAACTGAATTCAGGGGATAATCTCTCCCTCCTCTGCTGCTGAGTTTCTAAACAAGAAGCAAGAGACTATTTCTCATTTCCTCACTTTTCTCGGCACCTGACATAAGAGCCCAAAATCTTAAAACACAGCTACATGAGGTCAGTGGATGCTGTGCTTTGAATAACAGCTACACCTCAGGCATTTGAAAATAGCAAACATTTGTGACCAGCTTGCATTCTAGCAATTTAATCTATAAACTAGAGATTACATTGTATCACACAATTGAGTAATAAAAGAAATCAGTAATTGTGAAGTACACAGATTAGACTGACTGCCCATAGAAAGCCCCACAGGAAATTACAGACCTTGTCTTCTGGTCAGGTTTGAATACCACACAGTAAATACAGAGTATGTTAATCAAAGAAGAGAACAGAAGGCGACAACCATCTAAAACAAGCACTTTTCATTCACTCCGCTACAGGTAAAGATCCTGTAGAACTCTTATATAAAATAAATATTGCTTTGTTGCATATACATCAGCATCCAAAATAAAGTTGTACCAGAAACTTTTAAACACAGCTACATGAGGTCAGTGGATGCTGTGCTTTGAATAACAGCTACACCTCAGGCATTTAAAAATAGCAAACATTTGTGACCAGCTTGCATTCTAGCAATTTAATCTATAAACTAGAGATTACATTGTATCACACAATTGAGTAATAAAAGAAATCAGTAATTGTGAAGTACACAGATTAGACTGATGACTGCCCATAGAAAGCCCCACAGCAAATTACAGACCTTGTCTTCTGGTCAGGTTTGAATACCACACAGTAAATACAGAGTATGTTAATCAAAGAAGAGAACAGAAGGCGACAACCATCTAAAACAAGCACTTTTCATTCACTCCGCTAAAGGTAAAGATCCTGTAGAACTCTTATATAAAATAAATATTGCTTTGTTGCATATACATCAGCATCCAAAATAAAGCTGTACCAGAAACTTTTATTTTGGTATTTAATATGAAGACAAGGTGGTGAAGTACGTGAATGATTTTTTTTCAATACAGTTTGCATGTATGGGGGGCCGGGCATGTTCAGTACAGCTCCTGATAGAGCAGAACTTTGCGAGGTCTCTATGAAAGGTGTCTGCTCTAACTAAAGTTAATACCCTGTATCCACACTTTCCCTCAAATACGGGTTTTCTGGAATGGATGACTAAAGGGTTTGACTCAGAAAACAATTGCTAGAAAATTTGTAGGCAGGCCAAGTACAAATTCTGAGAACTTGTCATCTTTAAAATCTGGAAACTGTGACCTGACAAGCTATTTGAGCCCCACTTTGGACTATATGATTTCAATTTTTTAATTGTAAAAGCAGGAGGCGGATCTTTTGCAAACCTTCCTTCTCATAACTATCAGCTACCTCAAGAACATAAACATTAAAACAAGAATAAAAAAAATTTGGTAAGACAGAAGAAAAAAATTGTTTCTGCTGGACCAGCACAAGTTTGAAAGAGTCTCTACTGAGAGAAAGGCGAGACAAACGTTTTCACACATTAGCAAACAAAGGCATACTTTTAACCTGGGGACAGGATCAGCAGCCAGACTGGAACACTTTCTAGAAGTACACCCCTTCTAAACCCAAGAAGGATCTCTATCTTAGAGGGAGAGATTAAAAGCACGTAAAATAGCAGGGTACTTAATATCTAAGTTCTAAGTGGCTAAAAGATTTTCAAGTACACATCTCAATCAAGGAGAGATTGGTGGCTTCAAAGAGCAAATTACATGACTCCCTGAAAATAAAAATTCTTGTTTAAGGATGTACTAACATGAAACAGAAAATTTGCCTGTACTAGCAAATATACAAAACAGCCTGTACTTCTAGAAAGTTAGCTTATTTTACTCAAGCACATTAGCACAAACATACAAGGTGAGTCAAGTAGGAATATTAACTGAAGAGGAGGTAAGTCCTCTAAACCATCCATGCATCTCTCAACTTTCTTGAATAGCCTGCTTCATGACCTTCAGCATGACTGTTCCAACCACAGCTCCAGAAAAATAGTTATGCAACAGCATTTCAGAAAGTCCGTCAAGTGCTAAGAAATGAGAATATAAAGGAATATTTAAGTGAAACACAGATACAGCTAAAGTCTGGAGAAAAAAAAATATACCATCATGTAAATTCATTACAAGTACAAATTTCTAAAAAACCAAGACTGAAGTTACAGACTGAACGTCAAATATATCTAAGACTTCCCTTCACCATTTTGACAAATTTGTTGGAACTCCCCTTCACCTGCCAGTCGACGAGAAATCTTCCCCAACTCTCCTCAAAGCACAAACATCCAACGTACTAGGTTCACAAAATCTAGTTTCTTTGGAGGAAAATGGAATACATGTTTATCGCTTATTAGATTATCTCATCAGATCCTTAGCATTCATCAGATCTATCTAAACGCATGTCAAAACCAGACAACCTCCTAGCAGTTCTCTCAGCAGCTTTAATGTTTGGGCATCAATCCAGAAAGAATGAGAGTCACAAGTATCATCTCATGAACCAGGCAAGCAATTATCTCTTACTTCATTGATCTTTGCTCACTTTTCTCACCTTTCTGAACTCTGGTCTGAATTCTAGATACACTCAACTCCCACAAAGAAGAGATCATAAACGTAAGGGTTTATTTTTCACCTTAGTTTCAATCCTCCACAGAGCAGTAAGATGTGTTGCTGGTAAGTTCATATTTGTAAGATGCTTTGACAATGTAAAGCGCCGTTAGTTCTATTATGTCACTCAGAGACTAGTTTTGCAGTTGATTTGGAAAGGAAGATGAGTGACTATTACCACATCACTCCCACCCTTTCAACACCAACATGCTTTTATTACTATTTTCTTATCCTTTTCTTACCCTCCTCCCCCTCTCCATGCTCACCACCTTCCACCACCACTTAAGTAACCTAGCCAGTTTCTTAAGAAGGACAGAATTAAAGAAATCAAAATAGTTTAGTAAATGCATTTGCTCAAGTATCTTACCAATGCAGGCCATTGAATTTGTTTGATCTTTGATCCCTGAGTCTGGCTTGGGTCCTTTCTTTTCGCCCAGACCAGCTGGTACTCCACCAAGAAGGTTGCAAAATCTTCATAAACTTTAACCCATTCTCGCTTTTCCCATTCAAGGTCATCAAATTCCACATATACCTGGGGAAATTTAAGAACAGAAAAGGACATACATTATTACATCTACACAGCACGTGTGCATCTACATACACTTTTGAAAGCATGTGGTTTTAAGTTTAATGCGAGAGCTTAATATTACCCATTTTACTGTTATGGTATTGAAAGTATATAATCAGTTCCTGCACCACAGAATAAATTTTTCTTGGCAGTGCATTTGTGCTGAAGACAGGAGGGTTACATTTGCTAACACACTACTGTTAACATCAGGTATCTTATCTCATGAATGGAAAGTATAACACTAAGTATTTACTAGTATCATTCAAGTAATACATACAGCTATTTACATATCAGTAAATAAAGAACCAGAAGGGGCATCCTGAGCCTGTAGACCCTGCTACAACAAGCAAGCCCAACACAGCACCTAACAGCAGCAGCAGCTCAGTTTCTTGCCATTTCGGTCCTCCTGGAAACCTGGTCCTTTGTATGGAAAGAAAAAAACCACACTTTTTGATTCCAGCTAAATTAATTTGGAGCCAGTTTGCAACTATATGATCTTGTGCCATCCCTGTCCTGTAGGTTATACAGTTCTCCCCAACACGTTCTCAGAGAACAACCATATCCTCCCTCAGCTGCATTCACTAAGCTAAATGCCAAACCTTTTGTCTCCTCTTGTAAAGGGAAGAGGGAGCTCGGAGCCAAAAAGCTATCCAAAAGCTTTCCGCATTAGCAAACTCAAACTCTTCTAAAACTATTACATTTCAAAATTACAGAATTTTATTTTTTTAAATATATCAACATAATCAATTGTTTTCCTTTCCAAATTATGAGAAAATTTGTAAGAAAAAAACAGCTGGCATTATAAAAAAAGTCACTGCTTGTCACACAAGCTGGTGAAGAGAAGATGCTTTGCTACCCTCCTGAATTTCAGCTCTCGGCCACACCCAAGGCAATTTCTGAAACTGGAGTTTCTTCCTCTATCTGCTTCTGAGAACTTAAATCACTGTCACAGAAATATTCTTGTCTTTTTAACTTTGGTTAATTTTAGGCCTGCAACATACTTCCTTGTCTAGACTTTCTGTCTCACACTTTCCAATCGTGTACTACATAGTACTCCTCATCTTGCCCTTCTCCCTTCTGTGTACACAACTTAAATTTGCACCAAGCCTCTTCTCACTCCTGTATCAAAATTTATCATCCCAGGTTTTTTAACTCTTAACTTTTTAAACTCTTTTTAACCCATTTTACTCCCATTCTGGTCCTACACACTCCCTTTTCCCTCCTCTCTTTAAATCATCAGATTGAGAAGATAAGAAGAAAGTAACTGCAGTAAGTTATGACAGCCAATTATTGCATCTCCATTTAAAATTTGTCCAAATAAAAAGGAAGAAAGTTGTTTCTTCTCCTGTCAAGCTACGCTCAGTCTATCCATTTATCTCACCAATCCCCTCCTCACAACCTCCAGGAACTGCTCACTACGTTATCGCTCACTGCGCACCCAACTCCTTTTCATCCACCCCTCTACCAAGCATTGACACCCGACTGTCCTCACCATCATGCACACTCATCGTCACCAGTATCGTTCATGGCCAACTGGTCTTTCCACCTCTCATCTCACATCTCATCTTACTACTTGTTTTCCTTCTTGCCTGGTTTTAATCGCTGGGTCAAGGTGGAGTGTGCACTGGGCAGTTACCTGCATTAAATACTGCTCCTTCTTTATTTCCCAAGGGCAGAGCTTTCCCTCTGGATTCACCACCTCAACATCTGGAATTTCTGCCGTTTGCCTGCTGCCACTTCTCCGACATTTCAATTACCTTGGCTGATCACAGTCATCCCCCATCTCCGCATCACCTTGTTCATCAATGCAACTACTCTTTCACTTTTCCCTTTGCCCATTTCACTCACTGAAACCAGCAAGAAACTATTGCTAGTCTTTGTGGTGGCATTAGAGTCTGCCCTTTAGGAACAGTCTGTATATAGAATTATCCTCTCACCTCAATTGTTCATTATTACAGCTATCGCCTGTTACTCTGACAAAGCAAGTAGAAAACAGTAGTAGCAAAAACTCAAACATAAAAATTGTAAATTGACAACTAAAAAATTGACAGCTAATAACTTTCACTAAAAAGCACTCTTTAATAACTTAATTTCTATAAATTAATTTTAAAATAAACAATAAAGTGGCAGAATAATATTTTATCAATCACAACAGAGTTAACAGTAAACATAGCAATGCTTTAAAGCACTGGCAGGAAAGCACGTCATATCTCAAATAGTCTTAGCAGCAGTATCTTATATTTGCAGCTACTTTGAACCCTTCTAAAGAGACATGTACTTCTGCAATTAATCAATTGACAAAATGTAAAGACAATCTTCAGTGACCGTACAGTCAAAAATCATTCTCTAAAGCCACCTTCCTCCTGGCCCCTCCTCCTGCAAATTCCACTCAATTACTCTGGATTGGTCAAATAATTTTGTTTTAATGTCTGGAAAGACATTTTACTTAGGTATTCTATAACAGGGTGTAAGAGGTTAAGCACCAGACCTCACACAGCAGCGAATTAAAAAAAAAAATAAAAAAATAAAAAAATAAAAAAATTAGGAGGCAAGGGGAATCAAGTGAATAAACGTTCTTGAAAAACTCAGATAAGTCTAAACTGGAGTTCGCAGTTTAGAAACTGCCACGCTAAAACATACTGTATCTTCTGGACACTAGCCAAAACTTGTGGATAACTGTGATACAATCTAGTGTTTGTGTGCAAGTTTTGCACCCCAAATAAACCGAAATCCGGTGCAACGACAGTGGGAGTTATTGCTGAGCGATCTGCAGAGTCTCCTGGCACCGTATAATTAGATCTTCAAAGGAGCAGTTCCAAGAAAAGTGGAGAATGGAGCGTGGCGCAGAGCCAGTCTGCCATTGCCCAGGGCACCATATTCCTCCTGTAGTACGATACACACACAACCTTACTTGGGAATTACTTCTGCCAGCTTCCACCACATTCAGGTTTCGATGCCAAGGCTATTAACTATCTGCTGGCTTTTCAAAGTTCATTTTTGAAAGGCAGGAACAACACAGACGGAACACAGAGCCCAATCCTTCACCCATTCTCTTTTTTTTTTGCTAGGAAATACTTAAATCGGGAAAATCCATTATGAATTTTTCTAAGGCAACAGTAAAGCCTCTGAAGAACACTGGCTTCCTCTTTCTCTGCACACTGACCTACCGCACCGAGAAGAGCAGTATCCCAAGCAGCACAATTTATGAAAGGGAGTAAAAAAGGGGAGAGAAGGAGGAAAGGAAGCATTCCAGCAACCTACGCCAACAAAATAAAACGTAGAGCCAAAGTTAGACCCCCTAAGGAGTGCAAAGGCTGAAAATATTTAATCTTTCTGGCTTCACCGACAAAACTCTACAGCAGGAAACTACAACATTTGCCTCCCTAAGAACGAATGTTGATTTTGAGATTTTTCAGCCAAATTTTGCTTCCTTGCCTTGTCAGCTATACAGAAGTTTGTGTTCCCAGAGTAGCTGAAGTCTTCTCACCACGTATGCATCCACTTGCATAAAAAGGAGAAATTCCCACTGGGATGATATTGTATTTATAATTGGCATTAATGTGCTAATTTTGTAACTCACTACTATTTTCCAACAGGAAGCAGCATAAGCTTTTAGCATGCTTTTCCAAGTAAAGCAAGACAACAAATTAATTTCCAATGCAGTCAGCCAAACAATTGCAACAAAATATTGCTGTTTCAAAGCCAAAACACAACAATCATGGAGAAATTCTCTACATGCAGCTCTGCGATCCAGAGTTTTCCAGTCACTTCTGCTCCAAATAAATACGCCTGACCAAACAAATTCTGAAACCCTTTACACTGTCACGAAAGCAACGCTGACTTCCAGAAGATCCGACTTACGGTGCTAAAAAGCACCATCGATGCACCATCCACTTTCTTGAACCCCCCTGAGCAGGGGGGGATGCGGTTTGTAACCCCCCCCCGCACTGTAGCAGAGCATACGTTGCCCACGGGCCGGTTAGTGCTGAAGACAACTGCAGCGTTAACAATCCAAAGGCTGGCTTCAGGTTAGGTTTGCCCTGGCGAGAGCTCCCAGCAATACAGCTACAAGAACCACTCAAAACTTGCATCATTTTAAGGCAAAGTAATCTCTAGTAACAAATGAAATAGAATGCTGTATAGCATTTATTTATTAAGCGTCTTACCCGGTGTGCTAAAATGATCCATACACCTGATCTGTATTGAACAGAATACAAGTTCTGTTTTTTCTCCTAAGGGAGGAATGTACCATTTCCCTTTTATCACCTAAAGATTGTTAGCAAAACATTTATTTCTAGAAAAAAAAAACACAAACAAACCAAAAACAAAAAACAAGCAATCTTTCTTAAGATGTTTTTAATAAGACAAAAAAACCACTACTACTTTTGTCCCACATCATCAACATAAATTTAGCTACTGACTTCAAGGTGAGCCCCAGAGCATATCCCGCTGGGTTTCATTCATTTTTAAATTAACAAGAGACAGAATATTACACCACGTGCAGTTAGAATGCATAAATACTTTATATGCCATTTATAAGAGTTGAGAACTCAAAAATCAGGCGCTAAAAATTACCTGTGGTATTCAAAATCTCAGTTACACAACTTAGAAAGACCTAAAACTCTTAGCATGTAGTCAAGCATCAAAAACTCATTGTCAAGAGTGAATTTCCAACCTCGTGATGTATGGTCAGGTAAATACCAGAATGTAAAACCTTGTATGTAATTTAGTAGAAATGTACTTGCAAATATAAACCCCCCATGTTTCAATGGCAATAAATAAAACCTTTTACAAGTTGGAGGGGTGGTGGGTTTTTTTGTTTTTAAATCCCACAGTACCATCAGAGGGGAAAAAAAACCAACCCACCACCCAAACTTTCCCGTTTGATGCCTCCAACTTACACAGAGTAACTAAGAGAATCAGAAACCACATTACAAGATGTCAGGACAAAATTCCCAAACTAGCAAATTAAAATGTAAGTCCAAGTTAGTTCTTCTCTCCCAATATTCTCCAGTGTTAACTGCAACCTGCAAACTTTAGCTCTGGGGCACATATATTTTATGGGATGTTTAAAATGGCTTATTCCTGGCCCAGTAAAGAGGGTGCTGGGAGTTTCCTGGATTTGAGAGAAAAGTCTACCTCAGGAGAGAAAATCCAAGGAACCAAGCGAGCAGCCAGTACCTTCCTCTGCTGCTCACAGAGGTGGATGGAGGCAGCGAGTCGGGGTATCCCAAACTGAGCCACCACAGGCAGTGATGAGGGTTCAAAACTGGCAGGAAGGTTTCTGCAGGTCTGAACCCCACACAACTCCGACAGCTTACTTTGCTCCGGTGGGCTTTTTTAGCATTGTATGAAGTTGAAAATGAAAACAAAGTACACTAGGCTCCAAAAATCTTCTCCATCTACTTATTGAGATGGATGACATTGCCAAATATCTAACTGGTATAAACTAAAGCTAGTTGTTAAGTACGCAGGGAATGGCGCCAGTAAGAGTGTTTTTATAAAACTTAATCTTCCCATCCTGTTCCCAATATCCTTGCCTTCTCAGGTTTTTACAGATTGTTTCTTTGATGGAAATGGCATTACCCAGCAGTCAAGTCTTTCTAAATATATCTTTAACTAATCAAATGCAATCAAAGCACAATTTACTATAAAGCAAAACAGCTTAACACAGTAAAATTATTACTGTGTTATACAAATGCTACCCATTTCCACATGGAAAAGCGGTGAAATAGCAACCAAAGACAGCAATGGGGTTTTTTGTTTAATAAAGGGCTTGCAATGTTGTTCTATGCTACCAGAATTTCCCCAATCCTTCGCATTAGCATTTCATAGTCACTCCACATTAAAAAGAACTCAGAAAAGAATCATCATACCCAGACCTTTATATACTGAAATACATTTGCATATTATAAACTCTTCAAGCAAAACGGGGGAGAGTATTTGAAAATACACTGGCATCAGTCCATATAGGCTAAAACCACCCAGCACAGCTGGAATAACGACAATCAGTTGGTCTTAAACTATCAAATTCTTTAGGATTAAAAGATGGGGTTTATTGCCTCCACGCATTCTTACAAATAGCCAGCATTTTTACAGCAAATCAGACATACTCACTCCTAAGTACAAAAATTGCACTTACATTTGTAGACAAGAAAGGATTTACTTTCGACAAAGAAATACTAAGTGTACTGTGTATTTTTTAGCTGGGGTGAGTAGAAACCCACAATGCCATAGTAAGTCCTTAGAAGACCTAAAAATGTTCTTGACAAAACTGGTGTATGTTCATTAATCACTTTTGCAATTCTTCCACCATTTAAGGAACATCATAGCTTGTCTCAAAAATGTAAGGGCTCTGCATCTAACTCTCAAGCACTAGAAAAAAAAAAAAGCTGTGGAATCAGGTACATGTTTTATAGGAAAGAACACTGAAAGCTCCTTAGAAGATGGGACAAATTAATAGTGTTGGTTATTTTATGCTATTTCAGTACTTAAAGAAAAAACATGAACTTGTTTGGACAAATGTTCAGATCTGCACATCTGTTTTGATTATTTGTGGAGCTTGCAAGTAGTAACACAAATATCATGGCAGAAAAATTAATATTTTCTTAAATGGAAAGAGAAAGTCCTGCTACTTTCAGATGAGCTATGGAAATCAAAAGGACAACTCTTCAAAGATTAAATCCCCTTTGACACACCCTACTACCATTGAACATCATACTCATTCTGAAGACTTAAATTCTGTTCAGTCAACGGAAAACGAAATAGGCATATTATCCCAGAAGCAGTCTTCAGTCATAAAATGGGAAGTTGAAGTGTACCAAAAAAAGAGACTAGTTCATTATCTGTGGGGTGTTAAGTCTCTGTTGTTTCAGAACTGCCTGGAAATCACCCTTTTTTTGCGGCACGATGGTTCTGGGTCTGTCCAGCAG
>NW_009259424.1:2579926-2586872 GCF_000687185.1 Egretta garzetta | reverse complement strand
ACCCTGCCTAACAGCATCCAGCTACAACTCTTCTGAAATACAAAGAGACAAGCCCTCCAAAACCACTACTTTCATTACTGAGGAAAAAAAATAAGATATGCAGCCTCAGGATCATCTGCTCAAAAATTATAAACCTATACAGCTCAAGACACACAGTGACACACTCACGCTGAGGCCATACTTCAACTGCCAGCATGGCTCAGTACACTTCATACATGGAAGAATAAGGAAGACAACCCTGCTCTCTCAGCAGGCTTCTGAATAAGCCAGAAATACACACTTGCTGGAAGACCTGTCAAATATATGCCAAGTGCAGGAGGGAACAGGACCAGATGTAGCAAATACATGCTTCAATAAACATGAATTTTCAAGGTAGCTTCCTTATATCAAGCTTTAAAACATAAAAACCTTCAAGAGCCTCCTTCAAATAAAAGCAATTATTTATTTCAAGCAAACAGCAGTCTCAAAATGTATTATGGGGGAATAAACACAGAAACGATCAACATGTACAGTTCATGGTTAATTTTGAAACGCTAATTCTGCATTCCCTGAAATGCATGCTTGAACATTGATAATAAAGCTGCTTTTGCAGAAAGAATGCAGAGAAAAATGGTTGCAAAACTGAAGAAAAATACCAGTGCTATTGCAACAGCCTGCTGCAGTCTGTAGCTTACATTGCTAAGCAACCAGCACATCACGTAGAGTATAAAGTAAGATTGCGGAGAAGACAACAGAATAAAAAAGCATCCTACTTGAATGCCCCAATACCATCTCTGAAAAATCAAGAAAAACATTTAACACGTTATGTGTCTTTCATTCCTCAATTTAAATAGTATATTCTAAAGAGAAAGATGAAGGGAGAAAATATGTACACTGAATTGCAAGAAAAAAACCCCCACACTTCTTGTATGCAATTTAGAGTTTTAAATGAGTTTCTCAAGTAAGACTTGTCCCTGATAAAAAGATAATCCATAGGGCTGCCAAATTTTATTTTGAAAGCTATCTGAATCACTTTGGTATTTAAAATAGTTGACATATCTATTTTGCAAATCTTTCTCCAAATTCAGATCTTAACAGCAAAGTGAAGTGACATGCAAACCAGAAATGAAATCATGACTGTACTGGACTTACAAAGAAACCGAAGTCAAGTAGCCTCATTTTAAAAATGTTTTAGATGCCAAACAATACACTGAATTACTCATCCGAAACTAGAAATAAGAAGCGACTTTAAAATTGTAAGAAAGCATAAACTATTAAATCATAGCAACAACTAGTTAAAATACACATATCGCACAAAAACTTCCTGGTCCTTGAAGCTTGGAAAAAATCTTTCAAATTCTCTTTGCCATCACACAATATAGGAAAATTTTCTTACCATATGCAAATTTCTAAATAACAATTTATTTTAGAAATTAACATGAGGCATACATACTACAGAAAGCCTACATATTAAATTTAAAAACAGGCGTGTGACCAGCAGGGTGAGGGAGGGAGGTTCTCCTCCCCCTCTACTCTGCCCTGGTGAGACCCCACCTGGAGCACTGGGTCCAGTTCTGGGCTCCCCGGTTCAAGAAAGATGAGGAACTCCTGGAGAAAGTCCAGAGGAGGGCAACAAAGATGATGAGGGGACTGGAGCATCTCCACTATGAGGAAAGGCTGAGAGAGCTGGGCTTGTTCAGCCTGGAGAAGAGAAGGCTGAGAAGGGATTTCATCAACACGTACAAATATCTCAAGGGTAGATGCCACGAGGACGGAGCCAGACTCTTCTCAGTGGTGCCCAGCGACAGGACAAGGGGCAACGGGTGCAAACTGAAACATAAGAGGTTTCAGTTGAATATGAGGAAGAACTTCTTTACTTTGAGGGTGACAGAGACCTGGAACAGGCTGCCCAGGGGGTTGTGGAGTCTCCTTCTCTGGAGATATTCAAAGTCTGCCTGGATGATGTCCTGTGCAACCTGCTCTGGGTGAACCTGCTTTAGCAGGGGGGTTGGACTAGGTGATCTCCCAAGGTCCCTTCCAACCCTTGCCATTCTGTGATTTTGTGTTCGAAACAGACATTTGTGATTTTAGATAAGGTGAACAAAAAAACACCACCAGAGGAAACTGGTAGCAGATTTTGTTTGGACCAGAGACATTTTCTCAAGGCCTAGTTCTTACCAACAGCATGAATACTTTTTTTTTTGCATAATTCATTGCTGTTCTTCGGTCAGCTTACAAGAATTAGAACTACGGAGAACTATTAAAAGAGTAATCAGGAAACCAAGAGAAAAGTTCATCTACCAAAAAGAGACAGTATGTTGTGTTTTTTATAAATTCTTACCAGCTACAAAATGGTATATGTTCTGACAACAACACATTATTTGCTCTTATAACAAAGATTATTAACCTTAAGCAACAAGCCAAAAAAATCTCATCAAGTAGATGAGAAAATAGTAGTAATAATTAAAAAAAAAAAATCTTCAAATGCATCAAGACAAGACTCCTGAAGGGTAAAAGAAATGTAGTGAAGTATTTATCTACTTCATTGATTATCCACTAAAGCGTTGGAAGATGTTTTCCAGATGTTCTTTTCCTTCATAAGAGGACTAGAATATTTGAGTAGGGAAGTTAGTGGGTTTTGTGCATTTGTCAATGTATGGAAAGTAATGTCTAGACATTCGTGTACACTTATGCTCTGTAAGCCAGAATCTGTTATTTGCTTGTATGTTGCAGATCATTCATAAAGTATTACAGAATATTTTACAATGATAGTCTTGATTCTGGTAGCCCTATAACTATATTCTAATATATGACATAATAGCAGTAACATGTATCAATCCTTTCTAGCTGTGAAACCAATTAAAGGGAGATAACGAGCCTATTTCCTAAAACACTTGACATTTACTCTCTGTTCTTTTCCAAAATGTTTCATGCAGTACTTTATTTTCCACCAGAATTAAATCAGATCTCATTGAAATAAATAGAAAACCTTGCATTAACTCCAGAGGTTTTAAACAAAGTTTGAGTGAACATGCTATGTCTATTCCAGTTAATTGTGTTGATGACCGCAGTACACACTACTAAAACAATAGTGATCAGAAAACCATGTTAATTGCTATTTTTAAAAAAGTAAATACACATTTACATTTTATTGATCAAACTGGTTGACTGCTTTCTGAAACTTCAGCTTAAGATATCTGCAGTCCTCAGTTCAGGTACTGAACATTTTCTAGCCCCCTTTCCTCCACTGAAATGAGAATCGAGATTCATAAACCTAAAAGCTTCAGGCTTAATTCTTTGTTCAGTTTAAAAAAAAAAAAATTAACTTGGGGCTAAGACCTACGAATGTGGTTTGAGTGCAGAGAGTGCAGAGTGCTCCCTGAACCATGTTGGAGTCAACTGTTACATCTTCTAAACACTTTTGGCGAGGAAACAGTGGTCCTCTAAAGTAAAATACACCTGTGTTAGAATATGAGACTACAAAACAGTAGAACAATGGATGCAGGCTGTACGGCCTCAAGTTGTGCCAGGGGAGGTTTAGACTGGACATTAGGAAAAATTTCTTCACCGAAAGGGTTGTCAAGCACTGGAACAGGCTGCCCAGGGAAGTGGTTCAGTCCTTATCCCTGGAGGTATTTAAAAAGACATCTAGATGTGGTGGTCAGGGACATGGTTTAGTGGTGGGATGGCAGTGTTAGGTTAACAGTTGGACTCGGGGATCTTAAAGGTCTTTTCCAACCTAAACGATTCTATGATTCTACATCAATTACTTTAAAGCTTTATCTCCTATCAGAGAAGAACATTTTACTGTCTTAATAGTAATTTGCTGTCCTCTTTCCTCCACTTAACATGCCATCTATAACCACAGCCTGCAAACTGTTTCTCCTAGTCCCGCCTAAATCACCTCTAAGCAGTATAATAAAGGCAAACAGTTTCCAAGTTCTCCCTAGCTGAGATGCAGAGGTATTTCACTTTTGCTGTTGTGTTCAATTTTTATTTTTGGAAATCTGAATTCTTAAAGTCTTCTCCTTTAGTGTTGTGATTGTATTCAGTGCTACCTCACAAGCTGAATTACTCTTTTGTTGTTCTAGTCAGAGATGGCTTCTTGTTACTATTCCAGCCTGTGGGTTTCAATCTCCTTTGCAAGTCAGTCACCTTTCAAAACTACATCTCCATTTCCTTCACATTGGTGATCTTTGTCTAGTCCTTCATACTGGAGAGTCATTACTCTCATTCAAAAATACTCTCATATAATCTTTCTGATATAGCTGAAAGCCTGAAGACACCTGCTAACAAATGATTCATAAACAAAACTTTCAGAAGTCTACTTTTTTCCTGTGGATTAATGGCAGCATTAGAGAAGAAAAATAAAATCTGTACTCACAGGCTGAAGCTTCAAAGGATTAAAACTTTTCAGGTGTATATGAACTTCCTTTATTTTTCTGTTTGATACCAGATTGCAAGGCTAGACTTTATAGAGAAGAACCGGGTCATTACAGCTCATAGTACACCAGTGCATAAATGTCCACAAACTGGGATCAACATTCATTCTAACTCTGAACTGAGACATCTCCAAGTATTATTAAAGGGCCACAGGAGATTAAGACTGGTGTGGTGGTGCATGTGAGCAAGCAAGACATCGGGAAACATCCTGCCAAAATTAAGTGGCTTTTTGGGAGCAGGAGGAACGTAACCACACTGTCAGACTATCTTAATCCATGTCCTCAACCTCTTCTTTGCCGTAACAGCCACTATCCAGTCATGGATATCTGAAGTTTCTGACCAAAAAAATTACAACTCTATAAATAATACATAAACTACAAAGAAATACAGCAGCACTGTAAGTAATCATCCGTTCCATTTCACAGTCTTAAGGAGTTGTTTTGCCTAAGAATGAAGACTCATTAGTAACGTGCACAGACAATTTGGTCCCAACTTAACCAAATACTTCTCTTTTGGCAATGTATTTCAAAAGCCTTCTAGTAGTCGTTTGTGTTTGAAGAACAAACCAACAAACTTTAAACACTGATACTGAATTGGGAGTTTCTGCACTCAGTTCACCATAGTGGGCAAGTCACAGTCTCTTGCTTTAGTACCCAAACTCTAGAACAGGAATACAATCCCTTCAACCCAGTGTTGCCTGTTTTGACCACAAATTCTTTGGGAACTGGGATTATATGTTTACATGATACTAAATGTAATGGAAATCCAACGTCAGTGGGTTTTCAGGTGTGACTGAGGTGTTACAATACAAACCAGACTGGATCACAGAAATACAAAGACGACCAGCTCCTCTGAGCAACTGCCCACTTCGTCGTTGCTGCTGCTGCTAAGGCTACAGCACAGGAAGGGCTGCTTCAAGTAAACAGAATTATTGATGCGTAAAAGCTGCAGGAATATAGGGGTGGAAAGCACTTAAGGTTACAGAAATCATTTATGATACATACATGAAAACTCTCTCTCAACATGCTTGTCTACTACTGTTTTTCAGAAGATATACTTTTGCTCTCTCATCTAACATTATGTTTTGTCCTGCAACAAAATTTCTCAAGTATGTGAGGGAGGTTGTTAGTACTTAAGATATAAAAGGTTGAACTAATTTATTTCAGTACCACAAACTACTAGAGAACCACTAGTACTCCCAACTACAGAGAAATGTTTATGATTTTTACCTTAATTGCATGATTTTTTTTAAAGAAGCTTAGAGCATACTTTTAATTAGAAATTGTCCTAGAAATCTCCAATGTACTACAACTCAAACAAAAAAGTGAAGTCAACATAATGTTATACATTTTCTGCTGTCCTAGTAATTTCTTGCAAAGATCTTTTTAAGGAAGAACAGTAGATCCATTGATAACACCAACAGAACAATAGATCCAACAGATAACACAGTCAAACCCTTAATGCTTAAGCCAAGAAGGAAAAACATGAGAACACCACACTGGCAATGAGTATACATCAAAAGCTGTCTAATGAACCAAATTAATAACCTTAATTACTGCATTAGCTATCTCTGGGTAACTTACTAGTGAAAAACTCAAACAGACATTCCCTGTAACAACAGCGTGAACCATATTTCTCTTTTTTAAACAAATGGCATTTTAAAAATTATTATGCTAAATTAAAAGAAAGTTCATTTATGCACAATGATTTTACAGGCTGTAACTATAAGGGCTATGCCTGGAATTAAAAAAAAAATCCTCCCTGCAATTCAAAATGCACGCTGCAGAGAAGAGAATAAAAAAGCATTATTCAGAACTGTACATAATTTGCTCACCATCTGTGCAAGTTTCTGGAACAAAAAAAATAAGGTTTGCTCTATGTCCAAGGAAGCTTTTAATGCTAGAAATTATACATATGATAAGTCTACCTACTGCTTTGACTCTGATATTTGTAAAAGTTACTTAAATCTTTTATAGAATTGAACAGTTAAAATGTGTAACCTGAAGTACAAATACAAGGACTGGTACCCTTCACCTCCTCCTTTTTCCCCTTAATTTTAAATGATGGGAAATAAAGATATAGTTTTATGTATCGCCCAATTCAGCCATCACTATATACAAAAAAATGCAGAACAACATCCCCCAAATTTTTAACACTCATTCTGCATTTCCAAGTTTATTTTCTGAGGAGCTCCTTGTAATTCTGATAATCACTTAAACTCAGATTTTAATCAGAATCTTTAAAGAAATGTGTCAACATAGGCAAGGGGTTCTTTTGTAACAAATATTAACATACCCCATGCACTTCATAGAATCATAGAATCACTTTGGTTGGAAAAGACCTTTGAGATCATCGAGTCCAACCTTTAACCTAACCCTGCCATCCCACCACTAAACCATGTCCCTAAGCTCCTCATCTATCCTTCTTTTAAATACCTCCAGGGAGGAGGACTCTACCACCTCCCTGGGCAGCCCATTCCAGAGCCTGACAACCCTTTCGGTGAAGAAGTGTTTCCTAATGTCTA
>NW_009259424.1:2538459-2579894 GCF_000687185.1 Egretta garzetta | reverse complement strand
CTCCCCTCAGCCTCCTCTTCTCCAAGCTAGATAACCCCAGTTCCCTCAGCCGCTCCTCGTATGACTTGTGTTCCAGACCCCTCACCAGCTTGGTTGCTCTCCTCTGGACATGTTCCAGCAACGCAACATCTTTCTTGTAGTGAGGGGCCCAAAACTGAACACAGTATTCAAGGTGCGGCCTCACCAGCACCGAGTACAGGGGCACGATCACTTCCCTACTCCTGCTGGTCACACTATTTCTGATACACTTCAAGTTTTCTGAACGAGGAAACATCTTGAAAAACAAACAAACAAAAATCATTAACTGCAGAGTGTGCACCTACTGTTACAGTTATACAGAATACAGACAAGACTTTTGAAAAAAATTCAAGTAACTAAGTAGGGCCCTTATGACCTCCAGAGGTAACTCAAGCAACCACAGCCTTCCCTGAGTGAACTTGCATTTGACATTTCTATTGTATTATGCTAAATCAGTACAAGCTAAGATACACCATACTCACACGTTGTACTTGTTCCCATTCCCCTTGGGAATGAGCAAGACAATTACTGTTCAAGTTAAGGGACACAAGTGTTCCCATCAGGAAAATGAACACACTGTAAGAAGATATTTTTGACTGAAGGAGTCATCAGCGGCAGAGCTCTTAAAGGTGTAAGGTAACTGAAGCATTCGTTGGTAATAATAAAGAAGTGAATTTATGTTCAAAACTTATCAGGTAATGACAACTAAGGTCTCCACCTTGCTTTACCAAATGTCTTCTGCTTCACTGTATGGACTACTTAAAATCTGGATGTCATTTCTAACAGTCAGTCTCCTTTCTTTATAAATTGTATGTATAATATACCTTGTGCTGCAGTAAACTTACTTTGAATGAGAAAGGAACAATTCTTACTCCTGTGAAACCTCACTTAGCACCCAAGACACAAACGCAAGACGAAGTCGTCTATCTTCTACTATCAAACATTACTAGTGCAATAAATTAAAAGAATATGCAATAAATACTTTTGAAAGCAATGTTCATTATTGGCTTTTTCACAGCTTTTGATACATTTATTTTACTGTGACACGAATGAATACCTCACGTATCATAATCTACTGAGATTAGAGCCAAGGCCTGCAATCACGCAACTGCAATATACTTTGAACAGAAAATAGTTCTCAACATTCTAGACAAATACATGTACCAGTATTTTTATTCATTGTAGGTATGAAAACTAACTGCATCAAGGGGAAAAAAAAAATTTTAAAAAGCAGCTATGTTTTTCTCCCATGCATTTCACTTCCCACAAAACCAGTAAGGCCAAGATGTTTTATTCCCCAGTCACTGCATGGAAAAAAGAGGGAGGCTGGAATGCCACAGCTAAAACCCATTCTTAAGTCTCTCTCGGGATGGGAAGGAGGAGATCACTGATGAACCAGACAGAAACAAACATCTAACCCAGTAGGGAACCAGTAAGAGTTGCTAAAATCTCCCAGTACCTCATGGTTAGATCAGGAGACGAAGGCTGAATAAATAAGACTCAGAAGTAACATGAAATGCACTACACAAAGGCAAGGAGAGCTTTTCTAGTCTTGCTCGTAAGAAGGGATCAAAATATTGCATATATCCAAAAAACTTATTATGATTTGGTACATAGATTATTAGATACAAAAATGAGCTGCCAAGGAATTTTGGCATAAAATCATGGGAATCATGAAAATAAAAAAACATACCTGACAAGTTCCATAGCACTGGAAAAATTAAGTGTTCTTGAGCACTGAGAGCAAAGGGCAAAGATTTCCAGGCTTTCTAATGTGTGTGGCTTCTCTTACCATCACATCCCTTCCTTTCTAACCTTGATTAAAAACCCCCATACATTCACAGGATACATTTTGCCCAAGAGTCCACAACGGCAGGACTGGTTGTTCAGTTAAGACTACCCCTTGCTTTCAGTACAGGCTGCTTTCTTAATAGGTTTTCTGCACCAAAGATGTTAATAAAAAGAGACAAGGAAAAACCCCACCCACCCCCACAAAAAGCGCACAAGTATGCAAGATATGTAATGCCAAGACAAGATCAATGCTTTTGCAATTATTTGATTTTTAAATTTAAAACCAGAAAGAGGCAACTTAGTAATTATATTTTTTTCATATTAAACCTCTAACCCTTTAAATAATTTTTCTTCCCACATGCAACACACTGAAAAACAATTGTAGAGCTCTGAGGAAAGCCAGCACCTGCAGGAAAGGGTTTAATCTGGCAACTGCTGGTGTTGTTGAGTTATTCATCACATAAATCTCTTATTAAGTCCCACCTCTTTCCTGTAGTTCTAACCGTTGGAGTTTGAGAAAACAGACCTCGTTTCATGCTAAACTCCCACCACTAAGCAGCTGAATCTCCTACATTACTTAGGATACTGTTCGTGAGAGCAGACTTCACATGGAGTCATGCAACATCCTGTTCCAAGCCAAATGCTCCAGATGGGATACGTTTCACTGCTGCCCCCCCTCTCCCCAGCCCATTTAAGCTTGTTCTTTTTTCTTTGAAAGCATTTATCCCAAACTGATGCTATAACAGCATGCTAAAACTGACCTTTGAAGAACAATTCAGACAAATCAAAATTTAGTAAAATCTAACTGCCTTTACTACAAAAAAAAAAAAAACAACCCAAACCACACCACTTAAATTACCAAAATATTTGTATTAGCTAACCAGTTAACAAAACTACATATGCAAGAAAATAAATTACTTGATGCAGCTCTACACTGCAGGAAAAACTGCCTTGTTTCAGAAAGTTTACTCATCATTTAAAAGCTTAACATTGTCACGCACGTTCCTAATCTAATGGAAGTTCTCATCGACATAACAAGGAAAAAACTGTCTAGTCTGCTGATCACTGTGAATGCTGGCAATTTCTCAAACATCTGCTAAAGGTCAGATTTCCACTGCATGGAACCAATCAATGAAGCTACACAACACTCCCAGCGCCATTGGAAGTGCCAAACAAAGACCACTGTTTTACATAAGCAAAGAAACTCAGCCTGAAATCTTCCAAAACACTACCAGCAAAGTCTTTGCTCCCGTCGCCACATAGTACTGGCCTACCTGGCGATGGCTGTTAAGATTTCTTTTAGTTTTGCTTTTTATAGCAAAAACCGACTTAATGCTAACCCATTTTTCCACATTGTTAAATAGCACGCAGGCAATACCACATAGAGAGAAACATTACAGAGGGGAGAAAAATGAATGTATACTTATTTAAACAAAAGGGGGGTTATTTAAATGTTAATCATCATTAAAAAAACATTTCAGAAAACTGAATATTCGCATTTGGTGCCTTTGTTTCAACTCAGTGACTTCAAAAAAACCCCACGCCTACCAAGTTCTACAAAAACAGATCTTGGAGTTAAAAAACAGCCAGAAATCATAAAATTCTGCCCTAAAATCCTTACTAAGCAACCTCAGAAATATAATCCCAATATCCGAACAGATTAGGGAATTGTTGGCTCCTGCTAAAAACAACATTTCAACAGTTTATCATGTGCCATAAAACCAGTGCTTTAGCAAGAGCCTACCCAGAAGAAATAAATGATCAATTCCTATGCTGCTGAAAAGCCGAGCTTGTTCTATTTTTGCAGATAAAACATTATTTTATATATGGATAATCTGGTGTTGATTTACAAGAAAAGCCTTTGACACACAGGAGAGAAGGGCCAATAACAATGCAATCTGATGGAATTCAGGGAATTTTTTTTTTTTTAATTGTGTGTCACTAAGCAATCTTCAAACTCAAGTTTTAGGCTTGTTTTATAATTTTTTTTGTTGTTAAAGAAAATCCATTTTAACTTCAGAACCAACATGGATAAGAGAAGGGAAGCAGAAGTCAGTAGACATTCCAATAAAGTCAGCAGTAATATTCTCCTGCATTCCTTCTAACTCAGCAGCTTATACAGCAGTGGCATGGTTGCAGGGCAATCCTAAATGAAGGCAATATCCCATTAAAAAAATATAGCCATTGCTAAGCATCCATGTCCCCACACCATCACCAGCCTTCTACTGTAGCTGCTGCCATGCCATGCTGCAGTCCTAGCCCTGCGGAGGTCACAGCTTTTCCTTCCCAACCCCTGGTCTTCCTTGCCACAGCTGGGACAGAGCTACCAAATGGGCTCTCAAATGGCCCGAGGCAAACCATACTCACTCAATCTTTGAATTTTGACTTTTGGTCAAGCATTGGAACAGGCTGCTCAGAGAGGTGGTGGAGTCGCCATTGTTGGAGGTGTTCAAAAAAAGTGTAATGTGGCACTTCGGGGCATGGTTTAGTAGGCATAGTGGTGTTGGGTTAACAGTTGGACGCTATGGTCTTGGAGATCTTTTCCAACCTTAATGATTCTATGATTGAAAAATGCCTTCAGCTCCTTTGAGCAACTTTTTTTCATGATGTTTCTTGCCTCATCTGGCTGCCAGTGTTTGGTCTGATCCCAGTTTTGTGGGACACTCAGGGGTACAGAGTTTCGTCACACTTAAAAAAAAATGCTTCAATGGCAATTCAGTATAAGGGTCATAGATCAGTAATATCCTACAACCGTGACGGCTTGCAGAATTTGGGTGCTTTTATATGCAAACATTACCAATTGTATTAACATATTTGAGTACAGTTTTTATTTAAACAAATATACTCAAGATGCAGCCTGGCCAGATAGGAATATAAAATACATATGAACCCAAATTAATTACATTAGTTCACATCTACTCACACTTGTGGGAGAGTATTGGCCTGGCATTCCTTTTACAGAAGGGAGGACAAAGCCATGCTTAACTCTCTCTCGGTACTGAAATGGAACTGTATTATAAACAGCAGAATTTACTTGTGGAAAAGATGCCAAACAGGGACAATTTCTCCAACTTTCCAGTACATGTAGATCCACGTCTACCTTAGAGAGGTTTTAAGCCATTAATGCCAGTTTCCATAGGGCTTTTGATGGCATAATATTAACCCTACAAAGCAGTAAGTTAAGACAGCAAGTGCCTGTAATGCCTGATAAACATAAACTGCATACTACCTTTACTGATTTAGTGTACATCTTGGAAGTCAGCCAACAAACGGGGACGAGAGATGCTAGAAGTGAGCTAGAAGATCTGTAAAGACCAGTTTTATGAGCGCAGGCCAACTGCCAAAGCATTTACTTTGAACTCCATGTTACCGTGGCTACAACAGCTTAAACCCAGCTCAAGTACATCTGCTCTGCACTGCAGTGCACATCCAGAGACTTGTCAGCTTGCTCTGCTTTACTCCCTTAACGTGGGTCACTCACGCTGCTTTTAGGGAATCCACTGAGAAGCAAATTATTGAAGACGTCAGCAACAACCCTCAGTAACACACCTGAGTCGCAATGTCACCTTGTACCAGTGGGGGTGAACTGTACCAGAGAAGTCACAAATTTACGCAGTAATCGGAGGGAAGACAGGGGAAAATAGCTGCCTGAATGCTGCTTCCAGAAGAGCTGTACAGTGAATGACTAACCCAAGAAAAGCACAAGTAGGTCACCATTAGATAGATGCTCTCCTAGCTTCAAATAGTTGGGAAGAAGTTCTGTACTTAAACCTAAGATTTAAAGCTTCTAGTAATGCCTAACTACAGTTATCCCTACAGAATTACAGCACTTACTAATTCTGTACTGAATGGATTATTTTTTTACAGAATTCTCAAAAGTTCACTAGTTCAAAGGATATAAAATGTTCTTTAAATATGTGCTACCAGAATTGCTCCCCGAATCATCTCCATGCATGTATATTTAGGACTAATATCTTACAGTTTATTTAGTGAAATGGAGAGGCTATGACAAGAAATTTAGATTTAGCAGCAATTTTCTCCCATGGCTCTTCAGAGAATGAAAAATAATGTTCTCCAGAGAACCTCTCAAAACAATTGCCCTTTTTCCACAACAGCTGCCATTTACTTACACTCTCAGAAGGACGGATGCCATCGGCTGCCTCTCAGCAAAGAATAACTGTTACCTCGCTTTCATCCTTTCTCAAAGTCATCATCTATATCCCTACAGATAGGAAGCCACTTTCTCCCCTGGGGGCAGTTGGCTTCATTCCCAGGAGCGAAAACAGAAGGCAAATAGTGGCCATCTTTGAAGCCACAACTGCCTGAACAATCAGACTGAAAAATGAGAAGTTGCAGGCACAATGGGGGGAAACGCGCCTTTAGGATCCTTTCCCTAAAAATTAATCTCAGTCCTAAACATCCTCAAACCTGCTGCATCTGAACCAGCCAACAAGATGGATACACGGAAGGAGGAAATAGATACGTATTTGAAGCGTGAAAAAAGGAAATGAGAAAATTCAGGAGTTCACAAAACATCAAGAATGAAAATAAACTGTGGGTCCTGTTGCCCCGAGTCAGTGAGGCGAAGCAGCTGTAAATCTGTCTAAACCGGCTCTGCATTCTCCAGTTGCTTTGTAGCTCCAGAACGCATAAAACAGCTATCCCATGCCAGTCAATCTGACCCTCCGAATTGTTACAAGTCTACTTTATTTAACATAGATTCACTCTTTCGGGATTTTCTTTTGTATGAACTGGGTAAGAACACTGCCTACATGGAGTGTGAAAGATGGGTCAAGCCAAAGAAATTGCCCGAAGAGAACTACATAAAGGCTGAGTCAAGTCACTAATTTAGAATCAAAGGAAGCATTTTACTGGGGAAAGACTTGGGGGGGTGGGGGTGGGTGGGAAACAGACAACAGGACACAGATGACATGACACAGACTTACAAAACAACCTTTATAATCAGTTTAAAATAAGTTTAAAACTTATGTTATTAATGACACTTACCATAATTAACTGCAAAGTCAGGTAAACGCAGGCTTTAACAACATACACTGCCAATTCCATTTTCCTTGAAATTGTCTGTTAAAAATTGTTATGCAATAGTCTGCTCAAAACACTACTCTGAAGTTTATGGTTTTACTACTCCATTCTTCCCTCATCCTAAATTACCAACCAAATTCTCTATCTTAACTTAGTAGTCCTTAAGATTTTGCTGCAATGCATTAAAACTACAAAGTGTGGCAGGTAGGATTATTCAGCTGAGTTGATAGCATTACCATTTCCTGACATTTTAGTCCTTCACTTTGCAGCCTTTATCTTTAATTACATTTTGCACTGGAATAACAAAGAATACAAAATAATATGAAATGACATAAACGATACTCTTAACTAGAGCTGCCAAGATGCTTTTATCTCAGAGATGCCTGCAGGTTTTTTGCACTTTAGTTTCATACCTTCTTCAACATTGAGAAGCACGCTAGGCAGCCAGCTAATTCAATGGGGTTTGTTTCATTAAAGATTCTTCCATGTAGCACACTCAATACTCCCTCCTCTCCCCACTTGCAAGGACATGAATAATACTCAGTTATAAGAAAGTTTAATTGAAGTATCAAAAATAACTCAATTCAGAAAGCATAATTACACTCTAATCCACGAGTGTACAAATAGTTAGATTTCTAGTTAAACTGCTGGCAAAGGCGGCAGTCTGTAAAGCTAATCAAGCATGCCATATAACGTAACAATTAGACCAATTTACTCCTTCAGAAGTAAAGGAATGGGAATGAAGAAAAAAAACCTAAAGTCCCCAAACTACCAAGGGAACTAAGAGAAAGTCCCTTTGCATGTCCAACAGCCAGGCAGAATCCAGAAAGCAGAACATGCGTTTGCACTGTTAACACCAACAGGTACAGCCGAAACTGCCATCGTACACACAGTGCCTCTTACTTCACTAGAGATAAAACGAGATTAATGTAACATCCTCTGCTTACGCAGATCAGGAAATTAAATTACCACTTTCTACAGTTCACATGGTACAAAGAATATATTCTTACAACAGATGCACAAATGCAATAAATCCATGAAGCGCGAGGAAAAGATTTTACCATGCCCAAGCTTGCAAATGCCAGATCTCATCACTGCTCTGGCATGATTATCTGACCAGTAATTCACAGACCCTGCAGGGCCAATTAACATTACCTCATGCAGGTGACAAGTTACCAACATCTGAGAGGTTAAACACAGTTGACATACACTCTAGCAATGGCTACAGTATAACTGAAGAACATTAATATCTTTAAGACATTTCTTGAATGAGTATAATTGTTATAAAACCCAATTATACTCACAACCATTAGTGATAAACTCTTAAGAATTAGAGATCTACCCCTTGCAACCCAGTGGCTGAAGGGACTTACCAGTATCAAACCCAGATTCACGCAGATTAATAAAGCAAACTTCCAGATGGCAACAGCTACTTACTTTTACAGCTATATAGGTTCTTCCACTCAAGTACTTCATCACCAGAAAATGGAGGGGAAACACTCAAACAGCCCCAAGGTAGCCTGCTTTTTTTCCTTTTTTTTTTTTTCCTTAATACGTAAAAGGTCTTGAATCACTGCTGTTCATCCCCTATCCGTGAAGTATTTCACTGCTTTTAGTGTTGTGACGATCGCCTTATTCTAAAAACGCAAGCATATTCAGGATTGCTTGATAGACAGGCGAGAGTATTGCAATTGCCAAATCTGACAGGAACATTCACTTTATTCTTACCTCCCAGAATTAGCACCTTTCCATATTTTATTAAATACCCCGGCAGCATTCAATTATTTCTCAGAGTAGCATTGCATAAACCTACAAACTGTAATCATCGACTCCTTATTTAATTCATCTATCAGCTGGCCTGCCAGTACAATTTCACAGAAGAAACGAGCTGAGACAAAACAGCATCATATGGTCAGCTAAATCTGAACGTGTGGGAGGAAAAAAAGGAAAGAAGAAACAAGTCCCAAGAATTAGTACTTTAAGGCTTTTTCTAGGGAGCTTTACTCTGATGTTTCAAAGTCTACCTTCCCAAACCTTTAGCATTCAACACTCAACAGAAATAAAGGCATGCATGCAAATATTAAGGCATGCCATAGAAAACAGTGAATGCTACCTTGGCAGGTTTGCCTGGCTTGCACTTGTGCATAGCTCAAGCCCAACAAGCAGTATGGACATATTCCAAGTCATTAACTCTAACAGAAATCCAATTAAATATTTAAATTTTCCTTCCACCTGAAAGAGAAAGCATGAAAGACCTAACAAAACCAATGTTCTATATAGGGGGGGACTGTGCTCACTTAATAATTGTTTAGTCTCTTATTTCAGTTTATGCTGCTATAATTTGAAAGGTGATTTAGTCATCACCAGGCAGCTGAGACTTCATGAAGGATGAACAGATTTTCCAAAGTCTGCAATTCTGGTTTGTTACTACAGATACTTAAGTCTCTCATGGTATTTCAACAGTAAAACCTGAGTTTCTACGACATTTTCCTGCCAGTATAGAGAAAATTTGTGGTAGTGCAATTTTGAACCATGTTACCTGGGTGCAGGTATTTAAAAAAACTCCATTACATTCCACAGCACATAAACTGCTTTAGAGATTAGATCTTGCTTCATTGTTTATACTGATTAACAGTGGCTTATATAGGACATACCTCCAACATCACTCACTGCTTTCTTACAACTGCTTTTTTTTTTTTTTAAACTAACTTTTTTTCCAGAAGCAGAAGACAAGTGTGCCATTTCTCATGTTCCCAAATATACTCTCATCGTATTACTCGGAATTCCCTATGGAGCTGCAAAATTGAGTTCCCTCCCATAATACACTCCAATCTCTTACTACATCCCAAAGTTTCTTCCCCTCTCACCCCGTGAGCTTACCTCCACAACACTCTGTCCTGAAGTTTTATTCAGCCTGGACTGCTGGGGATATGATGGCACATGCTGTGGCTTAAGCACATGCATGACTCTGCACAACTGGTTTGTGACCAAATTAAATCATCACAGAGCTCCCTGTGCCTTTGTATTCAGTGTTAATTTGGACTCCCATCCACTTACCCAAACATTAGTTTTCATTGAATTATCTGAAAAAAGTTGTCTTTAGTTATCATAGTTTCATGCACCACATATTTCACTGAAAATGGCCAAGAGATTCAAATATCAGTGAGAGGGAACGGGCAGACAAGACAAAAGCATGGAAATGCTTAAGCTTCCCCACCACTGTCCCAATTTTCTTTGCATCTGTCCTAACACCAGGCTGGAAGACAAAAAAGAACACAAACATGAAGTAAAAGTAATGAGACAAGCTGCTGGAGAGATTTGCCCTTGAAGGACATGGGGAGATGTGTCCACCAGTAGAGTCCTCCAAAACTGCCAGTAAGAGAAGCTGGTAGAGCTGGAGGAGAAGAGGCAGAGAAAGTGAGTCTAAACGTTACAGAAAAGACAGATGTGCACAGCAAACAAGGTCCTCCAAGTACATGTTTTTTCTTTCCAATGAAGTTTAGAAACTTCCCCAATTTTCCAGTTTAATCATGGAAAGATGGAGTGGTTATTACTAAAGTTAATAGACCTTAAGCAGTAAGACCAGACTAAGAACTTTTAGACATCCAGTATCTACAACTCTATGCAGTCCTTACTTCAAACCATGCTACTACAAATTGAAATGTCTGTGAAAATGGATAAAGAAAAAAGTGAAAAAGCCTCATCATAATAGGTCTAAATCCTTTCTTTTACTATATAACCATTTTCCAGGACAGTGTATCTACTACCTAGTAACTGCCTCCCACCTATGTTAACATTTATAGACCAGGAAAGAACAGCGTTTCTCTGCACTCTTGACAAACTCTTGGCCAGACACTCAAATACTTTTAGAGAGCAGACTTTTAAAATTATGTTTCTGCCAACTGAAGGGGCGGGGGGATGGGGGGGAACTACCTTTTCTTCTTCTGAAGAGTGTGGATATGGTTCGTATAATCAATCATTTTAAGGGGGATACCTAAGCAGCACTAGCCCAAGAAAATACATTGGAAAAACAGAATCAGAAGCTGCTGGGGGGGAGATTGTACTTGGCAGGAGAGGCACAAGCTCACTTCAAATACTCTTCTTCGAGACATAATCGAACCACTGTAAAACATCAAAACCTGCACAAAGGCATACCTATAAGCAGTATTTAGAGCATCTTCCCCAATCTCTCACAGGCTCCTCTAACTAATAAAATTCAAGTATGACCTTTCAAGCAGGCAAAAGGGCTTGTCAACCAACAGCAATGGTGATCCCACAGGTTGACAGCGGCTGGGGGCCAGCAGGAACCAACAGCCCCCGTGTGCTGCACCATCGCCATCAGTTGTTCTGACATACTGCCATGAAAAAACATGGGGCACAACGAAAGTAAAGATTTAAACACTTCCTCAGAAAAAAAACAAAAGGTAAAACAAAACTTGAACTTCTGCAGCTAGTGTGTCTTTTACAGCCTTTTAGAAAAAAGGACATCTTGTAGCATCTAAAACACATTGCCACTTGTCAAAAACATCAAACAGCTAGCTGCTACCAGGTCACCTCATATATATACACACACACAAAACAAGTCAGTCACTTCCCCCTTCAGACACAGCAGCCTAAAACATTTTGAAAATGGGTTAGGATGCTGTCTTGAGAAAGCCAGAAACTCAGGAGGTAAGGAAAAACAGCAAGTCTGGTAACAGCCTGGCAAGTTTTCTTCTGAAAAGACTACGGGTTCTTTACCTAGGAATACCGTACCTGCCCAGCAGTACCAGATCCAAAAATACTGCAGTAGCTTGTTGATCTATCTGTGCAGAGAGATATTTTCATACATCTGGCAAGTCAGGACTCGCAGAATAATTTAGCCCGTTTGTGAGACTGCCAAAATGGCAAGAGCCAGGCATCAGATTTCTTCCAACAATTAAATGGGTCAGACAGAAACTACCGATCAACTTTCTCCCAGAGAACAAAAATATCCATAATGGCAATAGGTTTACGATGAGGAAATGGAATTTATTATTAGGTGAGGCTAGCATTTTAAAGTTAGATCACCACTGCATTAGTCTGCAAACTACCTTACCTGAGAGCTGAAAGCAAAGTCTATCAAGAGAGTCTCTTGATAGTTCAATTTTCCTGCAACTAGGCATCAACACAGCCATGCAATAGCAGTCAATAGGAAAAAAATATATGCCTGCATGACTAGGAAAATATCTATGAGTTCTTCTTTTAAATGAAAAGAATTAAACACGTTTTGGAAAGCCCATGCTAGAAGACAGAGTAAGCAAGCAGTAAACACGCATAGGTTTTGCATGTGAAAGGCAAGAATAATTTTAAATCATAAAAACAAACAAGTTAAATCCACTGTACTTGAATGATGTATTTCTATAACACCATATATCCAAATGCAACTGGAAAGAACTGGATAATGCAGGCTTCATCAAAAAAGGACTCGATATAGCAACACTATTTTCTTTTGAAAATGCTTGCTAACATTGAGAAGTTGATAGTGATAAAAACAACTATAGTTTAAGATTCATTTGGTTTTTTAGTTCCCTACCAATAGAAATCTGTGAATGTTTGCTATACGAACTTTTAAACAGTCTACTGTTGTAGATGTCTACTACATCTACTAAATAACCTCCAGTGACCAGACCATATTTCCTTGTCAAACTGAGCTTGAACTTCTTAAATAACATAACTTAAAGCAAGCAACATAGTTATTTTACTGGAGTAAAGAATATCATTTGCAAGAGTCTTCTTCAGGTACATTTGTACTGAATTCACATTCTAGGATTATATTAGAAAAAAAAAATCACATAGAAGCATCACAATGATTCTGCAGTTTCAGTAGATCTATTCAAATACTGAAATAAACATTTGTATCTGCTTCATCTCTGCCAAAAGCATTTACACCACAATATAATTACTTCAAAGTTATGCTAAAGTAGTAACTACAATTCAGCTTATTTTATAGATACGGATCCTTCTCATAATGAATGTACACATTCAATGTAAGTGCAGGAAATTCTCTTCAGCAGCCTCCGTTAGGGGTCACACAAGCACTCTCCTTGCCCTCACACTCCCAGGCTCAAGCACATAAGGGTCAAGGCAACCCACGCTGCCACATGGGCCCCAGTGCAAATAAAACCGAGCTGCATGAGCAGAGGGCAAGTTGCCGGATCGACAAGTACAGAAGATTTTTAAGTACAATAGTTATATTAAGTAACAGCTTTTTGCTCAAGTATCCATACATGTGACTCTCACTTAGCAGCTTGGTGGTGTAGGAGATGGAAGCTAGAAATTCAGCTGAAAGATCAGAGCGCTAACGCTCGCTGCATCTGTTCTCAGTGCTTCCATCAGCACATTGTTCGGTTAGTGCATACACAAAGACCACGTAGCCTCTCTCCAACCCCTCACCACAGGGACCTCACCGAAATAAGCTATGACGACAGTCTGAGACTTAGCTGAACAACTTCCAATATACAGTGGAGCATTTGTTGATATCATTCGTTCTTATGCCTCAATGTGTAATCCACTTCAGTAGCATGTGCCAAAACCTACTCTTCCTACAATCAAAAGAAACAAAACAATCTAGGCATTAAGCAAATAGAACTTGCTCTACACAAATAGACCATTTCAAATAACCAGACGACATCGTTTTGCTTCAGTCTAATGAGCAAGACACAGGCAACTCTGGACTGAAGAAAGAGGTTCTGAGACAATCTGTGAGGTCTTAAGTGTGATTATTATTGTGTCAAAAAGTAACGCTATGACCATAGATATCTTGCTGTACAAGGTCTGAGAAACAGAACCAGTGAGGCTGTTCTAGAACTAGTGAGATTACCTGGGCCTTTAAGAGTCCTGTAAGAGAAGTAACACACAAGTTGAGCCAGGATCCATAAGCAACACCAGGCCTTTCCTCCTGCCAGAATACACATCTCTGTAGAAGCAGCAGATCTACTTGAGGGATTACTTGTTTGAGGGGCACCAGGCTCAGAACAGACTGCCTTAGAGGCTATACTATGAACCAGAGGTTCTGCCACAAGGAAGGTCGGCTAATTTGTCAGTCTCTCCACAGCCATGAAATGTTTCAGATTTACAAGAAATCATTCCCAGACTTGGGCTGCTTTGGACAAGTTATTTACTTCCCCATTCGTGACCTACCCAACCATTCCTCGGAACATTTCCATCTTCCACACAGAATCAGACAGAAAGATCTTCATCTTTGCAACTGGTTGGTTGCTTTCCCAAAAGCTCATGTGAAATTTAATCATCATTGATCAAATAACTGGGCAGGCAATGAAAGAGTGAATACATTTCCAAGACAAATTTTTTCTCATTTTGCTTGCCATTATAAACAGTCTTACATTTACTTTTTTAAAAAATGGCTGATGCACCAATGCAACCCTTGTAAGTAGTATCACATGTGCACGCATAAGAATGCATCCAGTGGCATCTCTTTATTCCTGGTTATGGGTGGCTTGTAAGCTTAACAACAAATAGCTTTGCATTTGAAATGAGTCTTGATGGAAATCTTTCATGCTCTGGAACCCCAAGACCACTGTAGAAAACCACACAGACTGGAACAGCCACATTTGACCTTTTAATGCTGACCTGCAGGTCTCCAGGGAAAACAAATCCCAAATGACTGCTTTCTGATGAGGGATGACTAGGGCATCTTCACGTCAATGGATAACTACACCTACAGACTTTGCTACCAACAGGTAGCTCATAAAATTTTGTGAGGTGCTTAACCACAAAGACCTGCAATGAGTAAAGTATTTGAGTCTTTAAACCGTAACAAAGTTTTATCTGGCGTTGCACTACACAAAAAATTTGCTCTAAGTACAGTTATTGCATTATCACCTAGTATCCCTTGGAGAGTACCAAAATATTACTAATCGGGAATCTCTCTTTGTAATAATACCAGTAATCTGCGACACCAAGAGACTGAAGCATTGCTCTGACAATTAACCATTACCCAGAACAATCTAGCAAAGTTTGCTATCAAGCTCCCTGTTGGTTTGACAGAGGAATCAGTGATTGTTTCCCCAGCGAATTTTGATAGAGAAGCTCAATAATAAACTGTTCTGCCTGGAAAATAAGAGGGTGGAAAAAGACAAGAGGGGAAAAAAAAAAAAAAAAACAAAAAACCAAACCACTTATTGACATCCATCTTCCTACAAGATCAAACATCTTTTATGCATTGTTGTTTTAATTTCTAATTGCCATGACTGCTAGAAAGAATTGCAGAGTACTGTAAAGATACTCAAGCCCCTTGGAAGGTATCCAATTTATGTGGTTAGCATGGTGTGATGATGTGGAAACAGAAGATAATGTGTCCCAAAGATCTTTGGCAGGCTTTAAAATATCGTCTTTCATGGTAAAACTACTCTATTTTAAGCAGCTGATTGAAAGGTACTAATAAGGCATTTGGGTTGATGTCTACTGGTGTGAGGATGATTGCACCATCTCTAAAGGAATTTAAAGACTCTTAGCTCTTTCCAATAGCTCTTGAAAATCCTCTATTTAAAAGTTACCTACCTAGCACAGGGGTAATCTGCATATTGAGATCTCTGTCAGGACAAGTCTAAGGAACGCCTTTGATGAACCACCCATTTTACTTCACTGATACCACACCTCTTATTGGGGTCATATCTGAGAACAAATAAATAAAGTCTTGGTTTACCAGTCTTGAGGGAACCTGAAAAAGCCTGGTTTGGTAGCCGTAGCCAAAAAGCTGGTTTAAGACATGTAAAAAGAGAGGCATTTAAAGATCCTCCTCTCCTGAAAGAGCATCAAGGAAAAGAAAGATCTCAAGAAAAGCAAAGTATATTCTGAGTCACTTAGCTGCACAGTTCTTACTCAAGTACTGCACCGACACACAGCACTGCATCCTTAAAAGTTAGCAGCTTTTTACTCCCTTTTTATTAACCTGTCTTCAGCGCAGACATACAAAAAGCTTCTTTCCCATTTCATCTCTCTTCCTAACTGCATGAATATTAATTTCCCCAGACTTTCTACTGCCACATGTTCCCCGACCCACAAACCCTCAGTGAGTGAATACCACTAGCCCCACACTCTGCTGTGCCTGGATGCTAACAAAAGCACTGCTATAGGTAGAGTCAAAGCCAGAAAAGCAGACTACTTTTTTGCCACGCGTCAAAATGAGGTATTGAGAGCTGTGGTACCAGTTAAAGCTGTACAAAGTAAAAAGCAGCCACATGCCCTGTTGCTGAATGAAGTTGGTTTAGATTAGGACATGTCACAAGTTAATGCACTGCAAATAAGTAGTAAGCACTCTCTTGCTGGCAATTCCAAATGCACAGTGACTGTAATACTGATGTCTGCAACATCAAAGCACATGCAAACACTTGTGTGAGGATCAGGTTTTCTTTATCTTAGCCAATGCAAGATGCAACTTGCAATTATAGGTCTTTTTCTTCCTTTATCCTTGGGACAAAATTTGTAATATTGAAGATAGTCTCTCCTTAAAGCAAATGGACTCATCGATTAGGAAAGACTGATTGTGAACGGCATCCATTAAAGCCGTCAAATCACTGGTCACATCACCCTTTCTACAGAACGTCTTGAAGCTTCTGAAAGCCCCTCTGATCCACTGAGCTGGAATGGACATGCTGGTTATAGATATTTGGATTCAAGTTAAATAGGCTATGACTCTCTGAATCTGAATTCTTCCATTTCTATTCCCCTTTGAGGTACCTTTCTACAGAAGGCTCCTTTGCCTTCTGCATATGTTCCCTTAGAAATCCTTCTCAGTAAGAGGAACAGTCTATCTATAAAATCTCACCAAGAGAACTAGCTATGCCTAATTATTTGTTATCAAGTGGCTCCCAAATGTTCTGGACACTCAGTATGTCTTCCACAGAGCACCTTAATGAAATTTAGATTTTTCAAATAGAGAGGCAGTGAAGTTTTGCAGACATCTTGGCTGCTTTCTTGGGGCCCACCAGCGACACACAGATCTCTCTCCTGAACAGAGTATGCTAAAACAGCACACTGCTGCAGAGTAGAAGGCTATTTCTTTCTAGTTGTTCACATAAAACTACACGAAGAAACAACACTGGCTGTAGTCACACTGTTTACAGGAACAAACCTTCCCTATGCAAGGCACAAGGAGTTCACTCCAACCCTCTGCCCAAGCACTGTAGAACATACCGATAGTTTAAAACGCCCTTCGTACCCTTGTGAATAGCACGATGACTTGAAGACTCCACATACAATCCTTCATGTGCATTCTTGGTGAAAACTTGCTAAACCTCCCATGCAAAGGGTGCCTGCCAACACTGACTCTTGGCTTTGCTATTAACGAATTAGCAAGTTAGTCTAAGACAATAATTTAACTTTTGAAAATTCTAAATTTCACACTGCTTCTAGGTATAAGAATGAAAATATTTGGAAAAAAAAAATCAAAGCATCAAACATCTTTCTGCTTGAATTAGTTTTTAAAATGCAAATAAGGAACTACACCAGTGGCCTGAACGCTAACGTGAAAGCTATGACCAACTGGTTCCAAACAAAGTTTTGGAAAGTCCTTCTCTTCACGTGTTGCTTTTAAAATTTTTAGTAGGAAAATCTTCTATCTGAAAACACAAATTAAACTTGTAGGATTGTTGCTGTAACTGAAAACATAGTCTTTTTTTCTTCAATATCTATTTGCAGGACAAGCTATGAATAGTGATTTCCAAAGTCTTATTGATGGCTCAATTATAGTTTAGGTTGTCATGCATTTGGCATGACAATATCACCCATTCACTGCTATGTGGAGAGTTCACAACTTCTCTGCCCCCACGCCTTGAAAGAGATTGCTTACCAGTAAAAGCAGTAGCAAAGCCGAAGTAAATTGAAACAGAAGAGATAACAGGCAAGCACAGAGGTAAAGAAAAAGAATGTATTGGCCAAGCAGTTTTGATGACTTTAGTCAATCAGCAAAAAAAGAAAAACCTGTGGCAAGATAAAGCATTTTCCACTGCCCCTGCTCAGGGTTCTGTTGTCTTGTTTATTTGTTTCTAAAGTACAAGACATTAAAATAGTCTTGTACAGGATGTAGTGTCTCCTTAAATTATCTTTAAAACAAAACCAGATCTAGTTTGCAGTGTTCCTTTTGTGAAGAAAAAAAATACATTAATCAAAAAACAAGAGGTAGTCTCAAATTTTGTATTTATTTGTGTTTGTGATTTACAAGTATCAGATAAGGATTCCCCCAGAAATTCAGATTTCTTCCCTGAAACAGTCTTTCCAAAGACTTTACTAAGTTACACAAATGATTTCTCTTCTTCCCTGCCCTCTCTTCCCCCCACCATCTCTTGAGAACCGCCTGAAGGCAAATATAATTGGAACCTTGCACTCGCTGCAGACATGTCATGAACAAGAACATAATCCAGGGTCATCAGCAGGCTAAAGCCAGCGCACTGCACTGCCATGCAAGATGATCAGTGTTTGGATGATAAGCATGCCTACAGGCCAGCATCACAGCCAAGGCAAGTCTAACAGACCTGAGAGAGGGCAGCTCTCATTGTTCTCAAGCAAAATCTGTTCAGACCATCTATAAAACAGCCCCAATAGCTCTGAAAGCAATTGTACCTATTCCCCCCCCTCCCAGTAAAGAGGGAAAACATAAGGTCCTAAGGGCTAGGGGGCGGGAGGGGGAAGGGGACGGGCAGTTGAAAGCAAGGATCTGCTTACAGCCAGAGAAGAATATCATTAACTATTAATAACAAAAAGGCTGCAATGCAGACAGCTTGAAATCTGGTACAGCTTACTAAATCACAGCTGCCTGAGACCACTATACTACAGTATACCAGTAATAGCTCCACAGTTCAGAATCCTTACCTTGAAATCTCACTCTCAGTGAGAAATTCATACATTTATATGAAGACCACACAGCACATCTTTCCAGCAATATAGCACTTATTATGATGAGAGCTGTCTGAAATTTCAAAAATCTTTCTTCTAGCTAAACATTCATTTTAAAAGTGGGTCCTTCTGAAATAGGATGTTTTATGCCAAACAATTTACAGACAATATTCAATAAAGCCTAAGTGCAGATCTTATTCAGTCTGCAGTAACATCAGGGAGGGAAAAGAAATGCAAGTCATGCATACCTAACAGTTTCTTCACTAGGAAGAAATGATGAATAAGTTTCCTCTGGAAAGAGTCCTGTGAAAGCCAGCCTCTTATGGAAAAGACAGTGGTTCCAACTTATTCCCACCTCACTTCAGAAAACTGGCAATCAGTAAGCAGTTAATACTGTATTAATAAAGCAAAGCATGGCAGAGAATTTTGCTGAGTGCCAAATGGGGGGTGGGGGATGTTGGTTTGTGCTTTTGTTTAGGGTTTTGTGTTTTGGATTTTTTTTTTATGTTCAGTACATTAGTGGCCTAGGTGGAGCCCTCTGTTCACATCTAAGCAAATCAATTTAGCTGATCCCACTTTCTTCCCATTCCCTGGGTAGACATTTCAAAGAGTATTGATCTGCCCTTTACGGTGCACTCCCCTCCTTGGTGAAATACAGAGTAACTGCTATCTGTTTTCCAGAATGACAGGAGGACAAAGGGCTGAAGGAAAACAGGAGAGAGAGTCTGCAGGGAGAAGGGCTGGATCACACTGGGCAGCTGTTGTCAGAATATACGATGGGCAATGCCAGGCACGTCAGAGCTGGGAGATGAGTAAAGAGCAAACCGGGATGAGAATGCCAGCGCTGAAGCGAAGTGGGGATGCTAGGGGAAGGAGCGCTGTGGCCATTTCAGTGCTGTGGTTACCCCCACTCTCTTCACCACATCCTTGCTGCAGCTGGTTCACACAGCTGGAGTTGTGCGGTCCCATCCCCCTGCCGTCACCCTACTCACAGGCTCCACAGCACAAAAAGGAGCTGAAGAGTCCAGCCCTAGTGCTGGGCCTCACCACTGATGTGCTCTCCTTTCCCAAGCAAGGTGGGTCTTGTAGTTTGGAATGAATTTATAAAGAGGGCATACTTGATCACAGCTGGCCCTGGTCTGTCAAGCCTCTCAGAGTGGAGAAGGCCGTCCATGCAATTAGTGTTGCATAAAGTCAGAAAATAACAAGGTAAAGAACCATTAACAGAAGACTTCTAGTGACATTCTTAAGTTCACAAAAAATTTAGGAATTAACACGATTTCAAAGTAACCCATGCAAGAAATATGTTGGAGATACAGAAATAAAACACATGTAGAGAACTGTTTAGAAGGGTGTCCTGAGCCACACCAAGAAATGTCAGGGTAGAAAGCCAACCGGGACAGTTCTACAACAAAAACTGCAGTGGTGGTCCACTTACTAGAACAGAAGTGGAACAAGAAAGATGATAAATCTGGAGTCATAACCTCATCAAAAAAATGCTGCATGTGCTTAAGTGTTAACTTGCTTCCTTATAGTGTTTTGTTTTCTTTGGGGATTTGAATGTAGCAATTCACTACCTCTGGGAGTAAAAGTAAAAACCCTCGAAAAAATTTAAATGTTAACAAAATCTCAAAAAAAAAAAACAAAGAAAAAAAAAAAACCACACCAACCACCCCAACCTTCTTTCTCAGGCCTGAGAAACCAGCACAGCTCAATGTTCCATTTCTTTTTCTAGAACAGAAGCTGGCAACTTCTCAAAGTGTTTGGGATAGTTTTATTTTTTCCCTTACACTTGAAGTTAAGCATGCTAGTAACATTTTTCCTCCTGCCTTCCCATTCCCGTTGAGTTTGGAACTCAGCAGGAGCCTCAAGCCCAACTTTCACAGACATGGGACACCAAAAGACACCAATGATTTACAGCATCTTACCTTAGTGAGAGGAAAGTGGGTACCTACTCCATGCTCTGAGCTCTGCCAGTCTGGAGTTTGGCAGGAGCCAGGTGGCAGCTTTCTGCCCTCATGGCTGACTAACACCGGGCACACAGACACTCAGAGAGGCTCAGTCCACATCAGGAGCAGAGAGCTGTTGCCACTCAAAAGATGTGACCCACTGCTCACAAGCCAATGTCTGCTGAAATACTGGATTTGCCATGTCAGAGCTTGCAGACTCCCTCCAGGAGAATCAAATTTGATGTCTGGCCCGCATATTCAGGGACTGTTAGTCAAAATTTTAACACACACACAGTAGAGAAGTGCAGTAATGCATCCAAACACAAGAAAGGCTGCATTTAGAGAACAGGACATCATTATGGAAAAAGACAAATAGGCAGAATTTAATGTTGGGAGTGGGTAGACAGTTTATGATCACAAACAGCACTCATCTTGAACTATACAGTTGATTGTAGCAGGGCAGCACTCCTCCAAGTAATGCAATGCCAAATTAATGAAACTTTGGGGAAGATCAGAAACAGAAAACAACTTATTTTCTCCAACATATGTTTTGAGACTGAAGCTAAAGTACTGCATCCATCCCCAGTATCCACACTTTTAAAAACATGCTAAAAAAATGGAGGAGGATGCAAAAGAGTGCTGAAAATAGGCAGGAAAATCCATTTAGTGCCATATGCTCAGATTACTAACAGAGAGAGAAACGTGACTCTAGCTTGCAAATATTACCAGGGAATATTCACAGGAAAACACCAGATAGTAATAGGCTACTATGACAAAGTCATGATTGGGTCTCCTTCCAATTTTTTTTTTTTTTTAAAAACGTATCTTTGTTCTCAGCCTAAAACCATGAGTAAGCTTTATTTCTTATCAGCATTAAAATATCTGCAGCCAGTAGTCCCCAAATTATATACAGATACCCAAGTTGCATTGAAAACTGGTATGTGATTCTTTTCTTCTTTGCTGTTTGTGAAGGCAAGGTATATTTGCATGATCCAAACAAATCATCTACTAAGAGGAGTGATAATGCTGTCTGAGCTGCCAGGATCTGAGACTTTGTCGAAAAAGCATCTTTGCATGACAAAAACCTAATGCTACATCAGACAGCTTTTCATTAGCAGAATGCTAATAAATTGATATCCTCAAGTAATTAATTACAAAGACTCTGGGTAGGAGGATGTCTCACAGCAAACATGTACATTCAATTTTCGTAAAGATGTTCTGCCTCAGTATGAGCTCCAATTTGGGGAAGACAGTGCCAGATGAACTGAGGAATTGAGTTGCTTTCTAACAGGCTGCAAATCTGTCCCATTAGTTCTCAGCCGCACTAAGCAGAGTTGACTTTGAAACCCAAGCCAAGCACCAGCAATGATCATTGATGCTTTGTTTCTTTCAAAAAGCTCTGTACTTAACAAAAGGTTATTCTCTTTAAAATTCAGCTACGTGTCTTTTGTATTGAAAGCCTGCCTCTGGACAGCACTGGAGGATTCCAAGATCTCATGGACTTTTCCATCTGTAAATCACAAGGCTTTTGCTCAAGTACTAAAAGCAAGACAGAGACTCGGTAGCAGGCAGCAGAGCAGTGAGAGGGGATCACAGGACTTGAAATTCACCCTGTTGTATTTCTCAATAGGAAATAAAATGCTATCTTAACAACAATGATTAATCACTAACAAAGGAAGATGGATTCACTACTCAGAACCTTCAAATCAAGCCTAAATGCCTTTTCTGGAAAATATGCTTGTGTTAAATGTATTTTGAAAACCGAGCAAGACAACCTACAACAAAGCTTCATAGCCTCAATTATTCAAGAGATCATTATTACTAGATCATCTAAATGGATTACTTCCATTGCCAATACTAATTACGGCTCAGGATTTCACTGAGTTATATACTGCAGTGACAAGTAAATAGACATTTCTAACATAAGAAACCTAGATTTTTCCTTTTTATTATTAGTTTCATCAATAAACCAGAACAGAATATACCAGCAAGTGCCAATTACACAGGATCTGCAGCTGCCTTGCATCTGCAGTGCAGCAGTTCATTTGCCTAAGCAAACTCAAGAGTTCTGGTACTTAACTGGCAAAAGATTTATTAGCCTAGAGTGCCACATTAGCAAAATCAACCCTGGAAGAGAGGTAGGCAAAAACCAGCTAAGAAAATATTAGAAAGGAGCTGGACAGAGCGATCTGTGAACACTAATACGAGCAGCACCTGAACATTCAAACCTGCAAGTTACTGTAACCTACCATTTGTCAAAATTCTCAGTCAGTGCATGACAACTGGTTAAATTGTGAGCAGGACTGATGGTGAATAAACAGCCTACTACTTAGCACAAAAGATCATAAATCAGTTTACGTCTTTGTTTTGTTTTAGAGGGTTCTCTTTTGCACAAGATACTAAGCTGGCTCCTGTCCCAATGCTTAGCAGCTACATTAGCACCAGACAATGACTTGCCAGCACATCTAATGCCACCACAGTAAACACATTCTGCAACACAGACAGCAAAATCCTGGGATCTTGCACCTGCACTTCCCAGAATGTAACATTCCTCGTCCAATGCATGACATGCCTAATGGAAGCTAAGCAGCCACTATAATAGTGGAGCTCATTAAAGACATGTTTACAAAGGACAGAAATATCCAGCTGCCAGAGCGGGACATCACTCAGAAAATAATCATCTCTGCCTTGATCCACAAGGGAAACCTTACAAAAATTATTCCAAAAAATGAGCCTGGGAACAAACTTCACTGAATACCAAAACCCATGAACTCCATAGATATAAAGTGCCATAAAACATTAATTTTACTCCCCTCCATTCACCTCTTCATGTTCCAAACAAACTACACTATTTTCCTTTCCCTGGAAGATAAACTTATTTTAGCACTTCTTTCACTCCCTCTTCCCATTCCCTCATCCCCCATTACTTCCATCTCAAAGATAAAGACTTGGATGCCAAAAAGCTTGTCTAGGTTTTTCCCCCCAACCTACACCAAAACATTTAATAATAATTTCTCTACCTTTGAAACTTGGTTTGCCTACACCTTAATACAGTCATGCAATAATGTCCATCTTTCAAGGGCTCCTATTTTTTCTTCACATATTTGCCAAACCTAGATGATCTCCCTTCTCAGTTGCCCTTTTAATTGACAGCCTACTATATACACACACACACCATAAACCAAGGATATGAAAGGTGCCATCAATCCAGTTCATAAAGCCTTTTCCTTACAAAGGCGGATTCCCTCCCATCATAGCAGGATAAGGCAGAAAAACTTCACAGATTCTTCAATTCACTGCTCAGAGAAAAGTAGAATTTGGGTTTAGTTACAGAACTAGCTTTTGCTCCCACTCATGGTTCAGCACATCCGCCTCCAGGGACCCATTTGCTGCAACAGAACCCATCCATACAACCAATTCCTCTGATCATGCTCTCTGATGAAACCCTGTGATAACCATCATTAGTATGCTTCACCACCTAGTGGGTCTACTTTGTTTACCGACTTGGATACTTTAGATGATCTTTTTAGGAACCTGTCACCAAACTGATTTCCTATTTTTATTTAAGCACAGAGGAGAGAGAAAGATTGAGAAGTAAGTCTAGAAAATGTCTATTTTAACATCTTGTGATGACACTTATGGCTATCTTGATTTTTTCAGGCACACCCATTTTCAGGACTCCTACATCTCAGTCTGAATCCTTGAATTATTACAACCCACTCTTATGAGTGGGAGTTGAAAACATGGAAAAAAAAAATCATCTTCTACATATCCAGCTTTCGTTCTTCTGAACACCACCAGTCCTGTAGGCTTAATTAAAAACAACGAAGAAAAAAAAAAAAGCAAAGAAAAAAACCACAAGGGATGACAGAGTCACTGGCTTAACAGCACTCAAATTCTCTGCCAAGACACAGAATTCTTTCTGTTCCTGCCTATTTTCCCCAGACACCTCCACCTCCTCTTCCCCATTAAACTAAACCAATATGTTCATGCAGTTAAGCATTCCAATAACTTGGTCAATATAAAATATTCATAGTAGCTCCAAATCTATCAAATTAGGGTAACTATTCCCTCCCAATCCAAGAGGCAAAAAACCTCAGAGGACTGCAAGCACATTGACACTTTTGCCTCCCCTGGCAACTCTGTAAGATCATCCCCCTGTGGAAGAATTAAGAACTAAATCATGAGGGCATTTAATGATAGCATGGTCCAGATTTCATCATGTTTTACCACTTTCACAGGTTGGAGATGTTAAAACAAGAAGGTGTCACAAACCCTACTTAACACCTAAAATTTTGTTAGGCAAAACTGAGTGAATACAAATCAGAACATATGGAGCATTTCTTCTGTCTTTCTTGATGCAACCCACAGAAGTGATTAGCTTGGCTTCTGACCAATTTGACATCTTGACAAATTAGTCAGTTCCTCACAGAAAAAGGATCTCAACTATTACATATTTAGGCAACCCAGGTTAATTTGATTATTACTCAACTTTCTGCCACTCCCAATTATTCAAATCTCTACAATAAAATGAAAACCAAGAGGTTCTTTGCCACATCTACAACATAATACACAAGCAATATATGAAAAAGCCTGCTGGCAACTCGAGTTGCCACCAACCCTTGTCATCAAGATACCCATGACTGTGGGCCTCCTAAATCATCAGAACAACATTCAAATAAAGCTATTTCAAAGCCTTTAGAACTAAAAAGCTATTGTTAGCATTCAAACTTTTTGAGATCATTATTCATGTAAACTTTCACTAGAAATACTATAGAGGCACCCTGGTTCCACTTACCACTTAGTTTCCTAGACCACAAATGGTCTGCACACAGTTGAAAAAAAGAAATCACTAGTGCAATCCATTTCAAAAATTATTCCCCAAGTTCATACCACAGAAACAGAACATGTGTGATGGAAATGAAAAATACATTCTCTGTGCTGGGGAAAAAAAATCCAGAACATACTTAAAATAGGAGCTGAATCAGACTACTTCGAACAACCCTATGGTTAGGGTCACAAATCTATCATCTATCTGGACTTCTGCAAGGCCTTTGACACGGTCCCCCACAACATCCTTCTCTCTAAATTGGAGAGCTATGGATTTGATGGGTGGACTGTTCGGTGAGAATTCTTTCTGTTCCTGCCTATTTTCCCCAGACACCTCCACCTCCTCTTCCCCATTAAACTAAACCAATATGTTCATGCAGTTAAGCATTCCAATAACTTGGTCAATATAAAATATTCATAGTAGCTCCAAATCTATCAAATTAGGGTAACTATTCCCTCCCAATCCAAGAGGCAAAAAACCTCAGAGGACTGCAAGCACATTGACACTTTTGCCTCCCCTGGCAACTCTGTAAGATCATCCCCCTGTGGAAGAATTAAGAACTAAATCATGAGGGCATTTAATGATAGCATGGTCCAGATTTCATCATGTTTTACCACTTTCACAGGTTGGAGATGTTAAAACAAGAAGGTGTCACAAACCCTACTTAACACCTAAAATTTTGTTAGGCAAAACTGAGTGAATACAAATCAGAACATATGGAGCATTTCTTCTGTCTTTCTTGATGCAACCCACAGAAGTGATTAGCTTGGCTTCTGACCAATTTGACATCTTGACAAATTAGTCAGTTCCTCACAGAAAAAGGATCTCAACTATTACATATTTAGGCAACCCAGGTTAATTTGATTATTACTCAACTTTCTGCCACTCCCAATTATTCAAATCTCTACAATAAAATGAAAACCAAGAGGTTCTTTGCCACATCTACAACATAATACACAAGCAATATATGAAAAAGCCTGCTGGCAACTCGAGTTGCCACCAACCCTTGTCATCAAGATACCCATGACTGTGGGCCTCCTAAATCATCAGAACAACATTCAAATAAAGCGATTTCAAAGCCTTTAGAACTAAAAAGCTATTGTTAGCATTCAAACTTTTTGAGATCATTATTCATGTAAACTTTCACTAGAAATACTATAGAGGCACCCTGGTTCCACTTACCACTTAGTTTCCTAGACCACAAATGGTCTGCACACAGTTGAAAAAAAGAAATCACTAGTGCAATCCATTTCAAAAATTATTCCCCAAGTTCATACCACAGAAACAGAACATGTGTGATGGAAATGAAAAATACATTCTCTGTGCTGGGGAAAAAAAATCCAGAACATACTTAAAATAGGAGCTGAATCAGACTACTTCGAACAACCCTATGGTTAGGGTCACAAATACCATTTAAACTCACTCACTGACACTTAACTTACATAGTTTGCACCCTCAAGCACAACATGGCTAACACAGAGCTTTCACTGTTCATCCCAATACTGTTTCTGTCAAATCCTCCAACTTCCTTACCCTCAGACCTATGTTTAACTCTTCCCTAGGTTCTTACCTCACTTACTACATAGTTTGGTTTGTTTTTTTTTCCTTTGGACTTCACAGAACTCTGCTCCACACACATCCTCCCACAATGCTGCTATGCAATAATTGTTCTACTATGTTGCAATGACAGCATGTGTCTTTCCTACATCATTCTGCCTCCTTTATCAACATAACTTACTGGGGTTTGGTTTCAAAGTCTTCAGACTCAACTACAAAATGCCAAGTCCTGCTTCTGATCCATACTTAATCAAAACATCTGTCATAGACGGCTTAAAAAAAAAAAGAAAAAACCAGTTTCAGCCTGCCACCTTTTGAGTTTTATCCCTTGCTATCCTTCATGTTTGGCAGGCATAACCAGGAAACACCAGTAGAGCTACTTTGTTATGTGCCTCAAAAACCTCTCCTACCTCTGCTCTGTCACAAGATTTCCCAAAGGTTAGGCTGCTGTACACAAACAACAGATCATTATAAAGCTCATTTCAGCTCCCCGTCCTTCCGGATTTCATAAACTCTGAGGCACAGACAATTTTAGCTCTGTGTTTGCACAGCACCTACCATAGTGAGGTCTTGGTCAAAGAGTGTCCTACAAAGTAAACAGAGTTGCATGGACACAGAAACGGTAATCTCAGCAATTCCAGCACTGAGACTTGGCAGAAGTTTATCATGCAATTCACAGTCTATTTACCCTAGAACATCTCAGTCTTACCTTCAGACAAGCAAAATCACGTACACACAAATCCATTTAAGTTACCTACCCCAATCTTTCAGATCACCTTCAGCAAAAACACACCACTACTGAATCTTTGCTTCATTTGTTACCTACGGAACCGAACAGCCAACAGACCTGGGGAACCATCTGCTGCTAACAGAAGCAGCCTCGATGTCTTTTTTAAGACAAGTGACCAACAATTTCAGTTTGAGCTTCACATTAAAAATGGAAGTTATTGGTTAGCTAACAATATCTTATTGCCTGAGAGAAGAGAGGTTTGCTGAAAGTCTTCCAACTGTGAGGAGAGGGCAAGATGTTTATGAGAACCCTGAAGTACTCTGACCATAGAAAGATACAATAAAGAGATATGATCTAAAGAGAAATTAAAATACAGTTCATCAGTGGGGTAGGTAGGGAACAGGAAATGCTAAACAGGACTAGGACAACATCAGATGGAGTGTTTTACACAGGATGAGAGAAGATTAAAAGCAGTGTCAATAATTTTGACTCATGCATCCAGAAAGAACGCAGTGCAATCTATTTATACTTACGTGACAGTAAGACATATTCTCCCTGCATAACACTTACCATTGCCAATTTTCTCATGCTGGCTACCTTGGTGGTTTGATATTTCTAATATTAGAAGGTAAGAAAAAACACAGAACGCAGCAAGGTACATGGAGATGTTATTTTACAGCACTCATATCAAACCACCTCCACAATGCCTTTTAGTTGGAATGGCAATTACATTAACTGCTCTGTGAAAATGTTTAAAGATTTCTCTGTAATTTATTTTTATGCATTACAACCAGTAGAAATTTTTTTAATATTTTTTCCCAGGTGTGCATTTCCCATAATGCACACATACTTTAACTTATAAACCACTGCAAGTTTGACACAATGTCAAGGGCTAATCACCCTTCAAACTGTTAACCCATTTGGCAGGACTCTGCTAAAACATCGCTTTATTTTTTTCCAGACTGTTAGCAAAATCTTTCATTAGCGTATTTGAGCAAGTATTTTCTATTGGAAATAATGCTAATACAGTGTTGGGAAACAGTTAAAAGGACTATACGGAAGCAACCCATGGAGAAATAGAAGAATACTTCAACGCACAATTTAAGAGCATGTACTGCCCCTAGTCCATCATTACCGCTCACCATAACAGCCTTCACCACTAGCACAAGTTCTGTACACCACAGAACCCACAACCCTAGCTCTCTTCTCCCAACCAACAATACCAACAAAACACAGCAGAGGTAAAGCCCTGCCTACTCCACAGCACAAGTACTACAGCAGCAGTTTTCAAGTTCCGTAGCAAAGTGGACATCTTCATTTTCTTAGGAAATACCTCTAGTTTTTATCACCATAAATGCCAGTACAAGTAGACAGTATCTCATTACCACACAATTTTTTTATTACTTTCTACTACTGTTTCTAGGTACATATTTTTTTTCAAGCATGTTTTCCAGTCAAGACTTCCCTATTAACTTCAAGCTACTGCCAAATTTCAGAAGACCTAGAAGTTTCTGTCCACACATTAATTCCTTATGAAAGGCTGGCAAAACAAGTGACTTGCAGATCCGTACACTTTACCCATGGTGAGCCAGCTGCTTGCCTAATTGTCATGCTTGCGGTTCCAAACCTTGTGCTGCCACTGCCCAGCTGACAGGCCCAATAACGAAAGGTATGGGATATGGGCAAAGTCAACCATGATGCAGGGAAGAAAAGACCTGGTATTAAATAAAATAGCTTTCAGTGATATACTCGCATATTTAAGTTAGACACCATTGTTTTCTAAGTTCCAAAGGAGGAAAAAAAAAAAAAAAAAAAACCACACCACCAAAAAACCCCCACTCCTCCACACTGAAGGAAAAGGTTAATTCTGTAGCTCCACTGGTTCAGACAATAAGCTCACACTGTAGAGAGAGTCTGAATAGCCCGAGGGTGGATAAAGCTGCAGTCAGAGTTTGCACTTTACTAGACATCTGATAAACTAATCCCCATCAAGGCTACCTGCCCGTCTGAGCTCTCACAACTAACAGAATTCAACAGCAGCCTTAGTTAAAAATCAGCTTAAAGGGCAGCCAACCGAGCAGCACAAATTCAGAGACAACTTGACTGCATTAGCACAGACACACTCAGAACCACTTTTCTGTGATCCACAGGCAGTCCAAACCTACCACAGCATCAGGCAACATCTCCCTCCACCACAGTATGCATTAGGGATGCAGTTTGTAAGACCTAGCTTTCCAATTCCCAGAATTATGCTGCTGTGTTATTCTCCACGGTACTTAGATTGCCAGCCTACAGTCATCTATCCCAGCTACCTTGCTATAAAGAAAGGTTTGAGTTCAAGCTCTCCACCCTGTACATGGAGTCCCATGCCTGCTACGTTAAAAATGAGTCTCCCTTACAGTAAAAATCTGACAAGGAACAAGTAGATGCAGGTAAGCCCTGGGAAGAGAAGGAAACAGAGCAATTAAGAGCTGCAAAAAAGCTCCGTTCTACAACTTTCCTGAGAAATGCCAAACTGCACACAGCCCAAGCTATGATTAATGAAACAGCAAGACCAGCTTCATCTCTGCTCTCTGACTTTAAATAATCAATACTTTTTGAGATTTCTTCTTATGAGTTTAAAGAACCACTAGCTTTGAGTTAAACTGTGAATGCAGGTATTGAACTTCAACACATAGATTTATATAGATATATATATTTTTTTTTTACAAATTCCTTAATATTTCCTTGTGTTAGAGAATGGCCGCACTGCTTCAGGAGCCAGAAGCCTCCCAGAAAGGGATGCTGGCTTTTGTGCACACATGAGGAGCCTTCCCTTTGCCAACTGACATCAAACTGGGTATGGGTTTCTACATCTAAACTACCATGGTCCTCTCTTCTTTCCTTGCCTCCTCTGCTGATTGACCCATACACTCTAGTTCCTCTATGAGACTGCCCAGTCTTTCTGTAAGAAGCACTTAGATAAGGAAGCTCAAGGACTGATCAGAAGGGTTTCAGATTAAATAAAAAAATGAAAATATGTTCTTTTCCATTCTTTCCCCCCTCCAAATACTGGCCAATTCAGTCCTAAGATCCCTAAGGGCCATTCTGCATGTTCTTACATTGTCCTCCTCTCAACTGAAGACGTACTACTTAAAGCACAGGCATGCCAAACTCCAGACCAAAACCAGACTTCTCCAAAAAAGGAAGAACAGACATAGAACTAATTGCTCATTTCTACTGAAGCCCTAAAATCTTTCAAATATACCAGTAAACACTCCTGAGCTCACAAATTCCAGGTACCCAGAAATGGGTAGACTACCATAACACAGAACACATCTTGGAGGAAAAAAAAAAAAAAACTACCACCAACTTAAAATGCTGTCCTTTTTCCTCAGCCAACAAACATAAGAACCCTCTAGAGATACAGACTTCATCCATTTCAAAGGTACCAACTGAAGAGCCTTATTAAGTTTTTCCATTACCTATCTCTATATTGCTCATTTTAGCAGACAAGTAATATACGGGCAAACTTCAGACTTAACTTGTATTCTGTTTATCACATTTGAAACCAGTCAGTGAGCAGCGATCAACTTTGTCATGTTACTGAAACGTGAGCCATGCTTAAATACATCTGAAAGCTAAAGTATTTTTTAAAAAATAATCAAAATTAAGTAACATAAAATCCATTCAATGTCAAATTTTTGACAGAGGAAAAAAATATGCCAAAGCATACACACACATCTCACTTTACTTATACAAGACACTACTACAGAACTTTAAAAAAAAAAAGTAGTGTCAGCAAGCCATTTTTCCAAGTACCAACAGAAAGCTAAGTCTTTCCATTTTAAAATATAAAAATCTTTACAATGCTTTATGAAAGTACTACATTCAGTTTCAAAAGAATCCATCTGATGGAATTAGAAAGTAAGTTAGTCAATGAATAATTTACCAAACGAGATTTTTCATTTTATATTTTACGTAGTCTTAGGCCCGACTCTCACTAAGTTGAAGTTTTGTAAAAAGCTATAGGTAACAAAAGGAACAGATTAATCTAGACTACAAATTTCTAAAGGAAAAATATGGTACAAAGTAACAAAGCATGTATAAATAAAAAAATGTTTCACAAAGATATTGAAATTTCTTTCAAAGAGTCAAAATTTCTTTCTTTTTTTTTAAAAGGTCATGCAGAAGGAGATAAGTACTCCAGTATAAAGAAAAGCTATCCATCAAATTAAGAAATGGTCATGACATTGTCTAAAAATATTCACATGTCACATTCTGACCTATATACAAATGTTAAAATATGACAGTATACAGAAGGATCAGGTATATTTAGGCCAGCCCACCTGGATTAATAGTTAGCAAGCCAGAAGTATTTCATTACCACCTCCTGCCCTTTTTTTTTTTTTTTAAAAAAAGCTTTACTCACTGCTTAACTGTTGTTAAATAGATCACCACAGAGGTTTGACCAACACCTGGGTATACTAAATATAAATGGACCTGCTACAGGCAATTTGGTTACCATACCTGAAAAAAAAAAAAAATCAATACAGTCCAGTGGAGAAATAAATTTTTACAATTCAGAACTCATTTAAAATGTTACTTTATTTCCTGTAAAAAAAATTTAACTTGACAGTATTAAGTCTACTCAGAACAATCTGCAGAAAGGAAATAATGCGGAGATACACATCTCTGTGTAGATAGCCATTTAAGATATGCAAACAAACTGCACGATCTTTGGAATAATCTTGTTCAAACAGATGTTTATTAGGACAGGGTTGGTAGGGACTGACAGACAGAAGAGATACCTCTGAATCTCCTGGGTTAAGAAACAGTAAAGGAAAATTGCCGCATTTAGATGCTCCGAGACAGGAGCATGAAGTAGCACAGCAGAGCTAATAGAATCATGAGTGGCGCGCCCATGGCCAACAAGGGGTGACTGTCGACTTGTGCCTCACAAGGCAGGAACCAAAGCACGCCTGAAATAACAGCAAGCAATCCCAAGTACAACGCACAGTTAAAGCCTGACCCTTCTTTGTCACAGGATGTTGAAAAGTTCACAGGGATTCATAAAGGTTACCTACAAATTTATTTAGGAAAAATCCAGCAAGGGCTACAAAACCCAAAGACCTCTGCTGGATGAAGTCCCTGAGCTCCCAATCACCACAAGGGAACGCTGAGGAAGTGCAGCTGTGTGCCAGAATTGTAGAAGTATGATAGCCAAGTGTCACAACAGCAGCTCTTAAGACCACAGTACCTCATTCACATTCGGTCTTCAACTATATTAGCTTCTGTATTTTTGACTGAAATGCTGGCCCTGTTAGGTCCCAATTCCTTAAATATCACCCTGGGTCTATAGCCCAGAAGTCATTAACCTCTCCCCTAAAAACTGCTTGCACCCTGACTTGCTCATACGTATTCGCTCCTGCCTTTGGTGACAACCAAGGCTGCCAAGTCTTTGAGTTTTGCTTTAGGTATAATTAGGATGCAAGAAAAGCTACAGATTAATGACGAACTCCAGTCTAAGACTGTGCTACTAATTTCCTGTCACTCTTTCTCCAACATTTTCTATACCAACTGAACAGTTTAAATCACGTATTTCCTATGATTATCCCAACAGGTTTCTTTGTCTGTTTGATACCAGCTTTTGAGTTGTTTTGTTTGTTTTTGAAAGGTAGTAAATTTACATTCTGTGTTTCCAGAAAGAATAGGAGCCAAGGAGAGGAAAAAATAAGGAAATAAGCTGGAGGACTGTTTCAAAACAAAGAGTCTTTGCCAACACTCCTCCAAAATACAGCTTTCCAGTCCCTCCTCGCCAGACATGCAGGACTGAAGAGATTTGACTTGGGCCACCTGGCCATGACTCAGCAAGTGCTCTCTCTTTCACACAGCAATCATATTCCAAATTTTAAATCATCATTTTATTAAAGAGCCCTGTTCCCTTTGCAAAAGAGCAAAACCCTGGTGAGTCAACCTAACTACCAAGGTCAGCAGCGTCGACTTGAGTTGTCATACATAGCAGTGAGTTACTTGCAGTGAAGCCTAACTGCAATGATTTCAACATCTACATTGATTACAGCACTGATTAGAACATCCAAAAAGATCATCATACTTATGCAGAAATACTATATGCAACATTTTACTGAGGCATGAGAGGTGTATGCATTTTAACATATGGGTGCTTAAAGTCTCCCTCAAAGCATTTGATTTCACATCTATTCTTCCAAAATTTGCCTTTGCAAATAAGTATAGCATCAACAGACATCAAATGATCACATTATGGGTTATTCTGAACATATATTTCCTTATTCAAGTGAAAGAATAAATTATTCACAGTGAGTAAATAAGTATCATTATTTCAACTGCAGTATACAACCCCTGCATTACAGCTGAGCAGGTTAGGATGCATTTACTGGTTACAGTGACTGCAACTCTCACAAAGATATTTAAGCTAGTTTTCAACTACTTCATTCAGGCCATGGTCCAGAGGCATTTCTCCTGGAAATGGTGCCAGCTTAAGCTGCTCCCACCCTCAGCCATTTGTCTCTGATCAATCCCATACCACCTCCTCAGCCTCAGTACAACTGCTTGAAGTGCCATATGGTGAACGGATCAGGAAACTGCTCAGGGTTAAAAAAATTAAGCCAGCACTGCCACCAAGAGAAATGTCTGTGGAACCACAGTCTCCAAAACTTCTAAAAATGTTGCCATGGGAGGGTCAAGCTAAAAGCCTTAACGCTTACCCTGCACCTTTTGTGCCCATGACGCTCTGAATAGAGTACATGAATTTGTTCAAACCTAGTTTCTGCACGTACACAGAGGCAATCTCCTCATGAGCAGATTAAGTTGCTCCATTCCACTTAATTCTGAAAAGTGGCAACAGCCATTTAAAGTAAAAGTAAAATAATTTAAGAAATAAATGAAAATATTTTTAAGAAAATGACTAGAAAGCAAAACACAGCAAAATCCCCAAGGTTCTTCTGGTTCCCTGCTCCCATTCAGTCTTACAACATGAAAGTTAGTGCTACATGGGAATAACATCAACTAACAACAGTAACTTTCTGGATGAGTCAATATAATGAAGCAACACAGCATTAGTTCAGCTTAGAAGTCTCCACCAGCTTCAAAGAACAAGCTGGTTACAAGCAGAGCAGCCCCAGCCAACAGGGCCAGGAGAGAAACCATCCCTGCAGCAACGCTGAATGCCAGTGTTCCAAGCACAAAAGTGGGCAATAACAGCACAGCATAGCCGTGTCCCTTCCAAGACAACCACCTTGTTGCCAACTTCAGATAAACTTCTCAAATGATCAATACTTACTTTCTTCCAGCAAAAGCAGAAGCAGCTTACTGAGTCCTATTGAAAGGGAAGGTCAAGCCTGATAGCAGCAGAAATTCAAGATCATGGATGAAACTAAGTATCTCTACAATTCACTATTAGAAGGATTAGAAGAAGGTTGAGCTTGCTCTTGGTCAAGTTTTAAAAGTGCCACTTTTAAAATCAGCTCAACTTGACATTAAAGAACAATTGTGCTGTTCTCAAGCAGGTTTTGAGATCTTGGCATGCGCACAGAAAGAATGGCTTCCTATAAAATGACTACTCACTCTTCAAAACTCTAAGATGGCTATGTCCTGTTTTTTGAGATACTTTCAAAGATTCACACCAAGTTCTGGAATGAGAAAAATTTGATGTAATGCGAATGTGGAATAAAACATTATTTGTATGCATGGCATATAAAAGGCAAAAGTGAATGCTTTTTTGATGAAGAAAATACCTGATAGATCTTTCTTAAAGCCTCCTGAAAGATTTACGTATAGGATCAAACCTTCCTTTTTCCATATTTCTTTCACTGCTGCATACTTTGCAACTATGCGGCAAATTAATAAACTGATTAATCCCTAGCTCAGGACAACCAAACTCTGTTTTCAATCTTGACATTCAAATAAGCCTTTCTCAAAATCCAGCACTGTAAGTATATTTACTTGTTGATCTGCATCATATTCAGGTTCCTATTAGTACAAAAGCAACGAGGAGGGAAGGGCAGGGTATAAAGCGTTGAATCCTTCCAGTCAGCTTCATAGGAACACTCCTGTGTTTGATCTTTTTTGTCAAATTACTATGAAAGAGATACTCCTTCCTGAATGCTAACTGAGCTAACTCTGGAAGACAGATGAGGTGACATTCACAGGCACAGGATGACAAGCTCAATCTTATTAGAAACACAGAAAGGAAATAGGAAGTTTTCTTTACTGCTGAGCCAAGAAAAGATTGCCCAGCTGATACGCACCACAACTTACAAGACTCTCGTTGGCTTCAATACTGATACAGAACAGTAGAAACAACTGAAAATGGTCTAAATCCCTGTAGCATTTCGAGCTTCTCCCACTCCATTCAACCCAAATTCAAAACACACACAAAATGCATCCTACACCACCACTCCTTGTCTGGATCCAGCGGTAGCAGTGACATGATAAACTCTGGCATGTTTTTAGCATCGTCTCCAATAGCTGGAGTAAATAACATGACAGGCTCCTCACCAACAACTTGCTCTTCATCTTTAACCCAGATGCTGGTACAGAAATATGTAGTATTTTTAAATTCCACTAACCACCAACAAGCTATGCATAGCTAGTTTAAAGCATGTTTCTGTATCTTCCAGTTTATTTCAGGGTTAACAAGTAAAAGCTTCAGATATGTACTCGTAAAATAAGGAATGAAAAAAATCTATTTAATTTTTAAACAGATTAGCTGAAATGCCTTCAAAAAATTAATACATTCAGCTTCTCCTTGAATACTAGCTTAGCGAAAGGAAAACAGAGGACAATGCAAAACACTGCACTAAAAATCAATATACGGCAGAAAACAAACGTAACCTACAGAAGTGCAATTCTGTGCCTGCATGACAAAGCCATACCGCAGTCAGAAAGTTTGGGAATGCAGAAGCAGGAAGATTAAAACAATTACAGGTCATAAAAAGACTGGGTAAGAGCAGCTCTACACACAGCAAAGGCAAATTTAACTTCATCTTTTAGTGAGAAACTCTCAGCATATGGAGCACTTCCCTAAAATATCTTCCATTTTAAAATTATCAGCAATCATTTAAAATTATTTTCATGTTATCTGTAATACAGTACTGATAAGTTTCCATTACATTCTGTGAAATTCCATTTTACTGTTAAGCGAGGGCAAGTTCAGTTAAAACAGACACACGAAGTCTGCCGCTGTTCTCTTCAAATGGTTTTACCAGACATAGTGAATTTTTAACAATTCCTTGTTTGCAAATTACCAAAAGATAATACACTAAAAAAAAAATACATAAATAGTTTTGTTAAATTATATATTTCCCCCACTATATCTTACTGATTTTACTGTAAATAAAAATCAAACAACTGCTTCAAACTATCGCTAATATTTAGGGGTTTATGAACTATATTCAATATGGTGATTTATTGCCACAACATATTTCCCTATGCACAGTTACTAAATGTTACATTTGCCTAACATAAGACATTAAAAACTACTAAAGTACTCAATTTTGATTTTGTATTCCAATTCATGGACATCATGGCAGCAAAATTCACACATCAATAAATACACAATTACAAATCACTGCAACTTATAACTATACTTTTTATTAAGGGTTGCATGTTATGCGTTTAAAAGCTTATTTCCATTTTCTTTTTCATGTGGAGAAAATCTACAGCTGAATAGATGACAGTACTCAATATACAGCTGCAGGACCATGAAAATACACAGAACTCAAGCACTTCCAGTAAGCAAAATAAGTTTAATAATTTGATTTACATTTTTAAAATGTACTCCTCTAAATAATCACTTTTTAAGCACAATATAGGAAAACACCTCTGCCATCACCATGTCAAATCTTGGCAATAGTGATTAAATAGACGTTTAGCAACCTGTGGTGGAGAAAGCAATTCTTATGGGACAGCAAAGACCAGGGAGATCGTATGGCGTTAACTCCACCTCTTTCCTCCTGGCAGTTTCTTTATCTGTCCAGAGTTATCACTCTGCAATTGCAGTAGCACATAGGCTTTTCCAGGCAGTTAGCAGTAAGGAAAAAGAGTTCCCAGCTTCCTCTAATAACACCCCCTGTTACTTAAGTTGGAAAAAAGTTACGAATTCTCTCAATGACTAGTGAAACACACACACATATACGCACACAAATATGTATATGAAACTTCTTTTTTCTTGTATTTTTAAATAAATGCTTTTCACGCAACAGGAATGTTGAAGAATGAAAGATCAAGGGGTCTAACTATCAGGTTGTGACTCAGATGATGAAAATCAGGAAAACTCCTGGATTAAATTGTATACATTGTACCTGTACAGCAGTAGTTTTTTAAACATCTGTAAACATCACAGGACGACTAAGAAAGAGGCATAGGTTCCAAATCCTGGCAAGGACCTGCATGGAGTGACAAGAGCACTCATCTTCCAGAGGACCAACAGTACTCACAACTGGTGCCAGTTGTCCTCACCCTATTCCCCACTAGCAGTAAATTAATAGCAAAGCCGAGGAAGGCAAAATTTCCATAAAATAATGGTAGAAAAGACACTTTGATGCTGTTCTCTTTCTTTGTAAAAAAAAATATTAAATCCTCTTTAAGAAAAAACAGACTACGTATCAGCTATGTTACAACCGTGAAAAGTATAAGAAAAGAGTCATTTAGAGTCACATACTTTCTGGGAGTAGAAGACATCTGTCAGGACAAAGATACTGGATAACTGTGTTCTGTTCTTCGTTGTCTTACCAGGATAATAATTTCAGCTAGGAAAATATTCACTACTTTAGTTACGAAAATACAATCATGAAACTAATTCAGCAGCATATGAAAGCCGGAGTCTTCATTCGCCTTCTCGGCAGCAGGGAGCAGCTAGTCCAGCCTTCAGGTCTGGAGTTCCTGATATAATGAGTAGTTCTGTTTACAGCAGAACTAATGAAGCTTGGTTTCCTGCGGATTTGCTCCTACAAGCCCTGTGGCCACTTAACATTAATTACGTCAGTTGCCTCTAAGCTTGCCCATGTCTCCCTAAGATCCTTTACCTCATAAAACTCTCCATTTGTCCCTGTATTCCCATATCCAAAAACTCACGCTTGCTCTCACGCTCTTGTTAATGCTCAGCTCTTTCTCGTGCCCTCAAACCCACCTTCACATACCATCAGCTCCATCCCCCATCACCTGCCTACCTATCTCTGTGCAGCGCTAAGCATATGCTGTAGCTGATTTGAAGCTCAGTGCATGCTGGCTGGCCAGCTGGAGACCACCTCTTTGCTTCCAGGAGGAACGCACAAAATGCCATGACCTCCTTGCCTTTTCATGTTTTTTGAGGGGGGAGGAGGGCTCTCATGGTCCCTCAGATGTCATCTTTCACAAACTGGGGGAAGGTCATCTTTCTTAGACCTCTCCCCATTCCTAAATTGGTTGAAACTGACTGGGGGGGATTCACACTTATTAAGGAAGACAAGACACAAAAGCAAGGTGAATGATACTTCCTTCCAAGCCAGGAATAAAAAGGTAACTTAGTTCTGGTCATTTGCGAAGCATCTTGAAAATGCCCACTGCTGTCCTCCTCCCTACCTGCGGCTGAGGGAACCTTCCGTATTTCTGCAACTTCCATCCCACTCTGAGGGACCAGGAACACACAAAATTGACAAAAAGTTGGTTTCAACGTTTTTATGCTACACCCTGTGGGCAGCAACAAGACTGTCAACAAGAATTACCATTTCACTCCCCTGACGAGTAGCAGAAGGGTCTGGAGCTATTCATAGGGATGGCCACCTCAAAACAAAAGCCACAGAAGGATAAAAGCAGTACTCACTCCACCTAGGAGAGCACACGTGGAACCAGGGCTACCAGAAAAATGTCCTTGTCCTTCGCTGGGGGCACGGGAAAAGGATACTCATGTTAGCAAATATCAACTAACAAGAGGTTAATGTTAATTACAAATGCAAAAGGAGAGCCCAATCCACAGAAACTACCTGTTGCTAACAGAAACCGTATCGTTTCTTCCTCTACCCACTCCCTTTGTGACTTATACTGGTTTGTGCCGTGGGGACAGAAAACAGGTTAACACGAAAACAAAATATTGCACTTACAGGGGGCAATGATTCTCTAGTAGTCAAGTACTAGTCTGGGACTCGTTAGACCTAGATAGTATTTCCAAAACTTTCCCAGGCTTCCAGCACTCTGTGGTGACTAGGAGTGTATCTACATAGCATAATGCAGGGCTGCATAGCTAGCTAGAATACCAGAAGGAAGATGGCCACGTTAGCACTGCACTGCACCCAGGCTGAAGTGCCTGCTGGAGCATCCATCCCGCTTCTCAGGTAGTTTGGATCTATCCAAATGGCGCTCCACTACGACACATAAGCATACCCTTAGTCATCCTGCCTCAGAAACCAGCCATAACACAACAGCTCTTCCTTGAATTACCAAGAAATGCAATGAAAGAGTATCTGAAGAGGAAAACACTTGGATGCCAAAGTTAGGAAGAGGAGCAAGTAATTACAATAGGCAGCATACATTACCTATTTAACATAACAGCTACAACCCCTGAAACACCTCATTTTTGCACCCTCTCTCTCTTTATGTCAGCTCTGCCCCTAGAGTTCACAAATTATGGCTCTGACCTGTAAATGTCAATAAATATCTCCTTAAACATTACTCAGTGTTTCTATAATTGTATATAGATTCTAGAGAATACTACCCTGCAAGAATAACATCCAAAATAGGTTCTAAAAATAAAGCATTCTAGATGATTCTCACATATAACCAAAGCTTGAAAACACGGGCCATTGCATAAAGAGGGGCATGAACAGCTTGCTACTTGAATTCTAGTTGGAGAGTGGGGAAAAAACAACCCACAATATAGTAAGAAAGTAGCATTTCGAGTGTCACATACATTCTGTTTCCAAAACAAAGCTTAAAGCGCCTGGGACGTATGAAAGCAGGAATTCTTAATTTTGTGAATCACACTTCTCCCATCAGGCAATCAAAAAATCTCTAAAACCAGGCAATTGTTTGCTTGATGAGTTTGTAAAAAAGGCAACATTCCACCCTGAACCGTGTTTGGCTGTGAACGCCTCCCCCTTACCAGCAGCAATATGGATTGCCCAGCGCAGTTCGGTGATTCCTTTTTTCAGCCTACGTAATGCCCATTTACATAGTCGTGATATTTTTAAATGTGCTTTCAGAAGCACCAAATAACATAAAAACATGGAAGGAGACAACCCCAGCAGTACCACGACACCCGTTAGACCACAGAATTCACAAATAAAACAGCGACCAAGTCCACGGAGCACAATAAAACTCCATTTTACAGATTATACATTCAGAACACACTAACCCAAGGAAATCCTGGTCGTGTTGTGCGTCGTGTCCCCGTCCCCCCCCCGCAGCCAGAGTGTGCCTGAGCACAACAGAACGTATCCTAGCTCCTTCGCTAACCTCCACACACATTCCTACACCCCTTAGGAAAACAGTGACAGCGGACACGAAAGGAAGGGAAACAATGACATTCCTTTAATAACAACGCTCACTACCGCGTCCAGCACGTTAGACCCAGTCGGCCGGGGCTACAGGGGGCCAGTTTCTGCCTTCCCCTGGAAGGGGCGCGTTCACCCCCAGCCCGAGCTCTGCC